>NC_090383.1:115782530-116091696 GCF_036365525.1 Heterodontus francisci
GTTATTGAGGAATAAATATTGGTCCAGGACACCAGGAGAACTCCCTTGCAGTACTACAAGGTTTAAAAAAAAAAAATTTGTTGGATGTGGGCATTGCTGGCTAGGCCAGCATTTATTGTCCATCCCTAATTGCCCTTGAAATGAGTGCCTTGCTAGGCCATTTTAAGAGTTAACCACATCACTGTGGGTCTGGAGTCACATGTAGTCCAGACCAGGTAGAGACAGCAGATTTATTTCCCTGAAGGACATTATTGAACCAGATGGGTTTTTATAACAATTGACAATGGTTTCATCATCACCATTAGACTAGCTTTTAATTCCAGATTTATTAATTTAATTCAAATTTCAGCATCTGCCATGGTGGGATCTGAATCCACGACACCAGAGCATTAGCCTGGATTTTGAGTTTAGTAATATTACTACTACACCACCACCTATCAGGTAAGGTGACACGCTGAAAGTCTGAAGTATCTTCTGACTCGGAGGGAAGAATGCTACGCTGGTTTTCTTTGCTCCAATTGTCACCCCTTGTCTCCTGAAGGTTTTGACTTCTTGCTTGGGTAAAGTTCCAAATGCAGCAATTGCTGTCCAGAACCTTGCCCAAGAGGCCAGTCTTGATACGGGAGTCTAGACGGTGAATACCAGCAGACTGCAGGAAGCGGGGAGGGAGGGGGAATCACGAATGACCCTAAATCTTGTTCTCATTCACTGCTCACACATACACATTCTTCAGCAAAAATCAATGGATGATAATTCAGAGGACGAACCGTGGCTGCTTTCCAACCGCCCCCCCACCCCCACCTCCACTTCAAACCAAAGCCAAGAGGATGATTATTTGTCTTCTGCTGTCCTGCCGTTTAGATGAGCTAAAGGTGGCCATGCCAAGGACAAAAGCTGTGCAATTCCCTCTCTAAACCTCTCCTCCTTTAAGATTCTCCTCAAAACCTACCTCTTTGATCAAGCTTTATCTGCCCTAATATCTCCTTATGTGGTATAGTGTCAAACTTTGTTCCATACTGCTCTTGTGAAGTGCCTTGGAATGTTTTATTCAGTTAAAGGTGCTATATAAATACAAGTTGTTGTAAAGACAGGACAGAGCAGGAATTGAACCTGGGAATACCATACTCAACTTGACTGAGCTCCACACATTTATCCACTGAACCGTTAATCATATTGAGTTGGTTTAACTTGGGTGGGGTGGGAGCAGATGGGGTCACTGTATCTTAGATTGAGCTGAGGTCTCCCACTCATTTCTGGTACCAAAAGCCAATAAGACTCGAGTAGTTTAGACTTGGCTTGCTTGTGGTTCATTCATGTAATGTAATAAAAGTGCAATTAGTACCAAGAGATTTACCTTTATTGTGAGTGGCAATGTGGTACTGAAAACGTAAATTGCTAGTTACAGTATCAATAATACATTTAATCCCAGGAGCAAAAATGTAACTGAAAAGGAATGGGTTGACGAGCAAAAAGTCTCTCTACAAATATATTCCAGTCTCGTATTGGGGCCAGTAATCCTTTGTTGGATCACTTCACAGATCTCACCCATCATGACATGTTAAACACGCTCATCCTCAGCAGAGGGAACTAGCCAGAGGAATGGAATTGGGGAGTCACTGTCTTCATGCACATAAAGTAATTGGCAAACTTTTCCTGCTTGTTTGCAAATGCGCGATGCAGCAACATTGCCATGACGATTGCTTCAATGACAATACTGAGGGACTTAGGTGAAAGGTCAACAGCAACAACAACTGGCATTTATATAGCGCCTTTGATGCAGTAAAAACATCCCAAGGCACTTCACGAGAATGTTTATCAAGTAAAATTTGTTACCGAGCCACATAAGGAGATATTAGGTCAGATGACCAAAAGCTTGACCAAAGAAGTAGATTTTAAGGAGTGTCGTAAAGGAGGAGAGAGAGGTAGGGAGGTAGAGAGGTAGAGAGGTAGGGAGGTTTAGGGAGG
Organism: Heterodontus francisci; assembly: GCF_036365525.1. Classification (NCBI taxonomy): domain Eukaryota; kingdom Metazoa; phylum Chordata; class Chondrichthyes; order Heterodontiformes; family Heterodontidae; genus Heterodontus; species Heterodontus francisci. Next base: position 115,784,496 of record NC_090383.1, read on the forward strand.
GAATTCCAGAGCTTAGGCCTTTAGATCTGGAGGCACGGCCACCAGTGGTGGAATGATTAAAAGTTGGGATGTGCAAGAGTTCAGAATTGGAGGAACGCAGGGTTCTCAGGGGGTTGAAGCAACGTTCCTCTGTTTTTTCCGTTGTTATGTGCGGCATTATTCATTTAAGTGCAGGGGCTCTTCAAGTTTTTTTGCGTGGCTGCGCATGCGCGGTAACTTAAAGGGGCTGACTTGTGCTCAGAGCTTGCAGGGAACACTGGCTGAAATGCAGGAGGAGGTTAAAGGGAGAGGCAAGGCTATGGAGGGATATAGCATGAGAATTTTAAACCTTGAGGCATTGCTGGATCAGGAGCTAATGTAGGTCAGCAAGCACAGGAGTCCTGTGTGAACGGGACTTGTCAGAGTTTTGGATGAGTTCAAGTTTACAGAGGGTGGAAGGTAGGAGGGCAACTGGGAAAACATTGGCTAGTTGTTACCAAACATGGGTTAAAAGGCTGTAGATTGCGGGAGACCGTAGAGATTGAGGAAAGGAAGGAGCTCCAGATTGTTGAGATTTAGAGAGTAGGGCAAGTGTGATAAGTGTGTATTTCAGTACAATGGGATGAAGGGATGAGGAAGAACATGTCAAAGAAATGCTTCTAAGCATAATTTTCATATACATGGAATCTTTAAGGAATGTTGAAGTTTCTGCCTTGGGTTCTGTCGACTCTGTTTTCTGACTTTTGTCTCTTTTCGATATCTCCCTGCTCCTCGGCAGGATACTGTACTGCATGTCCATCTATATCTTCTTCCTCCTGAGCTCCCTGCTCCCCTTCACCATCATCCTCTTCACCTCCGCCCTCAGCATCCTCCTTTCCCTCCAATAATTGTCATGCAAATTATTTCTGAAATATGTGAATGTGATAGTCTTTGCAGCTGCACATCAATCCTGACTGTCAGTCAAAAACATGCCTCGAGCGGCCTTCGGTCTCACAAAGGCCCTTTTACAAGGCGGAGAGGAGCTCTTTAATAGAGAAACCATATAACACACCCCCGCTCTCACAACAACAACACACTTTTTGAGTAACTCCCACAGAAGGCTCAGCCAAGAGGATCCTGTGTAAGTGTGGAAACTATTTTACCTCATCTGCCTAAAACCCAGGAGAGACTTCACATCTGTCAATGCGTTTTGATGAATTAACATCTTGCACATTAACGGCCACCCACAGACCATTTGAACGGTGAGCAGTGAGATGCTCTTATGAAGCAGTTTCATCATTATTACCATATTTGATGGTTTCTTAGTGCACAAATGTCTGGACGAAGTTTGATATCTGATGGTGAGAAGTATCTTGGGATTCCAATGCTGGCAGCTCGTACCGGGGAATAGTAAACAGACAGTGTGGTTGTGGCTTAAAATTCCTTGCAAGGTAACTTTATGCCAACACCTTGAATACAATATGACATAAACTGATACAGCACAGGAAGAGGCCATTTGCCCTATAATGCCGCTTTGAAAGAGCTATCCAATTAATCCCGCTTGGGCACTCTGTCCCCATAGACCTGCAAATTTTTTTCTTTTCTAGTATTTATCCAATTTCCTTTTGAAAGCTATTATTGAATCTGTTTCCACTTACAGGTAGCGCATTATAGATCATAACAACTCCCCTCTGGTTCTTTTGTCAATTAACCTCAGTCACACAGGGCATTGCTGTGTATATAGAATGCACAGCACAGGGTCAGGCCCAGTGTTTATTCTCCACACAATCCTCCTCCCACTCCTCTTTGTCTCACCCTATAAGCATATCCTGCTGTTCCTCTCTCCCTAATATAAAAGCAAAATACTGTGGATGCTGGAAATCTGAAATAAAAACAAGAAATGCTGGAAATACTGAGCAGGTCTGGCAGCATCTGTGGAGAGAGAAACAGAGTTAACGTGTCAGGTCAGTGACCCTTCTTCGGAACTAGCAAATATTAGAAATGTCAAAGGTTATAAGCAAGTAAAGCGGGGGTGGGGCAAAAGATAACAAAGGAGAAGGTGTAGATAGGACAAGGCCACAGAATAGCTGACCAGAAGGTCATGGAGCAAAGGCAAACAATATGTTAATGGTGTGTTGAAAGACAAAGCATTAGTACAGATAGGGTGTTAACGGACTGAAAATTGAACAGCAGCAAGTACAAACATGAAAAAAAAACAGTGGGTAAGCAAACTGAACAAACTAAGATGAAATAAAATAAACAAACAAAAAAACATGTAAAAATTGTAAAAAAGAAAAAATAGCTAAAAATAATGTAAAATGGGGGGCTGTCATGCTCTGAAATTATTGAACTCAATGTTCAGTCCGGCAGGCTGTAGTGTGCCTAATCGGTAAATGAGATGCTGTTCCTCGAGCTTGCGTTGATGTTCACTGGAACACTGCAGCAAGCCCAGGACAGAGATGTGAGCATGAGAGCAGGGGGGAGTATTGAAATGGCAAGCAACCCGGAAGCTCGGGGTCCTGATTATGGACTGAGCGGAGGTGTTCCGCAAAGCGGTCACTCAGTCTGCGTTTGGGCCTCCCCAATGTAGAGGAGACCACATTGTGAGCAGCGAATACAGTATACTACATTGAAAGAAGTACAAGTAAATCGTTGCTTCACCTGAAAGGAGTGTTTGGGGCCTGGGATAGTGAGGAGAGAGGAGGTAAATGGGCAGGTATTACACCTCCTGCGATTGCAGGGGAAGGTGCCATGGGAAGGGGACGAGGTGGTGGGGGTAATGGAGGAGTGGACCAGGGTGTCGCGGAGGGAACGATCCCTTTGGAATACTGACAGGGGAAGGGAGGGGAAGATGCGTTTGGTAGTGGCATCACGCTGGAGGTGGCGGAAATGGTGGAGGATGATCCTTTGGATATGGAGGCTGATGGGGTGGAAAGTGAGGACAAGGGGAACCCCTGTCATGGTTCTTGGAGGGAGGGGAAAGGGTGAGGGTAGAGGTGCGGGAAATGGGCCGGACATGGTTGAGGGCCCTGTCAACAGAGGGCCCTCTCTCCCTCTTGTGTTTATCCACGTTACGGCCAGGTAACAAGGGATCTAGGGGTTCCCTCTCAGCCTTTGGCTGGTTTAACCGTAACAGGGTATAATTTGTTTTAAAACACCATATTTTAGCTCCCCCTTAGTGAATCCTTGTTCACTGCTTTCCAATTGTAAGGAAAGAAATCAATTCAGACAGGTTTTCTTGGATTTTAAACAAGAAAGGTTGAAATTTATTAATTTTAAACTCTAATCCGGTTACCGGCTACGAATATGTGACGCGACCACGCTAGCACGCATACACAATAGTCACACATGCAGATAGAGACAGAAAAGTAGAAAAGAATAAAGGGGAAAGGTTTGAGGCAATAGATGGGTTTCCACTTTACTGATGGGTTCCGAAGAAGGGTCACTGACCCGAAACGTTAACTCTGCTTCTCTCTCCACAGATGCTGCCAGACCTGCTGAGCATTTCCAGCATTCCTTGTTTTTATTTCTATTTTACTGTCCTTTGAGTTTGCTGTGAAGTCTCTGGTTGCTGGTCAGACTTGCAATTAGTTGGGGCCCGCTTCAACTTATTTCGAGGTCAGAGTCTTTTCTCTCTTGAGGTTTCCGTGTCTTCCATGGGTCCGGTGGCTTGGGAGAAAGTGAGAAGGAAAGAGAGGGAGAGAGAGAGGCTTCCTTGTTCCAGGTTCCAGTTCAAACAGCCTTCTGAGTCTTTCTCTGTGGCACAATTAAAAAAAAACCCTAGGTTGCCCAGCAGGTTAGTCATGTGACTAGCTGGTTTGACCACTTCTGTTTGTGGATTCTGCCATCTTAGCAGTCACCCTGGTATGTGAGCTTCCTCACCTTCAATGTCTGGTGATCAAAGTCCATTGTGGGTTACGTGGACCAGGGAATAGTCCTTTGTCTCCACAAGCACTGTCTGTTAGTATGCAAATGTCCTTCCAGTCAAGTGTCTGTTGATTTTTTAACAAGTCATATCTTCCCTCCAGCAACAGTTTAAAATCGATGTTCATATGACAAAATTAATATGCCTCATTCTTGTCAGTTGGGGTCTGCACGACTATCCAGCTTCCCCTTAAATGCATCTGTACTATTTATCTCAACCATCCCTGTGGGGTAGTGAGTTCCACATTCTCGACCCTCTCCGGGTAAAGAGGTTGCTATTGAAAGCCCTATTGAATTTATTGATAACTATCTTATATTTGTGGTCTCTTGTTTTAGACTCCTCCACAAGTGGAAACACCAGGATCATTGAATATATTCAAGGCTGAGTTAGACAGCCATGATCTTATTGAATGGCGGAGCAGGCTCGAGGGGTTGAATGGCCTTCTCCTGCTGCTATTTCTTATGTTCTTATGAGGGGGTGTTAAAATTTCAGAAATCGGAAACTTGACCCAACCCAGTTTTAGTGAGCTGGGTTGTGGGGCAGTCGATTCACCTGCTCTTCAGAGGCAGGTCTGTAATTTAAATATGATAATGAGCAGGACTGCTTCCCCTGTTCCCCACCCCCTCTTCCCCCAAACTAGCCTACTGCTCTAATAATAAAAGCAAAATACTGCGGATGCTGGAAATCTGAAACAAAAACAAGAAATGCTGGATTCACTCAGCAGGTCTGGCAGCATCTGTGGAAAGAGAAGCAGAGTTAACGTTTCGGGTCAGTGACCCTTCTTCGGAACGGAGCCTACTGCTCTCCCTGATTGGCTATCTCCATCTTCCCGATCCGATTCCCCCACCCCAACTCATGATAACCCCTCGCCCCCGGCTTTATCATCGTTCCCTTCCAATCTCCGACCTCCCCCACCTCCGATCCGCAATCTCCGCCTCACTCCTCACTTCTCTTGATGATCTCCCCACTTGCCCTTTGACCTCTCTTACATGGCCTCCACTCTCCCTCCCAACCTCATCTGTGCTCCCCACCTGCAAACCGGTGCCACAGGCCTTTCCACCCAAAAGCCTCTCAATCTGGCTGGCTGCTGTCTGGGACGTGAAGACAAAAGATTTAAATGTGGTCCTGCCGTTAAGGACAGCATCACACATTCCACGCAATTTTGGGTTTCCAGGCCTCTACGACTTCCCCGCTGCCTCCCTGTAAATATCGGGATCTCTCATTCACTTAATACACTCCTTCTTCATTTTAACGACCTCTCATTATCAAAAAGGAGGTGTTGGGTGTCTTGCAAAGCATTAAGGTAGATAAGTCCCCAGGGCCTGATGGGATCTACCCTAGAATATTGAGGGAGGCAAGGGAAGAAATTGCTGGGGCCTTGACAGAAATCTTTGCATCCTCATTGGCTACAGGTGAGGTCCCAGAGGACTGGAGAATAGCCAATGTTGTTCCTTTGTTTAAGAAGGGTGGTAAGGATAATCCAGGAAATTATAGGCCGGTGAGCCTTACGTCAGTGGTAGGGAAACTATTAGAGAGGATTCTTCGGTACAGGATTTACTCCCATTTGGAAACAAACGAACTTATTAGCGATAGACAGCATGGTTTTGTGAAGGGGAGGTCGTGTCTTACTAATTTGATTGAGTTTTTTGAGGAAGCGACGAAGATGATTGATGAGGGAAGGGCGGTGGATGTTGTCTATATGGACTTTAGTAAAGCCTTTGACAAGGTCCCTCATGGCAGACTGGTGCAAAAGGTGAAGTCACACGGGATCAGAGGTGAGCTGGCAAGATGGATACAGAACTGGCTCAGTCACAGAAGACAGAGGGTAGCAGTGGAAGGGTGCTTTTCTGAATGGAGGGATGTGACTAGTGGTGTTCTGCAGGGATCAGTGCTGGGACCTTTGCTGTTTGTAGTATATATAAATGATTTGGAGGAAAATGTAGCTGGTCTGATTAGTAGGTTTGCGGACGACACAAAGGTTGGTGGAGTTGCGGATAATGATGAGGATTGTCAGAGGATACAGCAGGATATAGATCGGTTGGAGACTTGGGCGGAGAAATGGCAGATGGAGTTTAATCCGGACAAATGTGAGATAATGCATTTTGGAAGGTCTAATGCAGGTGGGAACTATACAGTAAATGGCAGAACCCATAGGAGTATTGACAGGCAGAGAGATCTGGGCGTACAGGTCCACAGGTCACTGAAAGTGGCAACGCAGGTGGATAAAGTAGTCAAGAAGGCATTCGGCATGCTTGCCTTCATCAGTCAGGGCATAGAGTATAACAATAGGCAAGTCATGTTGCAGCTGTACAGAACCTTAGTTAGGCACACTTAGAATATTGCGTGCAATTCTGGTCGCCACACTACCAGAAGGACATGGAGGCTTTGGAGAGGGTACAGAGGAGGTTTACCAGGATGTTGCCTGGTCTGGAGGGCATTAGCTATGAGGAGAGGTTGGATAAACTCGGATTGTTTTCATTCTAATGACGGAGGTGGAGGGGTGACATGATAGAGGTTTACAAAGTTATGAGCGGCATGGACAGAGTGGATAGTCAGAAGCTTTTTCCCAGGGTGGAAGAGTCAGTTACTAGGGGACATAGGTTTAAGATGCGAGGGACAAAGTTTAGAGGGGATGTGCGAGGCAAGTTTTTTTACAAAGAGGGTGGTGAGTGCCTGGAACTTGCTGCCAGGGGAGGTGGTGGAAGCAGATACGATAGCGATGTTTAAGAGACATCTTGACAAATATATGAATAGGATGGGAATAGAGGGATATGGGCCCCGGAAGTGCAGAAAATGTTAGTTTTGGCAGGCATCAAGATCGGCGCAGGCTTGGAGGGCCGAATGGTCTGTTCCTGTGCTGTACTGTTCTTTGTTCTTTGTTGTTCTTTGGTGTTTGTTTGTTCTATCTGGTCAACTGTCAGCCTTTGCTCTTCTAGAGATAACAGTCCCAGTCAGTTCAGCCTTCCCTGGTAGGTGTAACCTCTCAATTCTTGTCTCATCATTGTCAATCTTTTTTGCATCTTCTCCAGTGCCTCTATATCCTTTTTTATAATCTGGAGATTATGTACAGTATTCCATGTTACTGGTTTATGTCTGGACTCCTGTTCTTTCTTTCATATAACTAGAGATAGGACAACAGGCTGGAAGGACCCACTCACTCCTCAATGTACAGTTGCTCTGTACTGTATTATTCAGCACACTAAATATAGCCAAACTATTGAATTATTGTGCAGCTAATAACAGGGTGCAGGTGATTGATGTCATCAACAGAAATGATGTGCTTTTTTTGTTGAATGATTGTGCTTGGTTAAAGCAGATTTTTCAATGAATGAGTGGCTGAGAATGCAGGCAGAGAGCTGTGAGCTTGCTGCTTTTATCCTGTTCATAGCAACCCAGACACAAAGGAAAAACATTTTGTGCCAAAATAGTTCTACATGTGGTAGAGTATGTAAGCACAATGCAGTATACATGCAGCTTGCAGTTAGGTGGGTAGGGTATATTGGCACAGTGCGGGGTGGGTAGGGTATATTGGCACAGTGCAGTTGGTAGGGTATATTGACACAGTGCAGAGTTGGTAGGGTATATTGACACAGTGCAGTTGGGTGGGATATATTGGCACAGTGCAGTCAGTAGGCTATATTGGCACAGTGTAGTTGGTAGGGTATATTGGCACAGTGCAGTGTGGGTAGAGTATATTGGCACAGTGCAGTTGGGTGGGATATTTTGGCACAGTGGTTAGGTGGGTAGGATATATTGGCACAGTGCCGTTGGTAGGATATATTAGCACAGTTCACTTGGTAGGGTATATTGGCACAGTGCATTTGGGTGGGATACATTGGCATAGTGCAGGTAGGTAGATTATATTGGCACAGTTCACTTAGTAGGATATATTGGCACAGTGCAGTTGGTAGGAGTATTTGGCAATGTGCAGGGTGGGTAGGGTATATTGGCATGATGCAGTTGGTAGGGTATATTGGCACAGTGCGGGGTTGGTAGGGTATATTGGCAGAGTGCAGAGTTGATAGGATATATTGGCACAGTGTAGAGCTGGTAGGATATATTGGCACAGTGCAGAGTGGTAGGATATATTGGCACAGTGGAGGGTGGGTCGGATATATTGGCACAATGCAGTTGGTAGGGTTATTGGCACAGTGTAGTTGGTAGGAGTATATTGACACAGTGCATTTGGTAGGGTTATTGGCACAGTGCAGTTGGTAGGAGTATTTGGCAATGTGCAGGGTGGGTAGGATATATTGGCATGATGCAGTTGGTAGGGTATATTGACACAGTGCAGAGTTGGTAGGGTATATTGACACAGTGCAGTTGGGTGGGATATATTGGCACAGTGCAGTCAGTAGGCTATATTGGCACAGTGTAGTTGGTAGGGTATATTGGCACAGTGCAGTGTGGGTAGAGTATATTGGCACAGTTCAGTTGGGTGGGATATATTGGCACAGTGGTTAGGCGGGTAGGATATATTGGCACAGTGCCGTTGGTAGGATATATTAGCACAGTTCACTTGGTAGGGTATATTGGCATAGTGCATTTGGGTGGGATACATTGGCATAGTGCAGGTAGGTAGATTATATTGGCACAGTTCACTTGGTAGGGTATATTGGCACAGTGCATTTGGGTGGGATACATTGGCATAGTGCAGGTAGGTAGATTATATTGGCACAGTTCACTTAGTAAGGTATATTGGCACAGTTCACAGTAGGATATATTGGCACAGTGCAGTTGGTAGGAGTATTTGGCAATGTGCAGGGTGGGTAGGGTATATTGGCATGATGCAGTTGGTAGGGTATATTGGCACAGTGCGGGGTTGGTAGGGTATATTGGCAGAGTGCAGAGTTGATAGGATATATTGGCACAGTGTAGAGCTGGTAGGATATATTGGCACAGTGCAGGGTGGTAGGATATATTGGCACAGTGGAGGGTGGGTCGGATATATTGGCACAATGCAGTTGGTAGGGTTATTGGCACAGTGTAGTTGGTAGGAGTATATTGGCACAGTGCATTTGGTAGGGTTATTGGCACAGTGCAGTTGGTAGGAGTATTTGGCAATGTGCAGGGTGGGTAGGATATATTGGCATGATGCAGTTGGTAGGGTATATTGGCACAGTGCGGGGTGGGTAGGGTATATTGGCAGAGTGCAGAGTTGGTAGGGTATATTGGCACAGTGCAGGGTGGTAGAGTATATTGGCACAGTGCAGGGTGGGTAGGGTATATTGGCACAGTGCAGAGTTGGTAGGGTATATTGGCACAGTGCAGGGTATATTGGCACGGTGCAGAGTTGGTAGGGTATATTGGCACAGTGCAGAGTTGGTAGGGTATATTGGCACAGTGCAGGGTGGTAGGGTATGTTGGCACAGTGCAGGGTGGGTAGGCTAACTGGAAATGGAATATAAAATCGAGATGCAGGAAGTCATCCCAGAGCATTAAACATGAAGGGAGTTTTAATCCCTGGGCGGGTTGCCCTGGTATAGAGCCACACCCACCCTCCCAACTCAGAGAGCAGTGGAACGCCTGGTTCTTCTTAACCGGGTTGCTGAATATGAATATCAGCCCATGAAGCCAGCAAATTACCGGGGATAGATTTGGGAGGCGTGTGATTGCGGAGTGGCACAGCCCAAACCTTTTTCAATGGGGCCAGAAGGTGCTGGCCCCACAAATGCACGTCTTAAGTATGACAGAGCCGCTGCTGGGTGCCCTGCAGGTGTTGGGCTGACATTCAGTGCAGTTCTGAGGGAGTGCTGCCCTGCTGGAGGTGCCATCTTTCAGATGGACGTAAATGATTCCATGGCACCATTTTGAAGAGAAGGGGAATTATTCCAATATTTACCCCTCAACCAATATCTGGTCATTATCACAATGTTGTTTATTGGATCTTGCTGTGCAAAAATTGGCTGCTGAGTTTCCTTCATTACAACAATGACCACACTTTAAAAAGCACCTTATAGGCTGTAAAGCACTTTGGGACGTCCTGAGGCCATGAAATGTGCTATATAAATGAAAATTCTTTCTTCCTTCCAATACTGAGTGGTGATTCCGTGGGAGGTACTTCGCTCAAGGAAGCTGTTAAAATCACATTGGGGTCCTAATGTATATTGCTGAGACTCCCCACCTGAGTCAACTACACAAAGGACAGTCGAAATCTGGAGCTCTCTCCCCCAAAGGCTGTAGGCACTAGGTGTCAAATGGAGTTTTCAAGATAAAGACCAGTAGATTTCTTTTGGAGTAAGTGTGTCACAGGATACGTAGCAATGGTGGGTGAATGGAGTCAATGTGCAAATGAGCTGTGATTTCATTAAATAGAAGAACATTGTCACTGGGTCAAGTCCTGGATCTCCCTCCCTAACAGCACTGTGAGAGCATCTACACCACATGCACTGCAATGGTTGAAGAAGCAGCTCACTATCACCTTCTCAAGGGCAACTGATGATGGGCAATAAATGCCGGTCTTGCCAGCAACACCAACATCCAAAGAATGAATTTTGTTTTGAAACAAGCTTGAGATGCCGAATGTCCTGCTCCTGTTCCTATGTTCCAAGAAAACAGTGGAGTTATGCGAGGGGTGGAAAAGTTTGCCACTTGCATTTTAACTCTGTTCTGATCAGTTTCCACTGTGTGATTCTTAAACAAACATCTCGAGAGAGACGTCCCACTGCAACAAATATTTTTGAATTTCAGTTCTTGATTTTCAAATCCCTCCCTATCTCTGCAAACTCCTCCAGCTCCACAACTCTCTGCACTCCTCCAATCTAACCATCTCCCCTTGACATTCAATGGCATTACCATCGCTGAATCCCCCACTATCAACATCCTAGGGGCTACCATTGAACCGGAGTAGCCATATAAATACTGTGGCTATAAGAGCAGGTCAGAGGCTAGGGATCCTGCGCTGAGTAACTCACCTCCTGACTCCCCAAAGCCTGTCCACCATCTACAAGGCACAAGTCAGGAGTGTGATGGAATACTCTCCACTTGCCTCGCTGGGTGCAGCTCCAACAACACTCAAGAAGCTCAACACCATCCAGGACAAAGCAGCCCGCTTGAATGGCACCCCATCCACAAACATTCACTCCCTCTACCACCGATGCACTGTGGCAGCAGTGTGTACCATTTACAAGATGCATTGCAGCAATGCACCAAGGCTCCTTAGACAGCACCTTCCAAACCTGCGACCTCTACCAACCAGAAGGACTAGGGCAGCAAATGCATGGGAACATCACCACCTGCAAGTTCCCCTCCAAGTCACACACCATCCTGACTTGGAACTATATCGCCGTTCCTACACTGTCACTGGGTCAAAATCCTGGAACTCCCTTCCTAACAGCACTGTGGGTGTACCTACACCCCACATGGACTGTAGCGGTTCAAGAAGGCAGCTCACCACCACCTTCTCAAGGGCAATTAGGAATGGGCAATAAATGCTGGCCTGGCCAGCGACGCCCACATCCCATGAATGAATAAAAAAAAAGTTCTGGCCTCTTTTGCATCCTAATTTTAATTGCTATTGGCAGCCATGCCTTCAGCTGCCTGGGCCCTGAGCCTTGGAGCTTCCTGCCTAAACCTCTCCAACACTTTCCTCCTTTAAAACGTTCCTTAAAACCCACCTCTTTGACCAAGCTTTTGCTCATCTGTGCTAATGTTTAACTGGTAGTTTCGTGTCAAATTTTGTTTGGTAACATCTTTATTCGAGTGTGTTTAGCATGTGGAACTCGCTCCATAAGGAATAGTTGAGGCGAATAGCATAGATGCATTTAAGAGATAAAAACAGGAGGGAGAAAGCAATAGGAGGATATGCTGATAGGGTGAAATGATGAGGGCTGCAAGGAGGCTTGAGTGGAGCATAAACACTGCTGTGGACCAGTTTGGTCCAATGACTTGTTTCTCCGCCGTACAGTCTGTACAGCGTACTTCTCTGTCACGCTCCTTATGAAGCACCTTGGGTTTTTTGCTCTGTAAAAGGCACTATATAGATGCAAGTTGTTGTTGCTCTGTCCAGCACAAACTTGACCCTCAATGAAGGAAAACACCAAGAAATACTTTGGCTGACTGCCACAACTTTGTCAGCTTGAGGTTTGACTGCACTGGGTGTAGATGTAAATTTGGGATTATTTTTCTCGGATCACTGAATTGCAAATCAGCTGTTCCCACATGTGGAAGCAGGATATCCTGAACACCACAGTACCACGGGAACATGAACGGACCTCAGGAGATTCTGGGAAAATGAGCAGGAGGAGACGGTGACAAAGGAGACGGCTGCAAAAGTCATGAGCTGGAAAATCTGCCTCCGGCTTTGAATGAGATGAGACAGCAAATTCCTCCTCAGACTCTTTGTGGATCCACTAATTACTCAACCAGACTAGTGGCAGGAAGTAAGTTCATTTAGATTTGCAGCCCTGCAGATGTCTGTTGTTGAAGACAGGCCTTTCCAGTTCAGTAGCATTCGTAGTGGATTGCTGCTCCTGGTAACCCCTTCACTTAACATGGTTTCTGCTGGAGTGGTTGGGAACACATCCCAGAAAATGACTGCTTCTGAGTGTCAGAACGAGCAAATTTTCAATTACCTGCAGACATATCAGAAGCAACCCAAAGCACTTCACATATGACAGATTACATTGTGCGTCTACTGTGGTTCTATGGGCACCAACATACTGTGTTATAGAGTCAGAACAGAACATAAGGAGGCCATTCGGCCCATTGAGTCCATGCCGGCTCTCTGCAGAGCAATCCAAACAGTCCCATTCCCTCACTATATCCCCATAGCCCTCTAAGTTTCTTTCCCTCAAGTGCCCATCCAATTTCCTTTTGAAATCATTGATTGTCTCCGCTTCCACCACTTTCGTAGACAGCGAGTTCTAGGTCATTACCACTCGCTGCGTAAAAATATTCTTCCTCACATCCCTCCTGTATCTTTTGCCCAAAATCTTAAATTTATGTCCCCTAGTACTTGTAACATCAGCGGATGGGAACAGCTTTTCATTGTCTACCCTATCCAAACCTCTCAGAATATGGTGCATATCTGTCAAATGTCCGCTCAATCTCCAAGGAGAACAACCCCAGTTTCTCCAACCTAACCTTGCAGCTAAAATTCCTCATTTTTGGAACGATTCTGGTAAATCTCCTCTGCACCCTCTTAAGGACCCTCACATCCTTCCAAAAGTGTGGTGACCAGAACTGGATACAATACCCTAGCTGTGTCCTAACCAGAGCTTTATAAAGGTTCAGCATAACTTTCCTGCTTTTGTACTCAATACCTCTATTTATGAAGCCCAAGATCCCATATGCTTTGTTAACTACTCTGTCAATATGCTACCTTTAAAGATCTATGCACATGAATCCCCCAGGTCCCTTTGTCCCAGTATACAGTTTAGCACTGTACCATTTTGTCTATATTGCCTCTCCCTATCCTTTTTGCCAAAATGTATCACCTCACACTTCTCAGTATTAAATTCCATCTGCCACTTGTCTGTCCATTCTGCTACCCTATCTATGTCCTGTTGCCATTGATGGTATCATCCTCACTGCCTGCCACTCCTCCAAGTTTGGTATCATTGGCAAATTTTGTAATTTTACCATGTAGTCGAATATCCAAGTCTTTTATATATATCAAAAAAAGTAGTGGTCCTAGCACTGAACCCTGGGGAACACCACTGTCTACCATCCTCCAGTCTGAAAAACAACCATTTACCATGACTCGCTGTTTTGTGTCCTTAAGTCAATTTTTTTATCCAGGCTGACACTGACCCTGCTATTCCATTAGCCTCAATTTTGATAACAAGTCTTTTACCCATGTGTTATTACCCATACAGCAAAGGCGGGTAAAAGAAGATCATGGAGTCAAGCCCCATTCTAGAGACTTCAACACATAATCTAGGCTGGCGCATCCACTGCAGTACTGATGGAGTGCTGCACTGTTCGAGGTACCGTCTTTCAGATGAGGCATTCAACTGAAGCCTCCCCTGACCTCTCAGGTGAATGTAAAAGATCCCATGGAACTATTTTGAAGAAGAGCGCTGGAGTTCTCCCCAGCGTCCTGGCCAATATTTATCACAATAATGTGACAATGACCAGATAATTTTATTTTCAACAATATTGGTTGAGTGATAGATATTCGACAGGACAGTGGAGAGAACTCCCCTGCTGTCTTCGAAATATGCCACAGGATCTTTACCATCCACAAGGGAGGGCAGTCAGGGCCCTGGCTAAACAACCCAGCCAAAAGACTGCACCTTGGACAGTGCAGCACTGGGAATGTCAGCCTGGATCCTGTACTCACGTCACTTGAGTGGGTCTTGAACCCACAACCATCTGGATTGGAGACAAGAATGCAACCATAACCATGGCTGAAACCAGGAGGGAAAAAAGGGGGATAAAGAGGCTATAACAATGTCCAGGCATGCACAGCTCAGGAGTGAAGTCCTAGTGCCCTTTAGTGGCCAATCAGTAACTTTCGAACACAAACAGAAGTCACAGCAAAGTCACTGTCAATGTACATTGAGTGACTTAGTGCTATTTAGAATTCCAAAAGGATTCGAATTCAGCACATTAGCATGCGAATGCAATGCCGCTTTTAGAGTACAGAACACAGCACCAGACTGTTGAAGGGTTGTTCAGACAAATCTTCACCTCCGATGAGTTGAATTCAGATTTTAAATGTGAGAGAACATGACAAGCATTTCAAATGTGTGCGGCTGACTATACTCAACCTGGCAAAATGAAGTGTTCTGCACCTGTCCCCTGCCTTGAAATGATTCTCTTACCGAGGTCCCCACCAGCAATGGGTCCAGAATCCTGAAAATTGGAGGGGGCCAACATTTTATTTATATCATTTTCAGTAGAGGGTGGTGATAAATTGACCCAAGACTGTAAGGGTGCAAAATATGAGGAACAGCAATTCAACCCATCAAGGTCCATGTTTGGAACAAGGCTGTAATGAGGTCAGGAGACAAGTGGCCCAGGTGGAACTCAAACTGAGCATCAGTGAGCAGATTGATGCTGAGTAAGTGCTCCTTGCTAGGACTATTGCCGACAGCTTCATCACTTTGCTGCTGATTGAGAATAGACTGATGGGGCAGTAATTGGCCAGATAGGATTTGCCCTGCTTTTTGTGGACAGGATAGACCTGGGCAATTTTCCGTATTGTTGGGTAGATGTCAATGTTGTAGCCGTTCTGGAACAGCTTGGTTAGCGGGTGGGAGGGTGGCTAGTTCTGGAGCATAAGCCGGGATGTTGTCATGGCCCATAGCCTTTTCAGTGACCAGTGCCTTCAGCTGGTTCTTTATATCATATGGAGTGAATCAAATTGGCTGTGATGCTGGGAACCTCAGGAGGAGGCCAAGATGGATCATCCACTTGGCACTTCTGGCTGAAGATTGTTGCAAATGATTCAGCTTTGTCTGTTACACTGATGTGCTGGGCTCCCCCATCATTGAAGATGGTGATGTTTGTGGAGCCACTTCCTCCGGTTAGTTGTTTAATTGTCCACCACCATTCACAATTGTATGTGGCAGGACTGCAGAGCTTTGATCTGATCCATTGGTTGTGGGACCATTTAGCTCTGTCTATTGCATGCTGCTTCCCCTGTTTAGCATGCAGGAAGTCTTGTATTGTAGCTTCACCAGTTTGGCACCTCATTTTGAGGTATGCCTATTGCTGCTCCTGGCATGCTCTCCTACACTCTTCATTGAACCAGGGTTGGTTCATGCCAGGCCATGAGGTTACAGATTGTGGTTGAATACAACTGTGCTGCTGCTGATGGCCCACGGGCATGTTACGGATCTATCCCAATGCTTAATGTTTCGCTTTCATTGGTTACTTCTTTACATTAATTGATGCACTGTTTGGGGCGGGAGAGGTGTCAATAAGCACAGGTAAAACCTGCTTAAGGAACCTAACCTAATGTTGCAAACAATGTTTTCTTACCCTGATGGGTCACATTCCTCAGCTAACCTACCCGTGCCTCCAATTGGAACTGATAAACAAATGGCTTTCAGTTGGACATTAGCAATCCTAAATGATGGTAGCTACATGTAGACTGAGTACGTTAAGTACATAAACTCTGTCAGATCCTTTTGCCTTTTTCTACCTTTACTAGCGGGAACCCACACCCTGTGTTTCATGTTTTTAAGTGTCAGCCGTGGCTCGATGGGTAGCACTTTTGGCTCTGCGTGGGTCAGAAGGTGGTCTATTCAAGGCTCACTCCAGAGACTTCAGCACAAAGTCCTGACTGATGCTCCAGTGAGAGAGTGCTGCACTATCAGAGGTGCCGTCTTTCAGCTGAGATGTTAAATTGAGGTCCTGCCTGCCCTCTATTTCGTTGAATAGCAGGGGAGTTCTCCCCAGTGTTCTGGCCAACATTTATCCCTCAATCAACGTTATCTGGCCATTATGATGCTGTTGTTTGTGGGAACTTGTTGTGTGCAAATTGGACCTGAAAACAGGCGCAGTTCAAGATTTAACCCCAGTTCTTGAACCCAAGAGTCCTTCACTTTCTGAAAGTGGTTACTGACCCACTCCAGTGCACTTCAGAATACCTCCTGAATATCTTGTCCCTACCTAATCTCCTCAACATTCTCATTACCCGACATTCTCACCTTTCTCCTTACCATACATTGCCCAAATCGCTGCTGGATCCATAAATTGTGTCATGACATGGGTTTTCAATCTCCTTCCTCTGAGGTGTCTAGAACTGTGTGTGTGTGAGTGTGAGTGGGGGTGGGTGGGGTGTGGTGGAGGGGGGTAGCGGCGGGGTGTCATAGTCTCAGGATGAGGGGTTAGTCATTTAGGATTGAAATGAGGAGAGATTTCTTTGGAATTCTTTACCCCGGAAGGTTATGGATGCTCCATCATTGAGTATATTCAAGGCTGAGCTAAATAGAATTTTTGATCTCTCAGGAAATTAGGGGATTTGGGGAGCAGGCAGGAAAGTGGAGTTGAGGTAGAAGATCAGCCATGATCAATAGATTGACGGAACAAGCTTGAGGGGCTGAATGGCCTACACCTGCTCCCATTCCTTTTACGTCCTAATGTTCTCTGTGCGCAGACATTTTAAAATTATTTTTTCAACACAGCCAACTAGATTGCTGGAATAGATTTCCACTGTCCAAAAATGAGGGGGTCATAAATATAAGGTAATCACTATTGATCAAATAAGGAATTCAGGAGAAAATCCTTTACTCAGAGAATAGTGAGAATGTGGAACTACAAGGACTGGTTCAGGCAAATAGTAGAGATGCATTTAATGGGAAGCTAGATAAGCACATGAAGGAGAAAGGAATAGGAGGATAAGGTAATGGGGTAGAGGAAGAGAAGATTTGTGTGGAGCATAAACACCAGCATAGACCAGTTGGGCTGAATGGCCTGTTTCTGTGCTGCACATTCCTTGTAAGATTGTTGCCTCTGACTGGGATTGTTGTTTGTGACATGTAGCTCCTTTCATTTCATTGATGGCGGCCAGGCAATCCGCAGACGACTTTTATTCACAAAGTCGACAGCACAACCTTGTATGACAAATACAAAGGAAAGAAACAAACCTCCCAGCTGTGCCCTACTGAATACTGCGCAGAGATCTCCAGCTATGTCAGCTGTGCCAACACTGCCATCTGCACCCATTTGGCCACCTGTATCAAGAGCACCAATTATTTTAGTTACGCCAATCATTTCTACTGTGCTATTTTCGTCCTTGGCCATCGACTTCATGCCAAGCTTACCGTCAGTGCCAACAGAATAATTATGCCAGCTTTACCCTTTCGTGGCCAGAATCATATCACTTTGTAGCACTGTAGCAAAGCTTGGTCTGTGTCCCTTGTTTATAACAGATGTCAACCATGCCTCAGTGGACAGCGCACGTGCCTCTGACTCACAAAGTCATGGGTTCAAGTCCCACTCCAGGGACTTAAGCCCGGGCTGACACTCCAAGTGCAGTAATGAGGGAATACTTCTTGACCTGTCTGCAGCCTTTGACCCAGTTGACCGCACCTTCTCCAACATCTTTTGGGTGGGTCTATGCTCACTTGGTTTCATTCCTGTCGATCACAAATCACCTGAATTGGCTACTCTTGCATTGTTACCTCTGGCCTCCCCCAAGGATGTGTCTTTGACCCCTTTCTGTTTCTCAACTACATGCTACCCCTCAGAAACATTATCCAATAAGACAGTGTCAATTTCCACATGTACACTGATGATAGCCAGCTCTACCTCACCCCCACCTCTCTGAACCCTTCACTGGCTCTAAACTGTCAGACTACTTTTTCGACATCCAATACTGGATGAGCAGAAATTTCCACCAACTAAATATTGAGAAGATTGAAGCCATTGTCTTCGATACCAGCTCCAAACTCCATTCCCTAACTATTGATTCCATCTTTCTCCCTGGCTACAGTCTGAGACTAAACCAGATAGTTTGCAAACTTGGTGTCACATTTGACCATGAGATGAGTTCCTCACCACATATCTGCACCATCACCAATGCTGCCTGATTCCAACTTTGTAACAGTGTCTGAATCCATTCCTGCCTCAGCTCATCTGCTGCTGAACACCTCATCCATCACTCTAACTTGACTATTCTAACACACTCCTGAACAGCTTCTCACATTCTACCCTCTGACGACTTGAGGTCATCCAAACCTCTGCTTTTTAAAATTCATTTATGGGATGTGGGTATCGCTGGCTAGGCCAGAATTTATTGCCCATCCCTAATTGCCCTTGAGAAGGTGGTGGTGAGCTGCTTTCTTGATCCGCTGCAGTCCTTGGGGTGTAGGTACATCCACAGTGCTGGTAGGAAGGGAGTTGCAGGATTTTGACGCAGCGACAGTGAAGGAACGGCGATATAGTTCCAAGTCAGGATGGTGTGTGACTTGGAGGGGAACTTGCAGGTGGTGGTGTTCCCATGTATCTGCTGCATATGTCCTAACTCAAACTAAGTCCTGTTCACCCATCAGCCCATGCTCTCTGACATACACTGACTTCCGGTTTAGCAATGCCTTGATTTTAAAATTCTCATCCTCAGTTTAAAATCCCTCCATGGCCTCGCTCCCTCCTTATCTCTGTAATCTCCCACCCACAACACTCTGAGATACCTGCACTCCCCCAATTCTGACCTCCTGAGCATCCCTGATTTTAATCGCTCCACTATTGATGCCCGTGCCTTCAGCAGCCTAGGCCCTAACCTCTGGAATTCCCTCTCTACCTCTGTTTACTCCTTTAAGAATGTCTTTAAAACCCGCCTCTTTGACCAAACCTGGGATCATCTGCCCTGACATCTCCTTATGTGGCTTGGTGTCAAATTTTGCTTGATAACAATCCTCTGAAGCGCCTTGGAACATTAAAGGTGCCATACAAAAGCAAGTTGTTGTTGCACTGTTGTAGGTGCTGTCCTTGGGATGAGACGTTAAACCAAGGCCCCACTTGCTCTCGTACAAAAGCAAAATACTGTGGATGCTGGAAATCTGAAATAAAAACAAGAAGTGCTGAAAATACTCCGCAGCTCTGGCAGCATCTGTGGAGAGAGAAACAGAGTTAACGTTTCAGATCTGATGAAAGATCACTGACCTGAAACATTAACTCTGCTTCTCTCTCCACAGATGCTGCCTGACCTGCTGAGTATTTCCAGCATTTTCTGTTTTTACCCCAGCTGCTCCCTCAGATGGATGTAAAAGATGTCTCACTACTATTTCTAAGAAGAGCAACGGAGTTTTTCCTGGTGTCCTGGCCAATATTCATCCCTCAACCAAGATCAGGAAAACAGATTATCTGGTCATTATCACATTGCTGTTTGTGGGAGCTTGCTGTGCACAAATTGGCTGCGGCATTTCCTATGCTACAACAGTGACTACACTTCAGAAGTACATCATTAGTTGTAAAGTACTTTGGGACAGCCTGAGGTTTTGAAAGGGTGCCTTGTCCTTTCCTTCCATCAAGTTTGACATTCAGACTCATCTCCAGCAAATAATTGAAGAAGGCAATCACAAGTAGGAAGTAATGACAGAGTGCATATCTCTGTCCTTCAAGGTAAGACATAGATAGCCCTGGACTTACTGAGCGATGTTGAAGGTAAGTGCAGGGGGTGCGTGTTGTGGGTAAGTGGTGAATAATTATGTCCGAAGTACTTTACCCTGTCGGGGATATTTCCAATCGGATATTATTTTCCCTGCTTTGCAGTGTAGCAATTGAATCCGTTTCTGTGTAATTTTATTTCCGTATCTTCTGACCACTTACACCAGGCTTTTGAGTTCCACTGGAGTGTTTAAGTTTAAGTTAAAGTGAGTGTCCGAAGGTTTAAAATTTACATTGCAGCCAGGCTGGAGGCAGAAGAAGACACAGAGCCTTTGAGAAGTTGACAGTTCTCTGTGGTAATAATGGGCGAGGGGCTGCTTAAACACCCCTGTGAAACATCCAGACTCATTGTGGGCTGAATCTAAGGTGGTGGGATCATTGCCTGGGGGTGAGGGGATGGTGGGGTGGAGGGTGGGGCACAGTCCTGAAACCTGGGGACTTTACTGCGGATAAACAGTGAAAGATAAACAATGAAAGGCGAATGGGGAACAAGGGGTCAGAGACCGACAATTCTCTTTGGCAGAACCAAAAGGGAAGGTTCTTGAAAGAAGGGCTATTAGATCACAGGATGTTCACCACAGATGGCTATTAAGGTAGTCATTAGAACGTCTCTTAAAAAGGAATGTAGATAAATATTTGAAAAGGAGGAATATAGGTGGTGGAAACGGGATTACCGGAGAGAGTGCTCACCATAGGCACAGGGGGCCGAGTGGCTGCCTTCTGTATTTCACCTTCTATCACTCTACAAAAACTCTCCTTTATTGTGTCCTAACCTAGGGAGTGGTTTGGTGATGTTGGGGCTGGATTGATTTGTGGGACAGTGTGTCCTGTGAGACATCCCCCAAACACCGAGCCCACTATCCTCTATGCCATCTCTCAGTTTGGTTCAGGTCAGGAGGTCCCACATGGTTCCGACATGGAGGTTCCACTCCAAGATCGGTTCTGATTAAAGCCTTCACACTGAATCTGAGTCCAAACCACAGTCCAAGGAGATAGGGAAATGTAATGACATTTGCAGTCATCACATGGTCAGACGTCAAAGGTCATAGAGTTACATTTTTTTTTAGATATATTCTTTCATGGGATGTGGGCAGAACTGGCAAGGCCATCGTTACTTGCCCATCTGTAATTGCCTGTGACCATTTCAGAGGGCAGTGAAGAGTCAGCCACGTTGCTGTGGGTCTGGAGTCACATGTAGGCCAGACCAGGTAAGGACAGCAGATTTCTTTCCCTAAAGGACAGTAGTGAACCAGATGAGTTTTTACAACAATCAATAGTACTTTCATGGCCCCATTACTGAGACTAGCTTTTCATTCCAGATTTTATTAATCAATTGAATTTATATTCCACCAGCTGCCGTGGTGGGATTTAAACCCATGTCTCCAGGACATCAGCCTAGGCCTCTGGATTACTAGCTCAGTGGCATTATCATTACGCCACCATCGCCCCTGTCACATGATCAAACCTCCAGGATTGCCTCCAACCAGAGTCGGCAGACCTGGGTCAGTAGAAATGTACCATCACTTCCCTCCTTTTGAATTCCAATCCCCTTAAAAAAAAAGGTCAATATTCTGTAAGTCTTTCTGATCACTTTTTGTACCCGTGCACTAGTTTTTAAAAGGAAAGAAAGATCTGCATTTATATAGCACCTTTCACAGTGTCCCAAACCACTTCATAGTCAGTGAAGTACCTTTGAAGTGTGATAATGAGCAGCTATCTATTTTTGTGATTTTGATTGAGGGCTAAAGGTTGGCCAAGACATCAGGGATAACTCCCCTTCAAAATATTGCCATGGTATCTTTTATATCCATCTGAAAGGGCAGGTGGAGCTTTAGTTTAACATGACATCTGAAAGGCAGCATCTCTGACAGTACAGTACTCCCTCCGTACTGCACTGGGCATGTCAACCCTGATTTTTGCCCCAGACCCTGGAACCCACTGCCCTCTAACTTAGAATCAAGCAAATGGAGCCATGGCTGACACCTCAGTGCCTTGGGCATAAAGACACCCAAATCCCAAATCCAGAGCACTGAATCTCTCAATGCTAAGAAAATATTCCAATTTGTCTTTCTCAGAACAAGTGGATGACCTCACATTTCCATCTGTCAATACTTTGCCCGCTCACTTAACCTGTCTTAAGTTCCTTTGGAACTTCCTGCTTCCATTCACATCACTTACTGTGTCTCCTAACTTAGGCAACACGTCATAGTGTAACTGAGCATTGTGATCCCCAACATGCCTCACCCATCAGCTGCCATGTAATCCATGCTGACATTCCAGTGCAATACTGAGGAAGTGCTGCACTGTCAGAGGTGCCGTCTTTCGGGTGTGATGTTCAACTGAGACCCCGCCTGCTCTCTCAGGTGAATGTAAAAGATCCCATGACACTATTTGAAGAAAAGTAGAGAAGTCCTGGCCAGTATTTATTCCTCAGCCAACACCCAAACCAGGTGATCTGGTCATTATTGATTAAATATTGGGAAGACTGAAGCCATTGTTTTCTTTCCCCTGCTTCAAACTCTGCTCTCGAGCTACCGACTCCATCCCTCTCCCTGGCAACAGTCTGAGTTTAAGCCAGTCTGTTCGCAACCTTGGTGTGACATTTGACCCCAAGATGAGCTTTCGACCTCATATTTGTGAGATTACTAAGACCGTCTATTTCCACCTCCGTAATATCACCCGACTTCGCCCCTGTCTCAGCTCATCTGCTGCTGAAACCCTCATTCATGCCTTTGTTACCTCTAGACTTGACTATTCCAAAGCACTCCTGGCTGGTCTTCCACATTCTATCCTCCGTAATCTTGAGATCATCCAAAACTTTGCTGCCCCTGTTTTAACTCATAGAAACATAGGAAATAGGAGCAGGAGTAGGCCATTCAGCCCTTCGAGCCTGCTCCGCCATTCATTATGATCATGGCTGATCATCCAACTCAGTAACCTGTTCCCGCTTTCCCCCCATACCCTTTGATCCCTTTAGACCCAAGAGCTATATCTAACTCCTTCTTGAAAACATACAATGTTTTTGCCTCAACAGCTTTCTGTGGTAGCGAATTCCACAGGTTCACCATTCTCTGGGTGAAGAAATTTCTCCTCATCTCAGTCCTGAATGGTTTACCCTGTATCCTTAGACTATGACCCCTGTTTCTGGACTCCCCCACCATCAGGAACATCCTTCCTGCATCTACCCTGTCATGCCCTGTTCGCATTTTATAGGTTTCTATGAGATCCCCCCTCACTCTTCTGAACTCCAGCGAATATAATCCTAACCGATTCAATCTCTCCTCATACATCAGTCCCGCCATCCCAGGAATCAGTCTGGTAAACCTTTGCTGTACTCCCTCTATAGCAAGAACATCCTTCCTCAGATAAGGAGACCAAAACTGCATACAATATTCCAGGTGTGGCCTCACCAAGGCCCTGCATAATTGCAGCAAGACATCCCTGCTCCTGCACTCAAATCCTCTCGCTATGAAGGCCAACATACCATTTGCCTTTTTTACCGCCTGTTGGACCTGCATGCTTACCTTCAGTGACTTGTGTACGAGAACACCCAGGTCTAGTTGCATATTCCCCTCTCTCAGTTTATAGCCGTTCAGATAATAATCTGCCTTCCTGTTTTTGCTACCAAAGTGGATAACCTCACATTTATCCACATTATACTGCATCTGCCATGCATTTGCCCACTCACTCAACTTGTCCAAATTACCCTGAAGCCTCTCTGCATCCTCCTCACAACTCACCCTCCCACCCAGTATTGTGTCATCTGCAAATTTGGAGCTGTTACCTTTAGTTCCCTCATCTAAATCAATTATATATATTGTGAATAGTTAGGGTCCTCGCACCTCTCCCTGCAGTACCCCACTAGTCACTGCCTGCCATTCGGAAAAAGACCCATTTATCCCTATGCTTTGTTTCCTGTCTGCCAACCAATTTTCTATCCATCGCAATACACTACCCCCAATCCCACGCGCTTTAATTTTACATGCTAATCTCTTATGTGGGACTTTGTCGAAAGCCTTCTGAAAGTCCAAATAAACCACATCCACTGGCTCCCCCTCATCAACTCTACTAATTACATCCTCGAAGAATTCGAGTAGATTTGTCAAGCATGATTTCCCTTTCGTAAATCCATGCTGATTCTGTCTGATTCTACCACTGTTCTCCAAGTGCTCTGCTATAAAATCTTTGATAATGGACTCTAGAATTTTCCCCACTACCGACGTCAGGCTGACTGGTCTATAATTCCCTGCTTTCTCTCCTTTTTAAATAGTGGGGTTATATTAGCTACCTTCCAATCTGTAGGAACTGTTCCAGAGTCTATAGAATCTTGGAAGATGACCACCAATGCATCTACTATTTCGAGGGCCACTTCCTTAAGTACTCTGGGATGCAGACCATCAGGCCCTGGGGATTTATCGGCCTTTAATCCCATCAATTTCCCCAACACCATTTCTCTACTAATGCTGATTTCCTTCAGTTCCTCTCTCTCACTAAATCCCGTTGGTTCCCCAGAATTTCTGATATGGTTTCACTGTGGCGCAGTGGTTAGCACTGCAGCCTCACAGCTCCAGCAACCTGGGTTCGGTTCTGGGTACTGCCTGCGTGGAGTTTTGCAAGTTCTCCCTGTGACCGCGTGGGTTTCCTCCCACATGCCAAAGACTTGCGGGTTGATAGGTAAATTGGCCATTGTAAAAAAAAAGCCCCTAGTGTAGGTAGGTGGTAGGAGAATTGAGGGAAAGTGGGGATGTGACAGGGAAAATTGGATTATTGGAGGGTTAGTATAAATGGGTGGTTGATGGTCGGCATGGAATCGGTGGGCTGAAGGGCCTGTTTCGGTGCTGTGTCTCTATATTTGTGACCTCCTTTGTGAAGACAGAACCAAAGTATGCATTTAGTTAGTCAGCCATTTCTTTGTTCCCCATAATAAATTCCCCTGTTTCTGACTGTAAGGGTCCTACATTTGTCTTCACTAATCTTTTTCTCTTCACGTACCTGTAGAAACTCTTACAGTCAGTTTTTATGTTCTCGGCAACCTTGCTCTCGTACTTCATATTCCCCTTCTTAATTAATCCCCTGGTCCTCCATTGCTGAATTCTAAGCTGCTCCCAATCCTCAGGTCTGTTGTTTTTTCTGGTGAATTTATATTCCTCTTCCTTGGATCTAATGCTATCTCTAATTTCCCTTGTAAGCCATGTAAGAATTCCTCCTCTATGGTATTGTGACTAATTTGATTTGCCCAATCTATACGCAGATTAAAGTCACACCAAGTTCTATTCCCCTATCACCCCTGAGCTCGCTGACCTACATAGGCTCCTGGGTAATGCAATGCCTCGATTCTGAAATTCTCATCCTTGTTTTCAAATTCCACCATGGCCTCACCCCGCCCTATCTCTGTAATCACCTCCCATCCCACAACCCTCTGAGATATCTGCGCTCCTCTAATTCTGGCCTCTTGTGCATTCCTGATGTTAATCACTCCACCGTTGGTGGCCACGCCTTCAGTTGCCTAGGCCCCAAGCTCTGGAATACCCTCCTTACACCTTTCCTCCTCTCCATCCTGCTTTCCTCCTTTAAGACACTCCTTAAAACTTATCTCTTTGACCAAGCTTTTGGTCATCTGACCTAATATCTCCTTTTGTGGGTCAGTGCCATATTTTGTTTTATAATGCTCAGTAAAATGTCTTGGGACGTTTATTACGTTAAAAGCGCAATATAAGTTATTATTGCATTTTTGAGAGCTTGCTGTGCGCAAATTGACTGTTGAGTTTCCTGAATTACAACAGTGACTGCACTTCAAAAAGTACTTCATTGGCTGTAAAGTGATTTGGGGCATCCTGAGGACATGAAAGGTGCTATGGAAATGCAGGTCTTTCTCTTTAAGTTCCTGGAAGAGGCAAAGCAACCTAAGGCCAATTCAGGGAAAAGAAAAATCTGGGAAATTCCTTCCCAACCACTGGAAGCAACCAAAAGAAGCTCCAGGAGACCACAATGATCATGAGTCACATTTCCCAATATCCGACCCACCTTTTTGACTGTTGTGACACCAGCCACAGCTAGGAACTCTGCAGTGAATCCACACTCACTGCCTGAGCTGGCAACTTGTTCTGAAGGTCAATTGCCTATAACAAAGAAACCTCCTGATGTCCAGCTTAGTTCTCTGCTTACAGAATGTATACACATGTCGCCTGGTTCCCTCTAACCTATGGACAACAGTAACAGCAGCTTGCATTTCTAAGCGCCCTTAACGTAGTAAAATATCCCAGGACACTTCACAGGAGCGTTGCCAAATAAATTTTGACATTGAACCACATAAGAAGATATTAGGACAGGTGACTAAAAGAGACAGGTTTTAAGGAGCGTCTTAAAGGAGGAGACAGAGGTAGAGAGGCGGAGAGATTTAGGGAGGGAATTCCAGAGCTATGGGTTCTTGGCAGCTAGCAGCTGGAAGCGCGGCCACCAATGGTGGTGCGATGGAAACTGAGGATGCACAGGAGACCAGAATTGGCGAAGTGTAGAGGTTCTGGAGGGTTCGAATAGTCTATCCAATCAGACCACTGTGGCACACTTTTTAAAACATCTGATTTCACCTTTTTCCAATTTCTCAAGAAGCCTGTTTGAGTCTTTTGACCAACAATCACTCTTCCTCCCTCCACCATTCATTCAGTTCCATTCTGATTCTGATGAAGGGTCTAAACCTGAAACCTGTTCTACTTCCATAGGCTGAAGAATCTGCTGTGTATTTTTGACATTTTCTATTATTACTTCAGATTAACCACATTTCCAGTTTCTCTGCGGGCTAACTGTGACTTTGGACAATGGTGTAAAATGGAGCAAAAGCGATTCAGCCACTCACTGTACCTCCCTCCCAACTTTTATTTGCATGGACCAGATTGGGCATTCGTAGTAGCTTCTGTCTGTCCCTTTAAGAAAGTGTCAGAGAGAAACTTGGCTCCTTTGTGTTCTTTCTATTCTTGTAATTTAGCATATAATTTGAACTATGAGCTGAGATTACAGCCTTAAATTCCTCCTTCTTTATACCTAATATGAGGAGTAACTGTTCCACTTCGGCAGTCAATGGGGAAGAATGCATGCTGAAAACTGATCATGAAATCTGGGCATCTAACCATGTGTCCTGTTCCACTATTGATTAAAAAGGCTTTGCAGCAAGGGTGTTGTGTGGCTCAGTGGGGGCGCACACTTGCTTCTGAGTTAGGTGGCTGTGGGTTCAAACTTCAGCACAAAATTGAGACTGAGACTCCAGGGCAGTACTCTGGGATTGCTGTGCTGTTGAAGGTTTTGTGTTTTAGGTGACACTTCAGGTTTGATACATCCTCTCAGGGGATGTGAAAAATCCCACAGCGCTCTTTGGAGAAGTGTGGGGGAGTTCTCCCCAGTGTCCTGGCCAATATTTGGCCCTTTACCAACATCACTAAAATGGATTATCTGGTCATTATCCCACTGCTCTTGGTGGAACTTTCTGTGTGTAAATTGGTTGCGATCTTTCCTACATTATAACAGTGACCACACTTCATTGCTGTAAACTCATTGGAAAATCCTGAGATAAGGAATGGTGATTGTCATGCAGGCCCCCACCTGCCAAGAATGGGGCACATTCATTTCGCCACATGGACATTAAATTTTAAATTGTTGCTGGGAAGAAGAGGAGGCCTGTTACAAGGTGTCGTCAGGCCCCTGGCTGGAAAGACATTTTTGCATATTAACCGACAGTGCTTGTAGACAAAGGGGTTACTCCCTGCTCCAATTCAATCCACAAACAGACTTGATCATGCCAGTTAGTCACATGGCTAACTGGCTGTTGCAGAGTTTGAACAGAGAGTTTTAAATTGGAGAGACAGTGTTTGAACTGGCAGAAGGCTGAATGTTCCTGGACTGAAGCAGACCTCTTCTCCTCCTGTCTGCTCCCATCTCTTTCTCACGGAACTCCAAAAACTGATTGAAGACACATGAACCCAAAGAGAGAAAAGTCTCCTACAGTGAACAAGGTTTGAGAAGAATACTGGGCCCCAATGAAAAGCAAGATCTACCTACAATCAAGGACTCTGCAGTGAGCTCGAAGACCCGTAACAAAACTCTTCAGTTATTACCTCAAACCATTCCACTTTAATTTTTCTTCTGCTCTTTTCTGTCTCTATTTGCATGTGTGTATCGCATATGCATGCTAGTGTGGGCACGTCGTGTATCCAGAGGCGTGAACCGAATTAGAGTTTAAGTTTAATAAAATTTCACCTTTCTTCTTTAAACCTAAGAAAGCCTGTTTGTGCTTGTTTCTTTGCCTTATAATTGGAAAGTGGTGAACAAAGGATTCACCAAGGGGGAGCTAAAAATACAGTGTGTTTAAAAATAAAACCCTGTTACAGTTAGACCAGGTGAAGGCTGAAAGAGAACCCTAGATCTCTTTCTCACCTGGTTGGAACACCATATATAAAGTTCTTTCTTTCCAGTTCAGTGGACAAAATCATTGATCAGTGAGTGCTGTAAAATGGCTGAGAAACATTTAGTGTTACTAAACAAAGATCAGCATCACCAGTGTGTGTGGTTTTATTAAAGATCTATAGATCTGCTGCTATTGCCCTAAAGTGTGACCCATTGGGAGTGAAGGGAGGAAGATCAATTTTCTGTCTGTCTGTGCTACACTGATGAATTGCCTGTGTTAAAATAATATAAGAATTGTATTTTATACAGCACTTTGTCACTATCTCAAAGTACTGCACCTATTTTGGAGTGACTGCTGTGAATGGAGCTGTGATTTGGATTTCAGGACATGGTACATGGTATTTACAGCACAGGAACAGGCCATTCAGCCCAACAAGTCCATGCTGGTGTTTATACTCCACATGAGCCTCCTCCCATCCTTCTTCATCTAATCCCAGCAACATAACCTTCTGTTCCTTTCTCCCTTGTGTTTATTTTGCTTGCCCTAAAATGCATCTGTGCTATTGGCCTCAACTACTCCATGTGGTAGCGAGGTCCACATTCTCACCACTCTCTGGGTAATGAAGCTTTTCCTGAATTCACTACTGGATTTATTAGTGATTCTCTTATAAATATGCCCACTAGTTCTGGTCTCTCATTTGGATTTTTTGGTAGCATAGGCTGAGGGAGGTATGACCAAAGCACCAGGAGAACTCTCTGCTTTTCATCAAATTGTACTCTGGGCTCATTTCTCTCCTCTGAGTCAGTGGAACAGGCAGATGAAGTTTGAGTTTAATGTCTCATCAGAGGGCTTTGCCTCTCACTGTGTAGCAGTGTTAACACTAGATTATGTGTTCAAGCCTTAGTGCAAAATAATAAGTTTATTAAATTGACAGCATTGGCAACACAATGGGCTGCACATGAAGTGCCAGCCTTGGCTTAATGGGTGGCACATTCACCTCTGAGTCAGAAGGTTGTGGGTTGAAGTCCCACTCCAGAGACTTGAGAATATAATCTAGGCTGACACTACTAATACTTGTACCAGGGGAGTGCCGCACTGTTGGACGTGCTGTCATTGGATGAGATGTTTAACCGAGGCTCTGTCTGCTCCTGCTGGTGGATGTAAAAGATCCCATGGCGCCAGATTGAAGAAGAGCAGAGCCCTTCCCCCTGGTATGCTGGCCAATATTGATCTCTCAAATAATATCCAAAACAGAATGTCAGGCCAATATTTACTGTCAGTGGAAGCTTGCTGTGCAAATTGACTGCCATGTTTCCTATATTAGAACAGTGACTAAATGTCAAAAGCACATCCTTGGCTGTAAAGCACCTTGGAACATCCTGAGGTCAGGAAAGAAGCTATACAAATGCAAGTTCTTTCTGTTTCCTGTGGGAAATTTCTGTCGTGTGTTTCAATGAATGATTGGGAAGGTTTAGAATTTTGGAATTGTTACAGCTTGTAACATTTTACTCAGGACTTACGCTTGGAAATCGTAAAGAATTACATTTATGTTGCAATGTGCTTTCCTGGAAAACTCTTTATTGATAGGAATCGTGCAGCAGCAATACATATGTCAAGAAGTCAATCGTTACAATTGAACAACAACAACTTATATTTATATAGCATCTTTAATGAAATAAAACATTCCAAGGCGCTTCATAGGAGCATTCTAAAACAAAATATGACAGTGAGCCACATAAGGCGATATGAGGTCAGATGACCAAAGGTTTGGTCGAAGAGGTAGGTTTTAAGGAGAGCCTTTAAGGAGGAAAGTGAGGTAGAGAGACAGAGAGGTTTAGGGATGGTATTCCAGAGCCTGGGGCCTAGGCAACTGAAGACATGGCCACCAATGGTGGTGATTAAAATTGGGGATGCTCAAGAGGCCAGAATTAGAGGAGCGCAGATATCATGGAGGGTTGTGGGGCTGGAGGAGATTACAGAGATAGGGAGGGGTGAGGCCATGGAGGGATTTGAAAACAAGGAAGAGAATTTTAAAATCAAGATGTTGCTTGACCGGGAGCCAATGTAGGTCAGTGAGCACAGCTATCTAAGCCATAAGCTGTGGAATTCCCTCCCTAGATCTCACCCCCTCTCTATCTCTCTTCCTTTAAGGCACTTCTTTAAACCTATTCCTTTGACCAAGCTTTTGGTCACCTGTCCTAACATCTCCTTACATGGCTCAGCACCAAATTTTGTTTGATAACGCTCCTGAGAAGTGCCTTGGGATATTTTATTACATTAAAGGCGTTATATAAATGCAAGATGTTGTTCTGATTTTTGTCTATGGGGGTGGAGGGGGTGGTGGTTGGTGGATTCTAGGGCAACATAAGACAGTGGAGATGTGAGGTGAGATGAATATTCTGCGGTTTTGTTTAATTACCTAGAGGGAATATTAAGGCTGGAGATGGTCCAGTGTACGTGGCCTGTAGAAGTGGTTCTGTCTGGGCGACTTTTTCAAGTAATTTATTACTTCTGATCTTAATGCTGCAAAACAAGTGGTTAGATATCCCAGAAAGGCCGAGAGGGGGGTTTTGACGCTTGGGCAACTCTCAACCTCCATACATTCGCCCAGGCATGCGCCATGGAGAGGTCACTCCATAGTTGCCTCACAGCGACTGACACCACTGACCACCTCTAGGCGCTTACCCATTGTCTCTCGAGACAAGGAGGCCAAAGAAGAAGAAGAAGATATTAAAGGATTAAGTAAAAGGTCAGACCTATTAACACAGTAAACCATTTGGATTAACAACAGGGCTATTTGCTCTGAAGACAGGTGTGAAAAGACTTGGGCGTATCCACCTGTTAAAATGCATCCCAGATTTACCTGATATACACTTTAACAGGCAAATACACCATTATTCAGCATTACCTAGTTTGCAGATTTGTGATCGCAGCTGAAATTGCTTTATTATCCTATTGAGGGGAGGAGTGAGAGGGATACTGACCTCCGTGATCCATGCCTTTCAAGTCAGCTCTGGCTTAGTGGGTAGCACTCTCACCTTTGAGTCAGAGCAGAAACAACATATATTTATATAGTCCAGGCAGTGAGGCCTGGACAACATATGTCAGCCAAGAGCGACGTCTCAATTCATTCCATCTTCGCTGCCTCCGGAGAATACTTGGCATCAGGTGGCAGGACCGCATCTCCAACACAGAAGTCCTCGAGGCGGCCAACATCCCCAGCTTATACACACAACTGAGTCAGCGGCGCTTGAGATGGCTTGGCCATGTGAGCTGCATGGAAGATGCTAGGATCCCCAAAGACACTTTGCACAGCGAGCTCGCCACTGGTATCAGACCCATCGGCCGTCCATGTCTCCGCTTTAAAGACGTCTGCAAACGCGGCATGAAATCCTGTGACATTGATCACAAGTCGTGGGAGTCAGTTGCCAGCGTTCGCCAGAGCTGGCGGGCAGCCATAAAGGTGGGGCTAAAGTGTGGCGATTCGAAGAGACTTAGCAGTTGGCAGGAAAAAAGACAGAGGCGCAAGGGGAGAGCCAACTGTGTAACAGCCCTGACAAACAAATTTCTCTGCAGCACCTGTGGAAGAGCCTGTCTCTCTAGAATTGGCCTTTTTTGCCACTCCAGGCGCTGTTTCACAAACCACTGACCACCTCCAGGCGCTTACCCATTGTCTCTCAAGATAAGGAGGCCAAAGAGAATTAACAAAATAAAACATCCCAAGGTGCTTCACAGGAGCATTATACAACAAAATTAGGCGTCGAGCCACATAAGGTGAAATTAGGTCAGATGGCCTAAAGCTTGATTTTAAGGGGAGTCTTAAAAGAAACAAGAAAGAGAGGGAGAGAGGCAGAGAGGAATCGGGAGGGAATTCAAAGCTTAGGGCCTAAGCAGCTGAAGGCACGGCCGCCAATGGTGGACTGATTAAAATCAGGGATGGTCAAGAGGCCAGAATTACAAAGAACAAAGAACAGTACAGCACAGGAACAGGCCATTCGGCCCTCCAAGCCTGCGCCGATCTTGATGCCTGCCTAAACTAAAACCTTCTGCACTTCCGGGGTCCGTATCCCTCTATTCCCATCCTATTCATGTATTTGTCAAGATGCCTCTTAAACGTCGCTATCGTACCTGCTTCCACCACCTCCCCCGGCAGCAAGTTCCAGGCACTCACCACCCTCTGTGTAAAAAACTTGCCTCGCACATCCCCTCTAAACTTTGCCCCTCACACCTTAAACCTATGTCCCCTAGTAACTGACTCTTCCACCCTGGGAAAAGCTTCTGACTATCCACTCTGTCCATGCCACTCATAACTTTGTAAACCTCTATCATGTCGCCCCTCCACCTCCGTCGTTCCAGTGAAAACAATCCGAGTTTATCCAACCTCTCCTCATAGCTAATGCCCTTCAGACCAGGCAACATCCTGGTAAACCTCTTCTGTACCCTCTCCAAAGCCTCCACGTCCTTCTGGTAGTGTGGTGACCAGAATTGCACGCAATATTCTAAGTGTGGCCTAACTAAGGTTCTGTACAACTGCAACATGACTTGCCAATTTTTATACTCTATGCCCCGACCGATGAAGGCAAGCATGCCGTATGCCTTCTTGACTACGTTATCCACCTGTGGACCTGTACGCCCAGATCTCTCTGCCTGTCATTACTCCTAAGGGTTCTGCCATTTACTGTACACCTCCCACCTGCATTAGACCTTCCAAAATGCATTATCTCACATTTGTCCGGATTAAACTCCATCTGCCATTTCTCCGCCCAAGTCTCCAACCGATCTATATCCTGCTGTATCCTCTGACAATTAGAGGAGCGCAGATACCTCAGAGGGCTGTGGAGCTGGAGAAGATTACAGAGATAGGGAGGGGGCGAGGCCATGGAGGGATGTGAATTTTAAAATCAAGATGTTGCTTGAATGGGAGCTAATGTAGATCATTGGGCACCGGAGTTAGAGAGTTATCTGGCCCATCAACTCCATGCTGGCTCTCCATGGAGCAATCCAGTCATCTGTTCTGATAAAAGGTCACAGACATGAATCGTTAACTCTGCTTCTCTCTCTGCAGATGCTGCCTGACCTGCTGAGTATTTCCAGCACTTCCAGTTTTTATTTGCGAATTTCCTTAGCGTCAGTCCTGCTGCAGAAATAGGTTTGAGGATCTAGAGAGATTCAGGGGTGTTTGAAGCAACATCTACTGACAGAAGTGTGTCCCCAATGGAGTGACTGTACGCCACCGAACGGTGATGCCCAAATAAGGGGTGTGGTCAAGATCTATCAAATTTACCGTATTGCATGTTGGGCCAAGTGATGCCAGTGTTTCTAAATGGGACGGATTCCCCCTGTCGGAGGTGCTGTCGTTTGAGTGAGACATTATTATTTATCCCTGAACCAGCATCACTCTAACAGTTTTTCTGGTCATCATCCCGTTGCAGATTGTGGGATCTTGCTGTGTGCAAATTGGCTGCGTATTTTCTACATTACAACAGCGACTACACTTCAAAAGTACTTCATTGGCTGTAAATCTCCTTGTGAATGCCTGAGGTTGCAAAAGGCACTATATAAAGGCAAATTCTTTCTTTGCAGCCTGAGAATACCCCTGGCCTCCAAACGCAGGAATGCCACTTATCCATTTGTGCCTTTTCACTACCTCTAGCAAAATCATAAACCAAGGAAAATTCACAAACACCTTCGTGGTGTTGCCACAAAGAGACCTGAGGTGTTGTTACCAGTAGACTGCTCAATGGTTCCTGGTCAAATACAGGACTGACCAGATGCAGAGTGAAGTTCCCTATCCCTCAGTTCAAACATCATATCCTGGCTGCTATCAGGGAAGAGCTCCCCCTACTGTAGCAAAGTGATATTTTACCCTCACTTCACTCCAGCCGTGCAGTGGCCTCTACAACACTGAACTAGGGGCAGCTACATGCCATGGATTGTGGCAAGCGGGAGTCGGTGAGACACTTTTCATAAAGAAAAACAAGATGGCTGACAACATAACCAAAAAGGCATGCAGTGAAACCGATTGAGAACATCAGATGGACGATAATGAGGATAATGAGGTAGGAATGTACAGTAAAAGTTCAAGGACCAAGATGTTTGCTCTTCAAGCACAAGAGATTTGAGCTTCCCTGAACCTCTCCACCTCTCTCCTCCTTTAAAGCACTCCTTCAAACCTACCTCTTTGACCAAGCATTTGGTCATCTGCCCTAATATCTCCTTATGTGGCTCAT
Organism: Heterodontus francisci; assembly: GCF_036365525.1. Classification (NCBI taxonomy): domain Eukaryota; kingdom Metazoa; phylum Chordata; class Chondrichthyes; order Heterodontiformes; family Heterodontidae; genus Heterodontus; species Heterodontus francisci. The sequence continues at coordinate 115,819,066 of NC_090383.1, forward strand.
TGGCTATGAATTTGTCTTGTGACATTTTATTATGCTAAAGGTGCTATATAAATGAAAATTGTTGTCATTGTTAAAGGCGGGATATAAATGCAAGTTGTTGTTGTGGTATTTGTCTATGGGAAATGGAAGAATACTAGGCCAAGGTGAGATCGTGGAAATGTGAGGTGAGATGAATATTCTGGGGTTTGGTTTGATTACCTTTGGAGAGTATTTAAGAACATAAGAAATAGGAGCAGGAGTAGCACTTCGAGACTGCTCTGCCATTCAACACGATCATGGCTGATCTTCTACATCAACTCCACCTTCTCGCACTATCCCCACATCCCTTAACTCCCTTAGTACCTGAAAATCTATCAACCGCTGTCTTGAATATTCTCAACAACTGACCATCCACAGCTCTTTGGGGTAGAGAATTCCAAAGATTCACAACCCTTTGAGTCAGGAAATTTTTCCTCATCTCAGTCCTAAATGGCCAACCCCTTATTCTGAGACTTGAGACCCCGTGTTCCATATTCCCCAACCAGGGGAAACATTTTCTCAGCATCTACCTTGTCAAACCCCTTAAGAATTTTATATGTTTCAAACAGATCACCTCTCATTCTTCTAAACTCCAATGAATATAGACTGAGTCTACTCAATCTCTCCTTATAGGACAATCCCTTCATCCTAGGAACCAGTCTGGCGAACCTCTGTTGTACTCCTTCGAGGGCAAGATTGTCCTTCCTTAGGTAAGGAGACTAAACTGTACACAGTACTCCAGGTATGGCTTCATTAATGCCCTGTACAGTTGCAGTAAGAATTACTTACTCTTATACTCCAACCCTTATGTAACAAATGCTAACATACCATTTGCATACCTAATTGTTTGCTTTACCTGCACATTAAGGCATTTAAGCAGGAGAGGGTCCATGGTAGAGTACATTGTACATGCTCTGCAGAAGTGGTTCAGTCTGAACAACTTTTTCATGTTCATTTACTTCTTCTGATCTTAATGCTGCAAAACAAGTGGTTAGATATTAAAGGATTAAGTAAAAGGTCAGACCTATTAACACAGTAAACCATTTGGATTAACAACAGGGCTATTTGCTCTGAAAACAGGTGTGAAAAGACTTGGGCGTATCCACCTGTTAAAATGCATCCCAGATTTATCTGATATACACTTTAACAGGCAAATACCATTATTCAGCATTACCTAGTTTGCAGATTTGTGATCGCAGCTGAAATAGCTTTATTATCCTATTGAGGGGAGGAGTGAGAGGAATACTGACCTCCGTGATCCATGCCTTTCAAGTCAGCTGTGGCATAGTCTTTGAGTCAGAGCAGAAACAACATATATTTATATAGCGCCTTTAACAAAATAAAATGTCCTAAGGCACATCACATGAGACATTGTAAAGCAAAATTAGATATCGAGCTACATGAGACAATCTGAAAGCAGATGGCCAAAAGCTTGGTCAAAGAGGTAGGTTTTAAGGAGTTATTAAAGGAAGAAAGTTAGAGAGGCGGTGAGGTGTAGGGAGGGAATTCAGAGCCTAGGCCCTTGGAAGCTGAAGGCATGGCCGCCAGTGGTGGAGCAATTAAAATCAGGGATGGTCAAGAGGCCAGAATTAGATGATGCAGATATCTTGGAGAGTTGTTGCACTTTGGGACGTTTTACAAGTTTAAAGGTGCTATATAAATACAAGTTGTTGTTCTTGTTGCTGTCAGAAAATGCTCACTTGCTGACAGGGTTCTTGATTTTCGCCCTCCCTGGCCTAAAGGCATTGAAGATCAGTCAGTCTCCCCTTCACTGCCTTAGCTGAACTCAAAAGCTCAGCAATGTCCATGGCTTGACCCGGGGGATGAGCTTAGCTGGTTATTCAACTTAAACTGTGATCATGGAACAAGCTTCAAACAAGTGTGAGAATTAGAGGGGATTCCTTACTATCAGTCCTTTCCCACAGAATAGGCTCGATGGAGAACAGATCAATGAATGCCTCAGACAAATTGGATTTTATAGCACCGACACAGGCCATTCGGCCCAACTGGTCTATGCCAGTGTTTACATTCCACAAGAACCTCCTTTCAGCTCTACTTCATCTCACCCTGTAAGCTTATCCTGCTTTTCCTTTCTCCCTCATGCGTTTATCTAGCTTTCCCTGAAATACATCAATGCTGTTTGCCTCAACTACTCCATGTGGCAGTGAGTTCCACATTCTAACCATTTTTTAGCAGAGCAATGTCAAATAATGAAGGCACCTTGATCATTATGGAGGTAATGAAAGGAACACATAGCCAAATATTTTTTGGAGCAGTCTTGCTTGGGACATGGAATCACCTGCTATGGAATGCAACTGGTTAGGGTTAAACAATTAAGGCTGCAATATTAGACAGATATCTGGGAGGTGTTTGTTTAATGCCTTGATGTCAGCTATCTGTCTTGGACATTCCGTCTGCAATTATTTACCTCCATTGGAGGAATCATTTTCGTCTTGTTCCTCCTAGCTCCACTATACTGTCCCATACACCCTTGTTCCTTCTTTCACTGTTTCAGAATCAATTCATCTTACTGTTTCTTATTCTACTCCATTCCTTCCAGGACCAGTAAGCTCAGGATTGGACATTCCGCAGGCAACTGAACCTCAAGCTTGGTGTCAGCGAACACAACTTCTTGGCCTGCCCCAGCTTCTCTCCAATTGTCAGAGGTGCCATCTTTCGGATGAAATGTTATACCGAGGCCCCATCTGCTTGCTTGGGTGGATGTAAAAGATCCCATGGCATTATTTCAAGAAAGAGCAGGGGAGTTGTCCCCAGTGTCCTGGATAATATTTGTCCCTCAATCAACATCACAAAAATAGATTATCTGGTCATTATCATGTTGCTGTCTGTGGGAGTTAGCTGTGTGCCTACTGGCTGTCTCATTTCCTGCAATACAACAGTGACTACACCTCAAAAAAAGGACTTCATTGGCTGTAAAGCGCTTTGAGACATCTGGTGGTTGTGAAAGGCGCTATATAAATGTAAGTCTTTTCTTTCTGTTCAATTTTAGTTGTGTCACGTATTTGGCTTTTCATCTTGGTTTTGTCAAGTTAGCAAAAAGAAGTACATTTTGGAGTCTGGGTTTGAGACTGTGCAGGGATGATTGGCTGAATTTTTTCCCCCTCCTGCCTCTCGGTGTGAGAACAGGGCTGGTTTGAGTGGTATGCCAGTTTTGCACCCCACCTGATTTTATGCACTGTTGCTTCCATTTCCACCGGGGTAGGTTAAAATTGGGTCTTTTTATCATTGGTTGCCCACCTAGATGTGCATTTTGCATTTTGATCACTCTTTGCACGAAAAAAGATCTTCCTGATATTATTTTGAACTTGTGCCCCTTGTCCTACTGTCACAATTTAACATAAAAAAATCTCATTCCTATTAGCTGCGACTCAGTGAGTTGCACTCTTACCTCTGAGTCAGCAGGGTGTGGTTTCAAGTGCCACTCTAGAGACTTGAATGCACAATCTAGGCTGAAACTACAGTGCAGTAAAACAAACAAAGAAAGCCTTGCATTTGTATCGCATTTTCACACCCTCAGGAAGTCTCAAAGCATTTTATAGCCAATAAAGTACTTTTAAAGTGTAGCCACTGTTATACTGGAGGAAACTACTGTGTAGTGTGGAGGGAATGCTGCATTGTCAGAGATGTTGTCTTTCGGATGAGATGTTAAACCTAGGCCCCGTCTGTCCTCTCAGGTGGATGTAAAAAATCCCATGACACTATTCAAAGAAGAGCAGGGAAGTTCTCCCCAGTGTCCTGGCCAATATTTATCTCTCAACTGTTTTAATCCCAATACTATTCATGTGATCTTGTTTTGGGTAGATTGGCTACTCCATTACAACAGTGACTACACTTCAAAATTACTTTATTGCGTGTAAAGCAATTTGAGATGTCCGAAAGCCATGGAAGTGCTATATAAATGCAATATTTTTTCTTCAGGTTTTTTGTCCAACTTATTATCTTAAAATAAGACTGGCAAAGAGAGGATAGAAGAATAGCATGGCAGTCAGCATAAAAGGGAACCCAAAAATCTTCAACTGGCATGCAAATAATAAACGGGTAGTAAGAGGCGGAGTGGGGCCTATTCGGGACAAAGAGGGTGATATATGCTTGGAGGTGCAAGGCAAAGCTAGAATACTTAATGAGTACTTTGTATCAGTGTTTACTAAGGAAGAGGATGCTGACAAAATATTGGGAGAAGGGGAGATGGTAGAGGTCATGGATGGGGTGAAAATTGAGAGGCAAGTGGTACTGGAAAGGCTGGCTATGCTTAGAGTGTTTATGTCACCTGGTCCAGATGTCTTGCATTCCAGGTTTTTGAAAGAAATGGGGATAGAGATAATGGAAGGGCTTGCCATAAGCTTCCAAACTTCCCTGGATACAGGGGAGGTGCCAGAGGATTGCAGAGTGGCAAATGTGATACCCTTATTCAAGAAAGGGTGTAAGGACAGTCCTAGGAACGACAGGCCAGTTAGTTTAACATCAGTGGTGGGTAAGGTTTTAGAAACAATAATCAGGGAAAAATATCAACAGGCACTTGGAGAGGTTTGAGCTAATTAAAAATAGCCAGTACGGATTTGTAAAAGGCAGATCGTGCTTGACTAATCTGACTGAATTTTTTGATGAAGTAACAGAGAAGGTTGATGAAGAGAATCAATGGATATTGTCTGTTTACATTTTAAGGGAGCGTTTTAAGGGACCACATCAAAGGCTGGTTAATAAAATTGAAGTTCATGGAATAGGACAGTCAATGTCCAATTGGATAAAAATAAATTGGCTTAAGGACAGAAAACAGAGAGTTGTGGTAAATGGTCATTTTTCAGACTGGAGGATGGTAGACAGTGGTGTTCCCCAAGGGTCAGTGCTAGAACCACTGCTTTTATTGATATATATATAAATGACTTGGATATCGGAATAGAGAGTAACACATCAAAATTTGCCAATGATACCAAAGTTGGAGGAATGCCAAATAGTGAGGACGATACCAATTGAGTACAACAGGACATAGATAGGCTAGCAGAATGGGCAAGAGATGCAGGGGGGAATGTGAGGAAGAACCTTTTTACCCAGCAAATGTAATGACCTGGAACTTGCTGTCTTTGAGGATGGTGGAAGCGGAGATGATGAATGATTTCAAAAGGAAATTGGATTTGCACTTGAAGGAAACAAATTTGCAGGGCTATGGGGATAGAACGGGGGAATGGGACTGACTGGATTGCTGTACAGAGAGCTGACATAGAATTGATGGGCCAAATAGCCTCCTTCTGTGCCATAAATGACTGTATGACTCTATAAAGCTCTCCGCAGGTGCCCTGCCAGTCTCTCCCTGAGGGTGAACTTTGTAGAGTCTAATGGTCTGGTGCTTTTTTTGTCCTTTCATGGGATGTGAGCATTTGTTGACCATCCTTAATTGCCCTTGAGAAGGTGGTGGTCAGCCACCTTTTTGAACCTCTGCATTCCATATGGTGTAAGTACACCCACAGTGCTGTTTGGGAGGGAGCTCCAGTGGCATTGACAGAACAGTACGTTCCAAGTCAGGATGGTGTGTGGCTTGGAGGGGAACTTGCAGGTGGTGGTGTTCCCATGTGTCTGCTGCCCTTGTCCTTCTAGATGGTGAAGATCGCGTGTTTGGAGGTACTGTCAAAGGAGCCTTGGCGAATTGTTGCAGTGCATCTTGTAAATGGCACACACTGCAACAACTGTGTGCTGGTGGCGAAGGGAGTGAATGTCTAAGTTGGTGGATGAGGTGCTGATCAGGTGGGCTGCTTTGTCCTGGATGGTGTTGAGTTGTTGGAGCTGTACTCATCTAAGTAAGTGGACAGTATTCCATCACACTCCTGACTTATGCCTTGTAGATAGTGAACAGGCTTTGGGGAGTCAGGAGGTGAGTTACCCACTGCAGAATTCCTAGCCTCTGACCTGCTCTTGTAGCCACAGTATTTATGTGGCTGAGTGATTCCAGCATTTCTTGTTTTTATTTCAGATTTCCAGCATCCGCAGTATTTTGCTTTTATTTATGTGGCTGGTCCAGTTCAGTTTTTGGTCAATGGTAACCCCCAGGATGTTAATAGTGGGGGATTCAGTGACAGTAATACCTTTTGAACATCAAGGGAAGATGGTTAGATTCTGTCTTGTTGGAGATGGTCATTGCCTGGCACTGATCAGAGCGGAAACACCAGGCAGGATGCTTCCCTCGGGTTTTGTTGCTTTTAACTCATTCAGTTCCATCCCTTCTGCCCATTTACTAACCAACTGGGATTTATACAATTTTCTAACCCTCACCCAAGTTCTCGCCACTGCCGTCACAGTGACTGCTCATAGGGTAAATATTCCAAAGATCTCCATTTACCTGACAGAAGCGAAGAGCTTCCATTCAGTTGGACAGCACTGAGGAACCCTCTCGAGGCAGCTATTCAATGAGTAAGATTGAATTCAATTTAAAGGACAAGTGTTCGTATTTTATATTTGGGGCCCCACACACAGTCTCTGTGTCCTTTAACCCAGAAACATGTTTTTTATATTATCCCTGCCATTTCCTCTTTCAGTTCCATCAGTGCTGCCTCTGAGTTAAACTTCTTCCTTTACCCATGAGGGCAGGGATAATTCACTTGGTGGATGCCTCAGTGGCTACCAGCAATGATGCACCATGAGTGAAGTCAGCCAGATACCGTATGCTGCAGGCTGATTTCTTAAGATAGGTTTTGGGTTCCACCATGCCATTTTTCCCTCAGGAAGCAGTTGCTCTGTGTTGTGCCTCTGTCCCCTTGGTCTGGTGAAATAGTCAGTTTGATAGAGGATGTTATGACTTTATGTTTTTTAACTCTGTTTATTACTCTAGATATTTTTGGCTTCACACTATTTTTGTAGGTAAACCCAGCTCCCTATGTCTCAAAGAAAATTTGCCCAGGTAGCCAGCTACATTTGTAGCATGTCCAGCGAATGAACTGGGATCCTCCTTCAGCCCTACAACCCTCCAAGATCTTTGTGTCCCTCCAATTCTGGCCTATCATGGATCCACATCTTCCTTCGCTCCACCATTGACGGCCGTGCCTTCAGCTGCCTCAGCCTTAAGCTCTGGATTTTTCTCCCTCAAACTCTCCACCCTTCTCTTCCCTGCCTTAAGTTGCTCCTTAAAATCCACCTCCTTGACTAAACCTGTCCTGATATCTCCTTATGTGGCTCAGTGTCAAACTTTGTTTGATTACACTCCTGTGAAGCACCTTGGGACGTTGTACTGTATTAAAGGTGTGCGGCAATTTTTGCTACTGGTTTGATCACATAATCTCTCATAATCCTCCTTGTCCTCAGAAAGTGCTAGATTAACACTGTACTAGACTTTGTTTTAACTGCCAATAAGTTTATTAAATAGTAGTAGTACTAGTGACTAGTAGCAGATATTTTTAGCATAGTTATTAAGCTTAGCTTGAGTATTAGAAAACAATAAATAGTCCATGACTGTTGTGTGAAATTATGATATAAATCATATTCTTGTGAGACGCTATTTCTCCTTTCCTCATTATCTATGGAAGTTATCTGATCTGGATAACTCTCTACAAAGGCTACAGTCAAACTGATTGATTTGAACACGGCAAGTTGATAGATATCTTTAATACTCAGAGTAGAGTACTGAATGTGAAGGGATGGATTTCATGAGCAGAAAGGCCTGTTGTGCCTTCTTAGGTTTGGGTAAATCAAACAGAGATAGGGCCACACTCCCAAAGAAGGGCAAGTCACTGTGAAGAACAACAATGAGCTTTTATTTAAGAGGCAGGGGGTGGAATTAGTGTACGTCAACAGCATGAAATGGGCTTAAAGCGAATCAACAGCTCATTTTACAATGCCCCCCATTTCCTTCTCTGTTGAAGTCAATAGCAAAGAAAGTCGAGTGTTGTTGTAAAACCGGGCTGCAGATTTTCTGTGAGCCCATTTGATTTTACAGTGCAGACCAAAGTCACTCAAGAATGAGTCTGCTAAATTTCTCATCAAATGCAGTTCAATGCTGTAGACCACATTGCAGTAGTAGTTACATGGCAACAGTGACTTCACTTCAAAAGTACTTCATTGGCTGTAAAGCACTTTGGGACATCCTGAGGTTGTGCAAGGTGCTATATAAATGCAAGTTATTTCTTTTGCTCTCTAGTTGGGTGTGATAGTATTGAAAGCAAGCTCATAGTGGCTGTTCAGAATCTTTTCCTTTAATGGACAACTTACATAAATATAAGTTCCGAAGAAGGGTCACTGACCCGAAACGTTAACTCTGCTTCTCTTTCCACAGATGCTGCCAGACCTGCTGAGTGATTCCAGCATTTCTTGTTTTTGTTACATAAATATAGCACTTTTAATGTAGTAAGACACTCCAAGGTGCTTCATGTGAATGTTTTCAAACAAGATTTGATGTTTAGACACATAAGTCAATATTAGGACAGTTTTAAGGAGCGTCTTAAAGAAGCAGAGGGAGGGAGAGAGGTGGAGAGGTTTAGGAAGGGAATTCCAGAACTTAGGGCCCAGGCAGCTGAAGGCACGGCCGCCAATGGTGGAGCGATGGAAAATCAGAGATGCGCAAAATGCCAGAGTTAGAAGAGTGCAGAGATTTCGGGGGGTTGTAGGTCTGCGGGAGATTTCAGAGATAGGGAGGGGGTGAGAGCAGGGAGGGGTTTGAAAACAAGGATGCAAATTTTAAAAACAAGAACGAGTTTACCAATTTTTTAAATGCGTTTTGTTACGACTGAGGTGGGAGGAGTGTTCCACTTCTCCACAGGTCACAACATATATTTAAATGTTTACCCAGGTACTGATATGGCCAATCATAGACTCTTCTCTTTATCCCCAAATAATATACACCAACCAGGTTTCTTTAATAAACAACAAAATTATCAGTTTATTATAAAACAAGACTTATCCAGCAACGAAGCAAAGCATTAACACAGATTGAAATATGAAAATTCCCTTTTTAAATACCACACCTCCACAGTGCAGAAACAGGCCCTTCGGCCCATCGTGTCCAGGCCAGCCATCAAGCACCTATCTATTCTAATCCCATTTTCCAGCACTTGGCCCGTAGCCTTGTATGCTATGGCATTTCAAGTGCTCATCTAAATACTTCTTAAATGGTGTGAGGGTTCCTGCCTCTACCACCCCTTCAGGCAGTGTGTTCCAGATTCCAACCATCCTCTGGGTGAAAAGGTTTTTCCTCAAATCCCCTCTGAACCTCCTGCCCCTGACTTTAAATCTATGCCCCCTGGTTATTGACACCTCTGCTAAGGAAAAAAGTTTCTTCCTATCTACCCTATCTATGCCCCTCATAATTTTGTATACCTCAATGAGGTCCCCCCTCAGCCTTCTCTGCTCTAAGGAAAACAACCCTAGCCTATCCACTCTCTCTGTAGCTGAAATGCTCCAGACAAGGCAACATTCTGGTGAATCTCCTCTGCACCCTCTCCAGTGCAATCACATCCTTCCTGTAGTGTGGTGACCAGAACTGTACACCCACCTTTCCCCACAGTGATCTGCAGATGCAGTTTCTGGAGACATGAGTTCAAATCTCACCAAAACAATGGGGAATTTAAGTTCAGTTAATTAAATAAAGCTGGAATTTAAAAAAAAATTAATAATGATGTCTGTGAACACAAAGCTGCTGGATTGTCATTAAAAACCCATCTGGTTCGCTCATGCCCTTAAGGGAAAGAAATCTGCTGTCCTTACCTGGTCTGGCTTATATGTGACTCCAGACTCACAGCAATGTGGTTGACTCTTAACTGCCCTCTGAAATGACCTAGTAAGTTACTCAGTTATATGAAAACTGCTATGAAATACTATAATCCCAATGGACTGCAGAAGTTCAAGAAGGCAGCTCACCACCACCTTCGCAAGAGCAATTAGGGATGGGTAATAAATAAAAGCAAAATACTGCGGATGCTGGAAATCTGAAATAAAAACAAGAAATGCTGGATTCACTCAGCAGGTCTGGCAGCATCTGTGGAAAGAGAAGCAGAGTTAACGTTTCGGGTCAGAGACCCTTCTTTGGAACTGACAAATATAAGAAAAGTCACAGATTATAAACAAGTGAGGTGGGGGTGGGGCAAGAGATAACAAAGGAGAAGGTGTAGATTGGACCAGGCCACATAGCTGACCAAAATGGGTAATAAATGTTGGCCTGGCCAGTAATGACCAGATTCTATGAATGAATAAAAAACTCCCCATCTTGCAGACTGCTCAATATATCTAACTGTTCCTAATTGATAGGATATTGGATAGATAGTTAAGGGAATGTCTCCAAATGGTATCAGGAAACTAGCATATATATTTATTTAAACAAGAAAACATCATAAATACTCCTGATTTATTACTAAATGCCTCAAATAAAGTCAGGTCAAGCTGCTTTAAAATACACAACTTTATTGTGAAAATACAATATTTATTTCTCTGCAAAGAGGGTTATAGAAATAGAATACAGGCAAAGAAAGATGAAAGTAAGTTAGCTGAATGAAATCCAAAAATCCAAGCAAGTGTTTAAAAGACACATATAAAATACTCAACTTGTAGAATATTGATGGCTGTCAGCCCCCTAAAGGCATCATTTTAAAAGGAGCACTTGAAATAAAAAGGCTCGATCTATCATTTCCGTTGTATCTGCCTTGGTTTCCTGTTCAGATTAAACAATGCCACTCATTCATTGTATGGAATGGTACCAGAGAGCATCTCCCACCTTTCCCCACACCTTCCCCCTTCCCTCACCCCTTCATTCTTTCCACCTTCCATCACCCTTTCCCCCTTCACCCAACCCTTCATCTCTCCCCTCTTCACCCACCCCTTCCCCCACCCACCTTTCCCACTTTCTCACCTCTTCCCCCTCTGCCCATCCCTTCCTCATTCTCCACCCCTTCTCCCCTCTCTCAACTCTTTCCCCTTTCTGCACCCCTTTCTCCCTTCCCCCACAATTTCCTCACCCCTTTCCCAGTCCCCCAACCTTTCTCTACCCCTGCTTAACACATATCTACCAGTGCAAAGCTTTGTAGTCTTTTTCTTTTGCCAAAGTTTTGTCGTCTGCTATCAATTTCTCAGACACTAAACAGCTTGGTGCAGCTTCTAGGATTCGGTCTAGTTCAATGGGAGCAGTCGTATGACTTCATCAGAGAGATTGCTGAGAATGTTGACTCGCACAATAAGAGGCACCAGATTCTTACCCCCTCCCACCTCCGCCCCTCCTCTTCACCCAGACATCACCCCACCCTGTTTGACCTGAGGCCAAGGAGATGTAATACAAATAGAGAGATACGCATTAAGGAGAGCGAATCATACAGGGAAAAATGATAAACAGAGAGCAAAATAAACATCTATTTAATTATACATGAGTGCAAGCAAAAGCACAAGTTAACTAAGAGTTCTTTACCAAAATATCAATCTACTTGAGCTGGATTCCCCAAAACTATCTTAGAGGCAGAACTTGGCAATTTATTGACAAAATAGATTAACGTCCCCTTTTAATTGTCTCAGTCACAGAGACAGGGAAAAGGTCATAAATCTCATTCCCTTTCTCCTTCCCTCCACTAGAGTAGGGTAGAGCAGGTGGTTTCATAAGAAATAACGTGAAAAGATCATACAAGATGAAATCGTTATCCGTTCTAGTTTAAAACAAGCAATGTGTTGCAGCCAACTGTCCTTCAGCTCAGAGAACACATTCCTGGGTCTGCCCTGAAGGAGATTTTGCAAGGAGGTTTATGAGCCATTAATGATTTATCACAGGCCTCAACATGGAGTACTAGAACAATTTACAAACAAAAAATATCTTTGTCAAGGTGACTTTGGTTTTTCTGCCAATGTACTGGATGCTCTGTACATCGTAAATCTGGAAAGTAAAATAGAAAACCCTTGTCGTGGGAGTTTCTTGACTCCTTATTGTGTGCCTCAAGGCACACTGTGAGTATTCCTGCTCAGTAAGAGTGTCTTAGGCCTTGGGAGCACCATCCCTGCACTACCAGCCCTGATGGAGGGTCTGCACTTAAATACAACGGCAACTTTCACTTGTGTGATGTTTTTGGTTTAAGAGTTGAACAGATTAGATGCTGGATCGTTTATTGGGGAGTAAAGGGATGCTTGCTTGAGAAAATTGAGTTTTCTTTAAAGATGGAAAGAAAGAAGCAACTTGCATTTAGATAGTGCCTTTCACCACATCAGAACATTCCAAAGTGCTTTACAGCTTTTGAAGTGTAGTCACTGTCGTAATGTAGGAAACTTGGCAGCCAGTTTTAAAATTGAGGTGTTGTTGGACTTGGAGCCAATGCTGGTCATCAAGCACAGGGCTGCTGGAGGAATGGGACTTGGTTCGAGTTAGGATGTGGGGCAGCAGAGCTTTGGAATGAGCTCAAGTTTACAGCCACATACCACATACTGGGCAGCTTATCAGAAAATCCCGGATGTATTGTTATTAGTTTTTCCAGTATGCCGCTCACTGTGGGTGACACCTAGTAAGTTGACACAGGCCCACAGAAAGTTTCCCCCGCACCCTCCTCCACAACATCCCTCCCGCCCTGTCCCCACCTCCATTCTGCCCTCATCCCCACCTTCTCCTGCCCTGCTCCTCTCCTCCTCCCACCCTTCCCACCCCACCCAAGCTCTCACACCCTCTACATCCTGCCTGCCACCCACTTTCTTCCCTGCCCCAACTCCCCTCCCGCTTTGCCCTCCCCCCACACCCCTGGCACTCTGCCCCACACTCCCCTGTGCCCTGCCCCTTAATCCCCTCACGCCCTGGTCCCCACATTCCCCTTACCTCCTTTGTCTTTTTGTGAGGGCCCAGTATCAGGTTACACTGAGCATGCACCCATTGATTGAGTGGGGAATTAGCCAACAAGACTATTTTTGAAAAATTGCTTTGATGAATGATCTCACTAAATGAGATTATTATCACTGTAATATAACTGCAATACATTCTTTGATGCACTTATTCATTTTAATTTCCGTCTATTTGGATCATTTTTGGTATTTGGTTTATTTTTTCCAGTCTCTGTGACTCTCTGCCCTTTATTCTGCCCCCTCCCCCATTTGAGTTCCCTTTTGCCTGGTGTATTCTGGGAACAGGGATCATGTCAATTGAAAGCTGATGTGGTTCAAGTGGAGAGCTGGAGGATCTTTCTCTGACTGGGTGACTCCCTCCCGGAGAAGCAGAATTGATTGGGAGGAGGTGGAGCAGGATTTTGCCAGACAGAAATCTAGCAGTGTGCCATGTGGGCAGTCGATGCAGCTTGCCTCAGTGGTGGTACCCTTGCTTTGCGAGTCAGAAATCTCTGGGTTCAGACTTTGGGACTTGAGTGAACATTCCGGGCTTTCGCTTCAGCAACACTTCAAATTCTCCATGGCCTCGCCCTTCCCTATCTCTGTAACCTCTTCCAGCACGACAACCCTCTGAGATATCTGCGCTCCTCCAATTCTGGCCTCTTGACCATCCCTGATTTTAATCGCTCCACCATTGGCGCCTTCAGCTGCCTGGGCCCTAAAGCTCTGGAATTCCCTCTCTAAACCTCTCCACCTCTCTTTCTTCCTTTAAGATTTTCCTTAAAACTAAGCTTTTGGTCATCTGTCCTAATATCTTCTGACGTGGCTCAGCGTCAAATTTTATCTGATAACACTCCTGTGAAGTGCCTTGGAATGTTTTACTTCGGTTTTTGTAAGTTTGTCTTTGTTGTTGTTGAGTGGGTTTAATTGAACATCTCTAGCAAAGAACTGGCACAGGCTAGACGGGCTGAATGGCCTACTTCTGTTCAGTAAGGTTGTATGTTTTTACTTTATATCTCCCGGTACTATTCTCTGTGGGCCACTGTGATTTGATAGGGACTACAAAGACCCTTACTCTGTTCCTCTGGCCTAGCTTCTTATCTGTCCCTTCCAGGAACCACATTCTTACAGTATCCTAGCCCCAACACACTCCCTGAACCCCTCAAAATACATATATGTCCAAGATAAGGGAAGGGAAATAAGGTCAAGGTTCATTGAGAACTCTGTGCTCCACTAACTCTGGCGACTGAATCACTCCCCCTCTCCCTTTGCTCCTACATTGGTGGCCATGCCTTCAGCTTTCTAGACCCTAAACTTTGCAATGCCCTCTCTAAAGACCCATGCTTCTCCACCTCCCTCTGTTCCTTCAAAGTTCTCCTTCAAACCCAACTCTTTTGGCCACCTTTCCTAATATAGTCTTTTCTGGCTCCATTTTCTCTTCCATGTCGGTGGTGCACCTTGCTGTCTGTTTCTGAGTAAAGGGCATGCATTAAGGCAAATTGTCATTGTTTCTCTGCACATGTCCAGTATAACAACCTCGTTACCAATGTACTGCCCAATCTGCATGGCCAAGCTTTTGAAGCTATTTCTGCCACCATCATATCACAGACACTAAACTGGCTTTGGGGGTTCAGTAAAGTCAATGAACCCAATGACAACCTGCCAGGTTCACCAACAAAAGTGGGTCTCTGCCACCACTGGAGCCATGGAAAGTGGGCATTTTGTAATGTACAAAAGCGCCTGGTCTTGGTGTATTCTTCTAAAGTACAAATTCCAGAGTGAAGTCTCCCTCCACCAATCAGCTGGAATAGTAATACCGTGTAAACATGCAATGATGAGAGGTCATTTCCCTTTAAGAGCGCTGAGTAGTAAGTCTCTATACACACACACACACACACAAACAGATACGTAAGAACTAGAGAAATAGGAGCGGGAGTAGACCATACAACCCTTCAATCCTGCTTTGCCATTCAATACAATCATGGCTGATCTTCTAACTCAACTCCACTTTCTGCCCACTCTCCATATCCCTTGATTCTCTGAGAGACCAAAAATCTATCTGTCCTAGCCTTGAATCTACTCAATGATGTGGCATCCACACCCCTCTGGGGTAGAGAAATCTAAAGATTCACAACCCTCTGAGTGAAGAAATTTCTCATCATCTCGGTCCTAAATCATCAGTACAATTAGAAATAAATGGGTATGATCTGACAGCCATTACAGAGATGTGGTTGCAAGGTGACCAAGACTGGGAACTGAATATTCAGGGGTACTTTACATTTTGGAAGGATAGGCAGAAAGGAACAGGAGGTGGAGTAGTTCTGTTCATAGAGGATGAGATCAGTACAATAGTGAGAAATGATCTTGGCTTGGAAGAGCAAGATGTAGAATCAGTTTGGATGCAGATAAGAAATAGTATGGAAAGAAGTCACTGGTGGGAGTCGTCTATAGGCCATCTAACAGTAGCTACATTGTAGGGCACAATAAAAAATCAATAAATAGTGGGGGCTTGTAAGTAAGGTATTGCAATAATCATGGGAATTTATTCTTCATATAGATTAGACACATTAAATTGGCAAATGTAGCCTTGAGGATGAGTTCCTAGAATGTATTAAGGACAGCTTATTCGAACAATATGTTGTGGAACCAGCCAAGGAAGAATCTATTTTAGATCTAGTAATGTATAATGAAACAGGATTAATTAATGATCTCATAGTAAAGGATCCTATAGGGAAGAGTGATCATAACATAATAGAACTTCACATTCAGTTTGAGGGTGAGAAACTTGGGTCTAAACTTAAATAAAGGCAATTACAAGGGTATGAAGACAGAGTTGGCTAAAGGTTGGCTAAAATGAGGTCAATGTGGTGTGGGTACACCCACAGTGCTGTCAGGAAGGATTTTTGACCCAGTGACAGTGAAGGAATAACTATATAGTTCCAAGTCAGGATGGTGTGTGACTTAGAGGGGAACTTACAGGCAGTGGTGCTCCCATGCCTCTGCTGCCCTTGTCCTTCCTAGTGGTAAAGGTCATGGGTTTGGAAGGAGCTGTCGAGGGAGTCATGGCCAGTTGCTGCAGTGCATCTTGCAGATGGTACACACTGCTGCCATTGTGCACCGGTGGTGGAGGGAGTGAATGTTTAAGGTGGTGGATGAAGTGCTGATCAAGTGGGCTGCTTTGTCCTGGATGGTGTCGAGCTTCTTGAGTGTTGTTGGAGCCACACTCATCCAGGCAAGTGGAGAGTATTCCATCACACTCCTAACTTGTGCCTTGTAGATGATGGAGAGGCTTTGGGGAATCGGGAGGTGAGTTACTCGCAGCAGGATTCCTAGCCTCTGACCTGCTCTTGTAGCCACGGTATTTATATGGCTACTCCAGTTCAGTTTCTGGTCAATGGTAACCCCTAGGATGTTGATAGTGGGGAATTCAGCGATCGTAATGCTGTTGAATGTCATGGGGGGATGGTTAGATTCTGTCTTGTTGGAGATGGTCATTGCCTGGCACTTGTGTGGCACGAATATTACTTGCCACTTATCAGCACAAGCCTGAATGTTGTCCAGAACATGCTTCATGTGGGCTCAGACTGCTTCAGTATCTGAGGAGTCTGAACATCCCCACTTCTGACCATATGATGGAGGAAAAGTCATTGATGAAGTAGCTGAAGATGATTGGGCCTAGACACTACCCTGAGGAACTCCTGCAGTGATGTCCTTGGGCTGAGATGATTGGCCTCCAACAACCACAGCCTTCTTCCTTTGCGCTAGGTATGACTCCAACCAGTGGAGAGTTTTCCCCCTGATTCCCATTGACTTCAATTTTACTCGGGCTCCTTGATGTTACACTCAGTCAAATGCTTCCTTGATGTCAAGGGCAGTCACTCTCACCTCGCCTCTTGGAGTTCAGCTCTTTTGTCTTTTGGAGCAAGGCTGTAATGAGGTCTGGAGCCGAACGCCCCTGGCAGAACCCAAACTGATCATTGGAGAGCAGGTTATTGCTGAGTAAGCGCTGCTCGATAGCACCATCAATGACACCTTCCATCAGTTTGCTGATGATCGAGAGTAGACTGATGGAGTGGTAATTGGCCAGATTGGATTTGTCCTACTTCTTGTGCACAGAACATACCAGGGCAAGTTTCCACATTGTCAGGTCGATGCCAATGTTATAGCCATATTGGAACAGCTTGGCTAAAGGCACAGCTAGTTCTGCAGCACAGTACTATAGCCAGGATGTTGTCAGGACCTATAGCCTTTGCTGTACCCAGTGCTTTCAGCCATTTCTTGATATCACGTGGAGTGGCATCTGTGATGCTGGGCACCTCAGGAGGAGGCCGAGATGGATCATCCACTTGGCACTTCTGGCTGAAGATGGTTTCAAGTGTTTCAGCCTTGTTTTTTACACTGAAATGCTGACTTGGATGAAGGGACAGAGTGTATTGCAGCCAAATTTGCTGATGATACAAAGATAGGAAAGCAAGTTGTGAGGAGGACACAAAGAGTTTGCAGAGGGATATAAGGTTAAGTGAGTTGGCAAATATTTGGCAGATAGAGTAGAATGTGGGAAAATGTGATGTTATCCACTTTGGTAGGTAGAATGGAGAAGCAAAATATAATTTAAATGGAGAGAGACTATGGAATGCAGCAGTATAAAGGGATCTGCGTGTCCTTGTACATGAAACACAAAAAGTTAGCATGCGGCTACAGCGAATAATTAGGAAGGCAAATGGAATGTTGGCCTTTATTGCAAGGGGGAAGGATTATAAAAGTAGGGAAGTCTTGTTATAACTGTACAGGACGTTGGTAATACCACACCTAGAGTACTGCATACAGTTTTGCTCTGTTTAAGGAGTGATATACTTGCATCGGAGGCAGTTCATAGAAGGTTCACTAGGTTTCCTGGGAGGAAGGTGTTATTTTATGAGTAAAGGTTGGGCCGATACGCATTGGAGTTTAGAAGAATTGGAGATGATCTTACTGAAAAGATTCTGAGGGGGCTTGACAGGGTAGATGCTGAGAGGATGTTTCTCCTGGTGGGGGAATCTAGAACTAGGAGGCACAGTTTCTGAATAAGGGGTTACCCATTTAAGACGGAGATGATGAGGAACTTCTTCTCTCAGAGGGTTGTGGATCTTTAGAATTTTCTGCCCCAGAGTACTGTCAATGCTGGGTCATTGAATCTATTCAAGGCTGAGATAGACAGATTCTTGAATTATTAGGGAGTAAATGGTTATGGGGAACAGGCTGGAAAGTGGAGTTGAGGCCAAGATCAGATCAGCCATGATCTTATTGAGTGGCAGAGCAGGCTCGAGGGGCCGAATGGCCTAGTCATGCTCCTATTTCTTATGTTCTTATAATACTGAGATTGTGCCTCCGTGTTCTAGATTCCCCAGCCAGGGCAAACAATCTCTTGGTGTCTACCCTGTTAAGCTGCTTCTGATTCTTGTATGTTACAATGAGATCACCTCTCATTCTTCGAAACTCCAGAGAGTATAGGCCCAGTTTACTTAGCCTCTCAACATTGGACAGCCCTCTCATCCTAGGAACCAATCTAGTGAACCTTCGCTGTACAACCTCCAATACAAATATATCCTTCCTTGGATATGGAGACTAAAGCTATGGAGACCAACACTGCGCAAGGTAGAGAGATACAGATAGACACACACACACATATAGATATATACACATATATGCACACACACAAATATACACAGGCACACACAATTTGTAAAAAACAAAAAATGCTGGAAGTACTCAGCAGGTCAGGCAGCATCAGTTGAGAGAAAAGCAAAGTTAATCTTTCAGGTTGATGACCTTTCATCGAATGACCCCTACTTTTTTTCTCTCTTTCTATAGATGCTGCCTGAACTGCTGGGTGTTTCCAGGATTTTCTGTTTGAAATATCAGATTTTCCAGTGCCTGCAGTATTCTTCTTTCATTGTTACTCTTTATTTGAACTCCGACAGTGCTCTAACTGCTCCCGGATTTTCTCCCCTCGCCAGTTGTAATTTGCTAATTGTTTCTCAGACAGAGCTTCACAAATTGGAGGAAACTAGAGTATAAAGCTGTAAGCTCTGTCAATTGCTATAAATTGACATGTTGCTATAAATATATCAAACAACCTCCTCTGAGTAATTCGGTTTCTCTGCTGTAGAATTGTTTTATTTGTGAGGGGTCCTATTAAAGGAATGTGGTCCCGGGGGTACATTATCCTGCATGATGATGTACAGCTCTTGATTATAAATAGTTGCAGGGTCTGCTAGTTTATGATGATTATAGGGCAAGTGATGTGGTGTAACAAGGAGGTGCTGGGACCTCTCTGTATCCGTGTCTCTCTCTCTCACGCTCTTTCTCTCTACCCCCCTCCCCTCCCCGCCACCCTTTTGCATTGTTTGCTCTACCTCTGTGCTGGATCATTTTTCCCTTTTGTACATATTCGGTTTACCCCCTCGCTCCCTGAATCTGCAGACTGAGGATGTGCTTATTCAAGCTTAATGACTGATCTCTTCATCTGTGTCTTTTATAAATGCAGTTACACGACCAGTGTGAGTGGCAGCACTCTTGTCTCTGAGTCAGAAGATTGTACGTTTAAGATCCACTCCAGAGAAAAATCTAAGCTGACACTCTGGGCTGGATTTAATGGAAGACACCTCCCCCCCATCCCCCCTCATCAGAGATGGGCTACTAGGCGGTGGTGGTGGTAGGGGGGCCATAGAATTGCAATAGGAGGTGGGGGGAAGGGTGGGCGGAGGACCCATCGCACCAGAATTTAGTTGAAGCCGGGATAGGTCGAATACGACCTTCCCGCCCAGAGGCCAGTTGAGACCCTGAAGAAGCCTATTATCAGCCACTTAAGGGCCACTTCCTGCCACCGCTGGAATTAAGCCAGTAGCTGGGGGGCGGGGGGAGGGGGGGGTGTCTCCGCCACAAGGGGAGGTCACCAAGTAAAATGAGGTGACCTCACTGCGGGCTTGGGTGTGAGCTCTCCTCTATGGGAAATTTGTGGCCCACACGCCCAGGCATGCGCCATGGAGAGGTCACTCCATAGTTGCCTCACAGCGACTGAAACAACACGGAAGGCAGCAGTTACGGGTTATAAGTCCAGCTAAATTGGCGTAGAGATTGGGCACCACGGGTTGCCTTTGTTGGTGGGAGAGGTCATCGCATCTCACTGGACAGCTACCGCCCGCCTCAAACCGGGCAGCCCCCGGTCAATAAGGTTCTGTCCCGCCACAGTCCACCTGCTTCAATGGGTGCTTGGAGCTCAGGGTCATTGCCCGAAAGGTGGACTGCAACACCGCACCAAACAACATGAAAAAAAGACTACACCTTCTTCTGTCAGGGCAGGGATCCTGAAGAACCAAGACAGCACAGAGTGGGCCTCACCATCAGAAACTCCTTGCTCAGCATGATAGAGCCTCCCTCAAATGGCTCGGAAAGCATACTGTCCATCCGACTGCTCACCACCTCTGGTCCAGTACACCTACTCAGCATCCATGCTCCAACACTCTGCTCCCCACCTGAAGCTAAAGACCAGTTCTACGAGGAACTCCATAACATCATTAGCAGCATCCCCAACACCGAACACCTGTTCCTGCTGGGGGACTTTAATGCCAGGGTTGGGGCCGACCATGACTCATGGCCCTCCTGCCTTGGGTGCTGTGGCATTGGAAGGATGAATGAGAATGGACAGAGACTGCTTGAGTTGTGTACCTATCATAACCTCTGCATCACCAACTCGTTCTTTCACACTAAACCCTGTCACCAGGTTTCATGGAGGCACCCAAGATCGCGTCGTTGGCACCAGCTAGACCTCATCATCACAAGGCGAGCCTCCTTAAACAGTGTTCAAATCACATGCAGCTTCCACAGTGCGGACTGCGACACCGACCACTCCCTGGTGTGCAGCAAGGTTCGACTCAGACCAAAGAAGTTGCATCATTCCAAACAGAAGGGCCACCTGCGCATCAACACGAGCAGAATTTCTCATCCACAGCTGTTACAAAAATTTCTAAATTCACTTGTAACAGCCCTTCAAAACACTCCCACAGGGGATGCTGAGACCAAGCGGGCCCACATCAGAGACGCCATCTATGAGTCAGCTTTGACCACCTACGGCAAAAGTGCGAAGAGAAATGCAGACTGGTTTCAATCTCATAATGAAGAGCTGGAACCTGTCATAGCCGCTAAGCGCACTGCACTGTTGAACTACAAGAAAGCCCCCAGCGAGTTAACATCTGTGGCACTTAAAGCAGCCAGAAGCACTGCACAAAGAACAGCCAGGCGGTGCGCAAATGACTACTGGCAACACCTATGCAGTCATATTCAGCTGGCCTCAGACACCGGAAACATCAGAGGAATGTATGATGGCATTAAGAGAGCTTTTGGGCCAACCATCAAGAAGATTGCCCCCCTCAAATCTAAATCAGGGGGCATAATCACTGACCAACGCAAACAAATGGACCGCTGGGTTGAGCACTATCTAGAACTGTACTCCAGGGAGAATGTTGTCACTGAGACTGCCCTCAATGCAGCCCAGCCTCTGCCAGTCATGGATGAGCTGGACAAACAGCCAACAAAATCGGAACTCAGTGATGCCATTGATTCTCTAGCCAGCGGAAAAGCCCCTGGGAAGGACGGCATTACCCCTGAAATAATCAAGAGTGCCAAGCCTGCTATACTCTCAGCACTACATGAACTGCTATGCCTGTGCTGGGACGAGGGAGCAGTACCTCAGGACATGCTCCAGAAGCTGGCCGAGCGCGTCTACCCTGAGGCACAGTGTGGCTTTCATGCAGAGAGATCGACCGTTGATATGCTGTTCTCCCTTTGTCAGATACAGGAGAAATGCCGCGAACAACAGATGCCCCTCTACATTGCTTTCATTGATCTCACCAAAGCCTTTGAGCTCGTCAGCAGACGTGGTCTCTTCAGACCACTAGAAAAGATTGGATGTCCACCAAAGCTACTAAGTATCATCACCTCATTCCATGACACTATGAAAGGCACAATTCAACATGGGGGCTCCTCATCAGAGCCCTTTCCTATCCTGCGTGGCATGAAACAGGGCTGTGTTCTCGCACCCACACTTTTTGGGATTTTCTTCTCCCTGCTGCTTTCACATGCGTTCAAGTCTTCTGAAGAAGGAATTTTCCTCCACACAAGATTAGGGGGCAGGTTGTTCAACCTTGCCCGTCGAAGAGCGAAGTCCAAACTACAGAAAGTCCTCATCAGAGAACTCCTCTTTGCTGACGATGCTGCTTTAACATCTCACATTGAAGAGTGTCTGCAGAGTCTCATCGACACGTTTGCGGCTGCCTGCAATGAATTTGGCCTAACCATCAGCCTCAAGAAAACGAACATCATGGGGCAGGACGTCAGAAATGCTCCATCCATCAATATTGGCGACCACACTCTGGAAGTGGTTCAAGAGTTCACCTACCTAGGCTCAACTATCACCAGTAACCTGTCTCTAGATGCAGAAATCAACAAGCGCATGGGAAAGGCTTCCACTGCTATGTCCAAGCTGGCCAAGAGAGTGTGGGAAAATGGCGCACTGACACAGAACACAAAAGTCCGAGTGTATCAAGCCTGTGTCCTTAGTACCTTGCTCTATGGCAGCGAGGCCTGGACAACATATGTCAGCCAAGAGCGACGTCTCAATTCATTCCATCTTCGCTGCCTCCGGAGAATACTTGGCATCAGGTGGCAGGACCGTATCTCCAACACAGAAGTCCTCGAGGCGGTCAACATCCCCAGCTTATACACACTACTGAGTCAGCGGCGCTTGAGATGGCTTGGCCATGTGAGCCGCATGGAAGATGGCAGGATCCCCAAAGACACATTGTACAGCGAGCTCGCCACTGGTATCAGACCCACCGGCCGTCCATGTCTCTGCTTCAAAGACGTCTGCAAACCCGACATGAAGTCCTGTGACATTGATCACAAGTCGTGGGAGTCAGTTGCCAGCGTTCGCCAGAGCTGGTGGGCAGTCATAAAGGCGGGGCTAAAATGTGGCGAGTCGAAAAGACTTAGCAGTTGGCAGGAAAAAAGACAAAAGCGCAAGGGGAAAGCCAACTGTGTAACAGCCCCGACAAACAATTTTTTCTGCAGCACCTGTGGAGGAGCCTGTCACTCTAGAATTGGCCTTTATAGCCACTCCAGGCGCTGCTCCACACACCACTGACCACCTCCAGGCGCTTACCCATTGTCTCTCGAGATAAGGAGGCCAAAGAAGATGGAGGGCCCCCGGTGGAAAACCACCCATCTCCCTGAACCCCCTTACCCCTGCACTCAATGCCCACCCTCCCTGCCCCCATTGCTGGACTGGCCCCAGTGACCCTGCCTCACTTACCTTGGGTCCTGATGTCCAGAGCTGGGCCTGATTCCAAGGCCTCTTGTAGTACTGGCTGTGACCACCGCTCCTGGTGGCACTGCTGATACTACTGAGCTGCTGACCTTCTGACAGCTGGCACTTCTTGAAGGCGGAATCCCCGTCTTTGAAGGGACAGGGATCCTGGAGCCGGGCTGTTAATTGGCCTCGGGCTGATAAATAGAGCCGGCGGGGGGAAGGGGGACACTCCCAATGGCCAAGTCTGGGTACCCACCGCCTTTTCAGCCCCATGCGGAGCCCTGCCATCTCCACTAAATCCTGCTCTCCCAGTGCAGTATTGAGGGAGTGCGGCACTCTCTGGGGTGCTGTCTTTCTGATGAGATGTTAAACTGAAGACCACTCTGCCCCTCTCAGGTGGACGCAGAAGATCCCGTGACAGTATCTCAATGAAAAGCAGGGGATTTCTCCCTGGTGTCCTGTCCAATTTATATCTCTCAATCATCATCACTAAAAAAACCCAGTCTCTGCCAACTGTTCAGGTGAATATACATGATACCATGTTACTTTTCTCAGTTCTGCTAAGTATCCTAATATTTACCCCATAAAAAATATCTTAGGGCACCCCAAAGCACTTCAGAGTTAGTGAATTGCTTTTTGAAATGCAGTCGCTGTTATAATGTAGGAAAGGTGGCAGCCAATATGGGCGCAGCAAGCTCCCACAGACAGCATTGAAATAAATGACCAGATAATTAGTTTCAGTCGTGATGTTGGCCTGTGCACTAGGAGAGCTCCTCTGCTCAACTTTGAAATAATGCCTTGGGCTGCCGAAATGGGAGTGGTCCGTTACTCATAGCTGCAACACTTTGTTGGAAACTTTATTTTATTCATTCTAGGGATGTGGCCATTGCTGGCACGGTCGGAATTCATTGTTCAGTTCTAGTAACGCTGAGAAGGTGATGGTGGGTCTTCTCCTTGAACTGTTGCAGTCTGTGTAGTGAGTGGTTTGACACAAATGAGAGGCTTCCTTGGCCACTTCAGAGGACAGCTAAGAGTCAACCACGCTGATATAGGACTGAGGTCACATATCGGCTCAGACTGGGTAAGGGCAGCAGGTCTTCTTCCCTAAAGAATGTTGAGGAAGGTTTTCAAATCCCTCCATAGCCTCACCCCTCCTTATTTCTGTAACCTCCTCCATTCCTACAACTCTGTTTCTCTCTCCTTCATTAAGACACTCATTAACACCGACCTCTTTGACCCGTCCTATCTCCTTGTGTGGCCCAGTGTCCAAGTTTTTTTTTCGTAAAACTCCTGTGAAGAACCTTGGGGTGGTTTACTACATTGACCAAGATTTTGACACTGAGCCTTATAAAGAATATTCGGACGAGTGATCAAAAGTTTGGTCAAAGAGGTAGGTTTCAAGGAGTATCTTAAAAGATAGAGGTGGAATGATGAAAATCAGGCATAGGAAAGAAAAGCAGAAAGCGCTGGAAATATTCAGCAGGTCTGGCAGCATCTGTGGAGAGAGAAACAGAGTTAACGTTTCAGGTCAGTGACCTTTCATCAGAACCCTGCATTTTATCACTTTTTTGTCACTTAAACCCAGAACAGTTATTGTACCTTAAAAGGTACAAACTTAAGCAACTAAAATTATTCTGGGCATTAGCAGCTGTGCCTTCAGTTGTCTTGGCCCTAAACTCTGGAATTCCCTCCCTAAACCTCTCTGCCTCTCTACCTCTCTCACATCTTTTAAGACACTCCTTAAAACCTACTTCTGTGGCCAAGCTTTTGGTCATCTGTCCTAATATCTCCTTAAGCTGCTTGGTGTCAAAATTTAGATTAGATTAGATTAGAGATACAGCACTGAAACAGGCCCTTCGGCCCACCGAGTCTGTGCCGAACATCAACCACCCATTTATACTAATCCTGTACTAATCCCATATTCCTACCAAACATCCCCACCTGTCCCTATATTTCCCTACCACCTACCTATACTAGTGACAATTTATAATGGCCAATTTACCTATCAACCTGCAAGTCTTTTGGCTTGTGGGAGGAAACCGGAGCACCCGGAGAAAACCCACGCAGACACAGGGAGAACTTGCAAACTCCACACAGGCAGTACCCGGAATCGAACCCGGGTCCCAAATTTGTTTGATTACGCTTTAGAAACACATGTTGGTGATGTTGGCGTTGTTACGAACAGGTGAGAAAGGGGTCTAGGGGTTCCCTCTCAGCTTTTGCCTGGTTTAACTGTAACAGGGTTTCATTTTAAAACACCATGTTTTTAGCTCCCCCTCAGTGAATCCTTGTTCACTGCTCCAATTGTAAGGCAAAGAAATCAAACAGGTTTCCTTAGAATTAAACAAGAAAGGTAGAAGTTTGAAATAAAAACAAGAAATGCTGGAACTACTCAGCAGGTCTGGCAGCATCTGTGGAAAGAGAAGCAGAGTTAACGTTTCAGGTCACTGCTGAGTGGTTCCAGCATTTCTTGTTTTTATTTCAGATTTCCAGCATCCGCAGTATTTTGCTTTTATATAAAGATAGAAGTTTATTAATCTTAAACTCTAATCCGGTTAATGACTACGAATATGTGACACGACCACGCTAGTATGCATACGCGATAAACACACATGCAGATAGAGAAAGAAAAAGTAGAAGGAATAAAGGGGAACATTTTGAGGCAATATCTGGTAGTTACAGTCCTTTAAGTTCAATGTGGAGTTTTTGGTTGCCGGTCAGTCCTGCTGTTCGTTGGGGCCCAGTTCATATATCAACTTGTTTCGATGTCGGAGTCTTTTCTCTCTTGAGGTTTATGTGTCTTCATTGGGTCCGTTGACTGGGGAGAAAGCAAGAGAGAGAGAGAGAGAGAGAGATGCTTCCTTGTTCCAGCTTCCAGTTCAAACAGCCTTCTGAATTCAAACTGTCCTGTGGCTACTTCATGAAACCTGGACCAGTCAATTAGTCATGTGACCAGCTGGTTTAACCAGACTTGGCTTTGTGAATTGTATCATTTTAGCAGGCCCTGGATTGCGCTTCCTTACACCTTCAATGTCTGGTGATCAAAACCATTTGGGTTAATTGGATCAGGGAATAGTCCTTTGTCTCCACAAGCAGTGTCTCTTAGTATGCAAATATCCTTCCAGTACAGTGTCTGATGATCTTGAAACAAGTCATTTATTCAATCCAGCAACAGTTTAAAATCAATGTTCATGTGACAAAATTAATATGCCTCATTCTTGGCAGGTGGGGGTCTGCATGACAGTGTTTTTATGCTTTGTAAAGAACAGTGAAAAGGGCGGTGATGTAACTGACTTTGTTTTCGGGTTAAATGTCAAAATGTGGCTTTGCCAGAGATACCTGCGTTCAAAAATATGTTTTTGTCAGTGTCTTTTTTTGGTCGATTGAATACTTTTGTTTACACCTTTGAACAATAATGACATCATGGAACTGACATGGAGGAGCCACTGAGCTTGACAGTGTGAGGGAGCTTAATTAGTATCAGTAGATACAGTCATTAACCCCAGGGATTCTTCTGCATCAACTGTGCTCATGTTAATTCAACTCCCTTCCACTTACCTCCTTCAAGCAATGACTTCTGCTGCTGTTTCTCACGTGATCATTTTTCCAATGTGATTATCTCCAGATGTTTCAAAGTGCTTTAATAATATTACTGAGTTTTCCTGCTACTAACTTCAGGAAAGAAAGAAAGGACTTGCATTATTTGGCACCTATTATGAACTCAAGATGCCCAAAGTGCTTTCCAGTCAATGAAGTACTTCTGAAGTGTAGTCACTGTTGTAATATGGGGAACGCAACAGCCAGTTTATACACAGTAAGCTCCCACACACAGCAATGTGATAATGAGCAGATCTTCTGTTTTTAGGTGTTGGTTGAGGAATAAATAGTGGTCAGGATGCTGGGGGAACACCCTTGCCCTTCTCAAAATAGCACCATGGAATCTTTCACATCCACCTGAGAGGGCAGACAATGTCTCGATTTAATATCACATCTAAAAGTCAGCACCTCCAACAGTGCTGCATTCCTTCAGAGGTGGGTCGCAGCATCTAGATTTTGGGCTCAAGTCTCTAATGTAGGAATTGAGCCCATTACCTTCTCACTTAGAGGCACAAGTGCTACCAACTGAGCCATTGAAATGTCTCACAGTTCCCATCGATTTTGAAGCTGTGTAACTTTTCACCTCCCTTTGCCTTCCTCACACTGTGCACATTTTAAAACCTAAGCTTGGAGCCACCTAAATGCTACTCTTTTCTTGTGCACTTTCTAACTTTGGTGTTGAGCTTTGCCCCAACTCTGCAATAAAAGACCTTTGTCCCTGTGTTATCATAAAGCTGGTTCTTGCAATTAAAGTACTGTTTTCTCTTTCAATGCTTTTGCAGCAGTTTGAGTGAGTGGACTTTGGTTCTCTTGATCCTGAAGAGTATGGTTTATAGGACTTGCCCTTTCAGAGATTACGTGATCCAGGGTTAACAATTAGACTAATTGTAGTAAACCGAAAACTGGAATTTATGAAGGTATGTTTCCAGTCACCTCCTCAAATCTAACATCATCACCTTGCCTGGAACTTTTACAGGCTGAAATAAATGCCAAGGTTTATTTATGATGTAATGAGCACACAGAAGTGCAGGAAGCAGGACATTATGTCAATCAGAAATGCCCATCAGAAAAGGTCCTTCTCTTATAGAATTTGGAAAATAGTCTTTTGTTGGCTTTAATAGTAAAATGCATCAGTCTTGACTCAATGTTAGACCTCTCGCTTCTGAGTTCAAAGGTTGTGGGTTTAATTTCCACTCCGGGGACTTGAGCTAGTCTGACAGTTCAGGACTGAGGGAGTGCTACACTGTTAGAGGTGCTATCTTTTGGATGAGAGGTTAAACTGAGTCCCTGTCTTCCCTCTCAGGTGGATGTAAAAACTCCAGTGACATTATCCTGTCCCACTATTTCAAAGATGAGTGGAGGAGTTAAACACAGTCTCCATGCTAATAGTTTATCCCTCAATCAACATCACTGTAACAGATTATCTGGCTATTATCACATTGCTGTTTGTGGGATCTTGCTGTGTGAAAATTTACTGTCATGTTTCCCACATTACAACAGTGACTACACTTCAAAAAGTACTTCATTGGCTTTAAAGTGCTTTACGATGTCCTGAGGTCTTGAAAGGCGCTATATAAATGCAAGTTCTTTCTTTCATTAACGTTCCTCCATCACTAGCTTTCAAGTTCTTAGAATCCTGCCACTACCCAGGTCCAGCAGGGTCTCAATGCACTTCATAGATGTTGAATTACTTTGATGTGGATACATAGGAAATTGTGACTGCCGTTTTGCACACAGCAAGATCCCAATGAAATGAGCAGTTAATCTGTTGATGTTTCTTGAGAGATGAATGTTGGCCAGGACAACAATGTCTGGTTGCCCTTCATAAAGAGCTATGGGAAATTAAGCCCCCCCCGAACCAGTAGAGAAGACCTCAGTTTGATATCGTCTTTGAAGAAAAGCACTTCCAGCAACAACAGCTGTTATTTATATAGTGCCTTTAATGTAGAGATATCTTCCACGGTGCCTTCTAATTTTGGCGCAAGCAAAAGGGGTGGTGAGATAGGAAAGGAGAAGTCAGGAGGGAGTGAGCAAGTGCCTGAGGAGATTTGTAGAAGTGAAGAGAGAAGGAGAGAGGCAGAACGAATCACAAAGTGTAGGTCCAAGGTGATTGAAGACTCTGTCACCAAGGGCAGGGTGAAAGGAGGGAGAAACGGACAGGAGGTCAGTGCCAGTGGTAAGGACCCAGGGTCGGGTGGGAAGAGTAGTGTAGGCCAGCGAGGAGTGGGGAAATGGTGCGCTGGACTTAATGTAGGTTTAGGCAATATGCAGCCCATGGAGTATATGGGAAGTGGAAGATGGGAATGCAGCAAAGTGAATATTGAAATAGTTGAGTCAGGTGGCGTTTCAGTGCTGCACTAAGAGCTCAACCCGCAGGAGGAGAGAGGGAGAGTGAATTCCACAGGAGATCTCTCAATGCCTCGTTGTAACTTTGGCAGCAGCTGTGAAAATCCCAGGGAAAAATGATCCAATTGTTGTCTGCACCATTATTTCCCAGAGTTTCCCCGGCTTTTCTGCGAAGTCTGGGTGGAGCAACAGGTAAAATCCCAGTGCGAGTTCATGCCCCCACAGGAGTTGGTCTTGTGCCCGCAACATTCTGACCCAAGCTGGCACTGGGTATAATTCAATGAAAGAAATTTAAAAAAAAATTACATATGGATGCAGCTTTGAAGTAACTGTGGGAGTTTTGTCAGGGCTGGTCCTGCTTCATTGGAGGAAGGTCAAAGGAGATCCCATTGAAAATGGAAAGTGGGATTTACACTGAAGTTACTGAGATGGAAGTTTATACCCATGGGCTGAAATTTTGGTGCCCATTCTGGGACTTTCAGCCAGTGTGGCATCTTCATATTTGCATGTAGAGAAATATTTGCACCATGGCACTGTTCAGCAAGATCAGCTCCTGACACCTGAAGACATCACTTGGCAAAGTGAATTAACATCCTTATCCCAGAACCAAGATCAAAAAATGTATTTATCCAGATTCTAAAGTCTAACATAACCAGACATGTCCCGTACTGAGCCCGTAACCCAATCCCCTTTTCCTGTGAGCACAATGCAGAATATATATATATATATTGACTTTTGTCATGTTAGACTTTAAGTATTGACACAATGAGTCAGTACCCAGTGGACACAGGGTTAAAATAATAGTCAAAAAAGCCAGATGGGAGTTGAGGAGAATTTCATTTTACACAGTGAGTTGTTGTGATCTGGAACGCACTGCCTGAAAGGGCGGTGGAAGCAGATTCAATAGTAACTTTCAAAAGGGAATTGGATAAATATTTGAAAAGAAAAAATTTGCAGTGCTACAGAGGAAAGAGTGGGGGAGTGGGACTAATTGGATAGCACTTTCAAAGAGCTGATACAGATGCAATGGGCTGAATGGCCTCATTCTGTGCTGCGTGATCTTATAATCCTAATGCAACACCATTTTAATATTCAGTGTAGTGAGGAATTGTGTGTTTGAGACAACTTTCCTTATACATGTTGTTCAATCCCTTCACCTTCGCCTTATTGGAGTTAGCATGTCTGTCCTTCTCATGGGGAAGGGAGGACTGAATGAGCCCTAAAGTGAGATTCAGCCTTCAGTATCTCCCGGCAATTCTCAGAGCTTGTCTGGGAATGGTACTGGTTCAGGTTATTTCAACCCAATCCCTCAGGAATGTCTGGTAGCCGGTACTAATGCATAGCTGGTTTGATTGGATGTGACACAACGTGGTTGGATATGATCTGCCTGATTTGAGTGCAGATGAAGTCTAAGTTGTTTTTCTTTGACTTGTCGATCGGGCTCCAGCCAAAGGTAGCAATTTTCTGCTTGAGACAGCTACAATTTGCACTGTCACGTAGCCAAACTTTTTATTTGGTATTCCTTTCATGAAATCGAATGAAAAAGACAAGAATGTTTAGAAACTTTGGTAAAACCTTCTCGCCACAAATCCTCGCACACTCAGCAGTGTATTGAATGACCCCCTTAAAGGTACTTACCTTGTCCGTGTGGCTGATGTTACCTGGAATTTTACTCCACATCCCTTCACCACAGTGCACTGTTTGCCAGGATCAATGTTTATCGCAACTTTACAAAGGTGAACATCATTCGCTCAAAGGCTCCCCTTTCCTGAAGAATGCAAGCTTGACTTCATTAACCTCTCCTCGTGACTTAAAATTCCTGAATTGAGAGTGGTGGTGAGATGTGGCAACTTCATCTTGCTAAGTGCTTTCAGGCAATCGATGTCATGTCTTTCAGATGAGATGTTAAACCTTGGCCCCGTCTTCCCTCTCAGGTTGATGTAAAGCATCCCACGCCACTGGTTGAGGAAGAGCAGGGGAGTTCTCCCCGGTGTCCTGGCCAATTATTTATTCCACCACTAACATCATTAAAAACAGATTTTCTGGTCATTATCACTTTGCTGGAGTGGGACCTTGTTGTGACAAATTAGGTGCCGTGTTTCCTACATTACAACGGCTTCATTGGCTGTGACGCTTTGGGACATCCTGGGGTTATGAAAGGTGCTATGTAAATACAACAACAACAATGCAAGCTATTTTACCGTTATTTCTAATGCTTATGTTTCAAGCAAGAATAAGAGAAAAAACTCGTACATGAATAGAATCTTTCACATTCTCAGGACATCGCAAAGAGCTTTGCAGCCAATGGACGACTTTTGCAGTTCTGTAAGTTTTGTAGGCAAACACAGCAACCAATCTACACACAGAACGATCCCACAAAGAGCTTTGAGAGTGGGGGTGGGGTGTGGGTATATAAATGGCCCAATAACCTGTTTTTGGAGTTGTTGAGAAACATTGGTTGGGACACTACAGTTTTTGTAGCAAATTTACATCCACAGTATAACGACAACAACTTGCATTTATATAGCAGTTTTAATGCAATAAAACATCCCAAGGCGCTTCAGAGGAGCGTTATCAAACAAGGTTTGACACCGAGCCACGTAAGAGATATTATGATAGGAAGCTCGGTCAAAGAGGTAGGGTTTCAAGAAGCATCTTAAAGAAGGAGAGAGGGGTGGACAGGTGGAGAAGTTTAGGGAGGGAGTTCCAGAGTTTAGGCCCCCCATCAGCTGGTGGCACAGCCGCCAATGGTGGAGTGATTAAAATCAGGGATGTGCAAAAGGCCAGAATTGGAGGCGCGCTCTCAGACGGTTGTAGGGCTAGAGGAGTTACAGAGATAGAGAGGGACGAGGTACATATGTGGCAAAAATTGAATTATAGTGCTGAACTAGTACTCACGTGGTTTCCATTGAGACCTATTGTATACAGTGGTGCGACAGGAGAATGATGTAGTGCCCCCATCTATAAGAACAGCAGGGTGTAAGAAATAAGTGCAGCAGTAGGCCATTTGGCCCTTCGAACCTGCTTCATCATTCAATAACATCATTCAATAATATATCCCTGCATGTAACGTTCCATGTTCCGTGTACGAGGACACCCAAATTCATCTAAACACCAACATTCAATAGTTTCTCACCAAATAAAAACATATTCTGTTTTCTATTCTTCCTACCAAAGTGAATAGCTTCACATTTCCCCACATTATAATCCATCTGCCACCTTATTGCTCACTCACTTAACCTGTCCATATCCCTTTGCAGACTCTCTGTGCTCGATTTCAACTCTGTGCAAGTGAATGGGTCTTGAGTGAGTTAAGATCTAACCCTTTGTGTCCTTTTCAAAGCTTACTTTCCCACCTAGCTTTGTATTGTCAGCAAACTTAGGTATATTACATTTGGTTCCTTCATCTAAGTCATTAATATATATTGCAAATAGCTGAGGCCCCAGCACTGATCCTTGTGGCACCCCACTAGTTACAGCCTGCTAACCTGTCCTTTCACCAATTCTTTATCCATGCAAATATATCACCCCAACCCCATGAGGTCTTATTTTGTGCAACAGCCTTAAGATTAAACTTCAGATTTCCAACATCCATAGTATTTTGCTTATGATTCTATGATTCATGCCCTACCTGTAAAAACATACTTGGAATATAGGACAAATCCATCACTTAGGGTGGCACAGTGGTTCACCTCACAGCTCCAGTGACCCAGGTTTGGTTCTGGGTACTGCCTGTGTGGAGTTTGCAAGTTCTCCCTGTGACCGCGTGGGTTTCTGCCGGGTGCCAATTTACAATTGGCCATTGTAAATTGCCCCTAGTGTAGGTAGGTGGTAGGAGAATTGTGGAGATGTCAGAGGGAAATGGGATTAATGTAAGGTAAGTATAAATGGGTGGTTGATGGACAGCACAGACACGGTGGGCCGAAGGGCCTGTTTCAGTGCTGTATCTCTCTTTCTCTCTCTCTCTCCCCCTATATACATCTATCATGATACTCCACAGCCTGACCAAAAAGAGCCACCCAGCTCACAGTCACTGAGGTTACTCATCAGCTAGCAGGGTTGGGTTTACCTTGTTCCCCATCGTTTAGTGACAGGTGTATTTCTTGTCAGAGGGTAATGCAGGATATATATTCTGGATGCCCCATCCCTGCCTGCAGCCAGTTTTTGGAATTTTCAGGAGAGTCATTGCCATGACCTCTTTTGGATTGAAGGTATGTTCACGTGTTCGTGTAGGCCCTGTATAAGTTTTCCCGTTAACACAGCCAAGCAACAAAATCTTCCTTTAGAACAATAAAGATTAATTATATTTCTGCTAAAGGAGGTTGATGAAATGTGGTGCATCACCATATCACAGTTTGGTTATGTATAGCAGATCACATCAAAGATTTATAGGTGGCCCTATTAGTGTGACTGCCTTGGTCAAAGAAACATTGCAGGCCCGATTTCATATAGTTGCCAGGGAAACACAGTTCCTCTGCTTGTTTGTAAATGAGAAGCAAAGTGTCAGATACTGGTAGAATGCTGGTTCCTACCAAAACTAAACCCTCCACCCTCAGGATATTCTGTGTCACACATGCTGTCACCTAGCTGGTTGGACAAAGGTTAGCAATACCACCGATTACAATAGAGACTTGCAAATGCTTTGCTTAACCCACGTGCAACATCCCAGTGGGTTCAGGCATTCTCCAGTTTTCATGAGCTGACTGATTTCATTAACTTGTAGCTGATGCACTGTGACACGGGGGTAAAAACTAACATTACAGTAATAAAATGACTCAAATAACAGGGGCGGATTTATTACTGTGATATTAATCTGAAAATATTTTTAAAATTAACCCTTAATAACACAATGTGACATAAAATAAGGATTTATCCGGGTGTCTCTGGTTGTCCCTGTTTTCTTGCTCCCTCGATCTGATTTGTTGTATTTTAATTTTCTCCTTCTCATTCTGTGTTGCTGTTGGATTCAGCTTCAATTTGAACAGATTGGGACAGAAAGTGATAATCACTGTAGTTTATTCCCTTGTAGTTTTCACTCTCTCCCCACCCTAGATATTCTCTCATGACTAGCCCCCACCGATCTTTATTGACAACCCCTCTATAATATCCTCCCTCAACACTCCCCCTCCAGGACTGTTTATGCATTATACACAGCTGACTCCCAGCCTTGTACTCCTTCAAAATTTCCTGCTACTGATCTGAGATTTAAATGTTCGTCTCACCTTTTCTTCTTTTCTTTCTCCAAATCCAGCTCCAGAACAATGCTGCTCACAGCCAGATTCTTTCTTCTTTCTTTGGCCTCCTTGTGTTGGGAGACAATGGATAAGCGCCTGGAGGTGGTCAGTGGTTTGTGGAGCAGCGCCTGGAGTGGCTATAAAGGCCAATTCTAGAGTGACCGGCTCTTCCACAGGTGCTGCAGAAAAAATTGATTTTCGGGGCTGTTACACAGTTGGCTCTCCCCTTGCGCATTTGTCTTTTTTCCTGCCAACTGCTAAGTCTCTTCGACTCACTACACTTTAGCCCCGCCTTAATGACTGCCCACCAGTTCTGGCGAACGCTAGCAACTGACTCCCATGACTTGTGATCAATGTCACAGGACTTCATGTCGCCTTTGCAGTTGTCTTTAAAGCGGAGACATGGACGGCCGGTGGGTCTGATACCAGTGGCGAGCTCGCTGTACAATGTATCTTTGGGGATCCTGCTATCTTCCATGCGGCTCACATGGTCAAGCCATCTCAAGCGCCGCTGACTCAGTAGTGCGTATAGGCTGGGGATGTTGGCCGCCTCGAGGACTTCTGTGTTGGAGATATGGTCCTGCCACCTGATGCCAAGTATTCTCCGGAGGCAGCGAAGATGGAATGAATTGAGACGTCGCTCTTGGCTGACATACGTTGTCCAGGCCTCGCTGCCATAGAGCAAGGTACTGAGGATTATAGTAATGTTATTCTACTGTCCGGTTAATGAAACCGCCAAGTCAACCTAGTGCCCGGTTACTGAAACTACCTGGTAAACCTTACCACCCAGTTACTGCTATGACTCTGTAGCTATTGCTGCCACCAGTTACTGTTCCCACCTGATCACTGCTTTCATCTGGTCACTGTTTTTGGGAGCACTGCTGTTCTGGTGCAGTAGTGGCAACCACAGATTACTGTTCCTCTCTAATCCTCTCCTCACATCTCCTGAAGATGACCCCTTAGTGGTCAGAACAACTCGGGTCTGCTGTACCATCTACAAGATGCACTGCAGCAATGCACCAAGACTCCTTCGACAGCACCTTCCAAACCCATGGCCTTTACCATCTAGAAGGACGAGGGCGGCAGATGCATGGGAACACCACCATCTGCAAGTTCCCCTCCAAGCCACACAACATCCTGACTTGGAACTATATCACCGTTCCTTCGCTGTCATTGGGTCAAAATCCTGGAACTCCCTTCTTAACAGCACTGTTGGTGTACCTACACCCCAAGGACTGCAGAGGTTCAAGAAGGCAGCTCACCACCACCTTCTCAAGGGCAATTAAGGATGGGCAA
Source organism: Heterodontus francisci (assembly GCF_036365525.1). Classification (NCBI taxonomy): domain Eukaryota; kingdom Metazoa; phylum Chordata; class Chondrichthyes; order Heterodontiformes; family Heterodontidae; genus Heterodontus; species Heterodontus francisci. The sequence continues at coordinate 115,854,673 of NC_090383.1, forward strand.
TAAATGCTGGCCTAGCCAGTGACGCCCACATCCCATGAATGAATAAAAGAAAGCTCAAGTTAGGTGGAGTCAGTCGCTGTTGTAAACACATCTCACCACCCCTCTCATTCCAGAGTTGACTTACATAGCCAGTTATCTACCTGTAAAATAACCTCGGAATTGGAACAATATACAAAACCTTAACACACACACTAGATTCTGTAAATCCACACATCTACCCAGGCACATGTCTCCAATTTATTAGAGAACCATCTGTGAAATCAGGTTTATGACAAGTCACAAGGTTGGTATATTTTGCAGAATACATACAACAGCAGAAGTGTCAGCTGTGACTCAGTGGATAACCATCCTGCCTGATTTCAGGAGGTTGTAACCAATGTTTCAAGTTGCACAGCCAGACAGCCGCAAAGTAACCTGAAAGTACCCGCGCAGGCTACGCACAAGTTGAACCATTAAAGTAACTGTGTGTGTGCAGTCGTACCTAAAGATTTACAGGCCCATACACTTGAACAAATAGAAGGGTCATTGGTTGTGGCTTCAAGTTCCACTCCAGAGACTTGAGCACAAAATCCGGGCCGATACTCCAATGCAGTACTGAAGGTGTGCTGCACTGTAGAAGGTGCCACCTTTCAGATGAAACGTTAAACCGAAGCCCCTTCTCAGGTGGACACAAAAGAGCCTATGGCATGATTTCAAAGGAGGGCAGGGGCGTTCGTCCCGGTGCTCTGGCTAATATTTACCCTTCAATCAACATCATTAATACAGAGTATCTGGTCATTATCACATTGCTGTTTGTGGGAGCTTGCTGTGCACAAATTGGCTGCTTTCAAGCAGTGAGTACACTTCAAAAAGTGCTTCATTGGATGTAAAGCACTTTGGGACATCCTGAGATTGTGAAAACTCACATTCATTCTTTCAAACAAAATTAGAAAATCCAAAGTTCATAATTTTCCATAACAACAAATACTGACTGTGCTATCTTGAGTAGCAGACTGAGTATTCCCTTTTTATTTTATTTCCTTTTGGGACAGTCTTTGGCTTGGAAAACTAGCCCAGATTTACCTTTCTCTTGGCCTCGGTTAGGCCTGACTGGCCCTGAACGTGGGTTCTCCTCTCTTTGTTGTTAACTTTGACCACAGGAAGCAGAATCCCATGAGGCAACCCAATCGACTACTACAGGTAATGTAAAACAGACTAGGTGTAGATGATCACTGCGGTATCTAAAATAATATACATTGTCTGAAGCACGCTGATTCTAATACTCCATCTGAATCTAAAACAACATCTCCACATTTCCTATCCCATGAATTTAAACCCTTGAGATAAAGTTTAGCTCAGTAGTAGCAGTTTTAAAGAAATATTATACCAAGGCCTCCTTATGGCAACATCGTCTCAAATCCCAAGTTATGACTGGGTGCCAGTTACCCTCTAGTACCTTGCCTAAGTACCAATGCTTTACATGTGAGCCCGGAAAGTGAGTGTTAACAGGATGGTTGACTGTTAGAAACATCACCTGACTTTCTCACATATGGAACACAGGAGCAGGAGTAGGCCTTTTAGCCCCTTGAGCCTGTTCTGCCATCGGCTGATCTACGACCTAACTCCATATACTTACCTTTGCCCCATATCCCTTAATACCTTTGGATTCCAAAAATCTATCACTCTCAGATTTAAAATAAACAATTGACCGAGCATTAAATGCTGCTTGCGGAGGAGAGTTCCAAACTGTGTAGAGGTGTTTCCTAATTTCACTCCTGCAAGGCCGAGCTCTAATTTTTAGACTACACCCCCTCATCCTCAACTCCCTAATCAATGGGAATAGTTTCCCTCAATCTACCCTACCTGTTCCCTTTAATATCTTGAAAACTTTGATCAAATCACCTCTTAACCTTTTAAGTCTCAGGGAATACAATCCTAGGTTATGCAATAGAAACAAAAAATGCTGGAAATACCCAGTAGGTCTGGCAACATCCGTGGAGAGCTAATGCTTCAGGTTGGTGACCTTTCATCATTTCGGGCAGCACAGCGTCGCAGTGGTTAGCACCGCAGCCTCACAGCTCCAGCGACCCGGGTTCGATTCTGGGTACTGCCTGTGTGGCGTTTGCAAGTTCTCCCTGTGACCGCATGGGTTTTCACCGGGTGCTCCGGTTTCCTCCCACAGCCAAAGACTTGCAGGTTGATAGGTAAATTGGCCATTATAAATTGCCCCTAGTATAGGTAAGTGGTAGGGGAATTGAGGGAAGGTGGGGATGTGAGAGGGTAATGGGATTAATGTAGGATTAATATAAATGGGTGGTTGATGGTCGGCAATGACTTGGTGGGCCAAAGGGCCTATTTCAGTGCTGTATCTCTGATTTCCAGCATCTGCAGTATTTTGCTTTTTCTTGGCCTAGTTCTTGCAATCTCTTCATAATTTAACCCTTGGAGTCCAGGATTCATTCTGCTAAATCTGTACTGCACTCCCTCCAAGGCCAATCTATCCTTACTAAGGTTCCCAGAAATGCCTCTAGGACTCCAAGTGTGGGCATTTGTATACCAGCATCATGACTTCCGCCCCCTTGTATCCTAGCCCCCTAGACATAAATGTCAGCATTCTTTTAGCCTTTTAGATTTTTTTTTTGTACCTGTTCATGGCATTTTAATGATCTAAGTTCCTGAGCCCCCATGTCTCTTTTGACCTCCACTGTTTTCTAGTTTTCCACCATTTGGAAGGTTCTCTGATCTGTCCTTTTAAGGGTATGCTTTGTCAAGCAGCAATCATTGGGAAGCAATGAGGAATGATGCCAATTGTAGTGGCCCTACCATTGTCTAAGGTACCAAATATGTCAGGGGTGTTGGATATGTGGCCTATGGCACTTGTGTCCTCCATTCCCCCAGTACTAGTAAGCCAGGTGGTAAAGCCTGAGTAACTGTTGGATCCTGTTTGAACTTCTGTTTCTCATCTGCTGGCATGCTGCGTTTGGATTTGACGGATTTGGAAAGGGTTATTTCTAATGCTTTTCTCCCCATTACTGGATAAATCCTAAATCAAAATACCAAGAGTTGTTCCTATTGATAACTTGAGTTCTATGCAAATATAAATTAACAACAACTTACACATATATAGTGCCTTCAATGTAGATTAACGTCCCAAGGTGCTCCACAAAGGCATAAAAGAATAGATGCTGAGCGAAAGAAGGAGGTATTAGGAGGGGTGATCAAAACCTTGTTCAGAGAGGTGGGTTTTAAGGAGGGCTTTAAAGAAGGAGAGGGAGATTTAGAGGGCAGAGAAAGGGCAGAGAGGGAGGGCATTCCAGAGTGTGAGGCCTAGATGGTTGAAGGCACAGCTGTCAGTGGTGGGATGGAGTGAAGGAGGATGCCCATGGAGCCAGGATTGGAGCAGTAGAGAGTTCAGACTTCATACATGGCACCACCTTAGATACCAAGGCAACAAAAAAGCTGAAGTTGCTCCCGAAAAGTAGCATCAGTCGTAAATTAAATCTATCAGTGAATTATATGGTATGAGAGAAGACACCTGCTTAATGCAGAATCCAAAGTATCAGGACCTGGAGCCTCACATGCTCTCGGACAGTCTGAAAGAGAAAGACACGGGATTGCTTCAAGGCAAATAGAATATTTTTTATGAATATAATATCATAACTGATTAGCTGCCTGAAAGGTTGCAGGGGGAGGGTGGGGAATTAAAGGTTGAAGGCTGAGGAGATTGAAAGGAAACTGTTACATTAATGAGCAATAGCAAGGTAAATAAATAAATATTTTACATTAATTGCAAAAATAAGGAATAAAACAAGTCGTTAACTTTATTGCTATAAAATAAAAAGCACTGGAGCCTGATCTCTCAGAGGAGGAGACAGTAAAAATCAAGGATCTTCAGGAACAGATTGTAGGATATGCCACATCAGATAGACTGACACTCACAGCCAACCTTCAGTGGTTGCTTCAAGTTACGAAAGGTGTTTGAGAAAGTAAACAGTGAAAGATTATATTCACTGGCCAGTGAACCATTGACAAGGAGGCACAACTCAGGACTAGTATTAGAAGCTTAAGGGGGTGGGGGTGCGAAGGGTTAGAAGGTGCTATGTGGCACAAAGAGGTATTGGGTGAAGGAATACTTGAGCCAAAGTGGCAAACATTTAAGAGGGAATCGGATAAATATTTAAAGAAGAGAGTTAAAGTGTGCTGGGAGCAAGCAGGGGAATGGCCCCAAATTTAATCTTTCCGTAAATGGTGGCCAGGCCTTCAGCCCTGGAATTCCCTCCCTAAACCTCTTCACCTCTCTGTTCCCTCTCTCCTCCTTTTAGACGCTCCTTAAAACCTATCTCTTTGACCAAGCTTTTGGCCATCTGCCCTAATATCGCCTTATGTGGCTTGGCGTGAAACTTTGCTTTATAATGCTGCTACGAAGTCCCTTGGGAAATTTTTAGCACGTTAAAGGCACTATATAAATGTAAGCTGTTGTTGTTCTTTGGAATCAACCTTACCATACAAAGGGAGGGGCTTCATGCCATCAGGAGACCAATGTGCTACACAACCCGTTATTCAAGTACTTCCAAAGTTTAAATGCCACATCATTCTCCCTTTCCTCTTAAACAAACATCTCCCAACACCCTTCCCCCCCACTCAAAAAAAAACATCTTTTGTTAGATTGTTACAAGGCCATTACATCTCGTGGTGAATAAACTGTGCCAAAGATTGAAACAGCGTCCTGTTACTCTGTTATAGAATGTCCTTTGAGCCGAAGATTTTGTCACAAGAAAGGTCCACTGGGGGTGAATAATATGACCCTGCACCTTTGGAACTCGAAATTAAACCATCTAGAACAGTACGAAGCTGTGAACCAGTAAAGCAAAAGGCGATTATCTGGGAGGGACTCGGTAGGAGGGCTGGCTTGCTGATGTCAGGCAGGCATCACTGATTGATGCTTCAGTACACACTGTTCCAGGACTGTACTTTAACAGCTCTGCGTCATAGTATTTGCTGATAATATGGAGTGGGGGAGGGTGGGGGGTGGGGAGTGGTTTCTGGGCAAAATTCTCCAGATGCCTGGCTGGGTCTCGGGGATGGGATGCTGCCAGTTTATTGGGTATAACCAGGCTAATGGGACAGGGTAAAGAAAGAAAGAGGGATTTGGGATATGTATCGAATTACAGCCAATGAAGTATTTTATGAAGTGTGGTCACTGTTGTAATGTAGGAAACATGGCAGCCAATTTGCGCACAGCAAGATCCCCCAAACAGCATGACCAGATAATCTGTTTTTATGATGTTGTTGAAGGAGAAATATTGGCCCAGGACACTGGGGTGAACTTCTCTGCTCTTCTTTGAAATAGTGCCAAGGGATCTTTTACATCCATCTGAAAGAGCAGACAGGGTTTAACGTCTCATTTGAAAGTCGGTGCCTCTGACAGTGAGGGACGTTTATGTGCATCAGTCTGTTTCTACAGCTGACCTGGGAGTATGTGTTGTGACAGCGTAGCTTTACTTCATGTTAAAACCTGATTTGGGATGACGTGATAGAGTTAGGGTAGAGAGGGAGGTGTGTTCGGCAGCTGATCCATATTCCTTTCCTGGGAATTAGCATGCGAGGGTCAAGATAATTGTCAAAAAAGCCAGAAGGAAGACAAGGTAGAATTGTTTTTTTAATGCTGCAAGTTGTTATGGTCTGGACTGCGCTGTCTAAAAGGGCGGTGGAAGCAGATTCAATAGTAACTATCAAAAGGGAATTGCATAAACATTTAAAGCGAAAAATTTTGCAGAGCTATGGGGAAAGAGCAGGGGCTAGGGTGGGGGTGAGTGCGACTCAGGGAACAGCTCTTTCAAAAGCTAGCACAGGCACAATGGGCCGAATGGCTTCATTCTGTGCTGCTTTGATGATGGGGGGTAGTAGGGAATCATGTCAGGTCTCTGCCAACCCTGCCAGGTTTATTAGCCAACCCACCCTCTCCATGGGCTGTGCCTGCAGACATCCGGATAATAATCTCTGTCAGCAAAAGCAGCCAGTCACTCCATTTCACCACATGCACCCTGACAGCTTTCCCTCTCTGTGCAGACGTCAGGGCACAACGGTGTCCTCTGAGCAGATCCAGTTACGTAGCTCAGTGCATCCAGTAGAAAATGTCCCTTCCCTGCAGGGCAATGCTGGGAGGTTTGCCTCAAGGAAAACCTTTCTTGAACATTGAGAGTCTTTGATTTGTATTGTTATTCCAGCACATGTTACCAGTCAGAAACCAGGGTCCAGCTTAATGTTATGTTCCTATATTTGAAAATGTATAACAAGATAGAAATATGCTTTTTACTAGCACCCTTTCCCATCCTCAGGATGGTCCAAAGTGCTTCACACACAGTTAGTTACTTTCTGAAACAAAAGAAACTATTCCTACGTCCCATAAAGTGCTGGAGACGCAGAGTAGATCAGTCACTGTCTGAGGAGGAAAAAGGCAGTCGAGGTTTCATGCTGAGCCCCTTCTTCAAAGGTTCCTCTGAACAGCTGGAACATTGGGAGTAGATCTTGTACTTTGGATGATGGCCTGTTTTACATCTCTTTCCATTTTTATGCAAAACTTGATTAAAGGGATTCAAACACAGAATTGTAGGGAAGATGGGCACCGATTTGACAGGCAACATCGTCTTCAAGGACTTTGAAGAGGCAAGGGAGGTTGGAGATGGGACAGTAATTTGCAAGGGCAGAGGGGTCAAGAGTGAGTTTTCTGAGCAGAGCGGTGACGATGGCAGATTTGAAGAAGATGGGGACAGTACCTGAGGAGAGGGAACTGTTAACATCAACTAGCATGGGAGGTGGTGGGGGGTTGCTAGGAAGAGAAGGAAGTCTTTCAGTTGGTAGCACTCTTGCCTCTGAGTGTGAAGATTGTGGTTTCAAGTCCCACTCCAGGACTTGAGTGCAAAATTCTAGACTGATGCTTCAGTGTCGTACTGAGGGAGTGTTGCACTGTTGCAGGTGCTATCTTTCAAACGAGACAGAGTCCTTATCTACTCTCTCTGGTGCAGGTAAAAGATCCCATGGCACTATTTCGAAGAAGAGCAGCAGAGTTATCCCAGTGTCCAGCCCATGGCGAGGATGGGTTGGCTAATAAACCTGGCGGGGTCGGCAGAGACTTGACAATATTTATCCCCGATCAACATTGCTAAAACAAATTATCTGGCCATTATCACATTGCTGTTTGTGGGATCCTGCAAATTGGCTGCAGCATTTCCTACATTACAACAGGGACTATCCTTCAAAAGGACTTCATTGGCTGTAAAGTGCTTTGGGATGTTGTGAAAGTTGCTTTTTAAGTGCAAGCCTTTATTTTGGGCGGCGGTTTGATAGGAATAGGGTCAAGGGAGCAGGAGATGGGACAGAAACTAGATAAAATGTGAATTCAGGGATAGGGCAACAGGAAACATGAGGGGGAGTTTGGCCGGGTGGGCTAGGAGAAGGGAGGGAAGCGGCAGAGGTGGCTGATGGGATGGTCCTGAGTTTTGTGACACAAAAGTGCATGAACTCCTCACACTTGTCACCCTTTAGAAAATGGAGGAGTGAAATAAAAGGATCTGGAGTTACAGGTGAACAACTCATTGAAAGCAGTATCACTGGTCAGCAAAGCAATTAAAAATGCTAACAAAGCACTGGGATTTATTTTTAGGGTTATAGAATTCAAAAGTAGTGAAGTTATTTTAAACTTGTATTGGACCCTGGCCAGGCTGCACTTAAGACTACTGTGCACAGTTCTGGTCTCCATACCATAAAACAGGACATAACAAGCACTGGAGAAAGTGCAAAAATGATTTACAAGGACGGTACCAGAACTGAGAGATTATAACCATTAAGAAAGATTGGGGCTTTTTTCTTTCGAAAACAGAAGACTTAAAGATAATCTAATAGAGGTCTTTAAAATTCTGAATGGGTTGGACAGGGTAGATGTGGAGAGAGTGTTTCCACTTATAGAAGAATCCAAAACCAGGGCCATAAATACAAAAGCAAATTACTGCAGATGCTGGAAATCTGAAATAAAAATAGAAAATGCTGGAAAATACTCAGCAGGTCAGCCAGCATCTGTGGAGTTAGAAACAGAGTTAACATTTTAGTTCTCTGCGACCTTCTCATAAATACAAGATAGCTATTAATAAATCCAGCTGGGAAATAAGGAGAAATTTCTTTACTGAGAGTGGTTAGAATGTGGAACTTGTTTTTATGAGGATGTTGCCAGGACTGGAAAAATGCAGCTATGAGGAAAGATTGGATAGGCTGGGGTTGTTCTCCTTGGAACAGAGAAAGCTGAGGGGAGATCTGATTGAAATGTACAAAATTTTGAGGGGCCTGGATAGAGTGGAGGTGAAGGGTCTATTCACCTTAGCAGAGAGGTCAGTGTCGAGGGGGCATAGATTTAAAGTGATTGGTAGAATAATCAGAGGGGAGATGAGGAAAAACTTTTTCACCCAGAGGGTGGTGGGGGTCTGGAACTCACTGCCTGAAAGGGTAGTTGAGGCAGAGACCCTCAACTCATTCAAAAGGAGTCTGGATATGCACCTCAAGTGCCGTAATCTGCAGGGCTACGGACCAAATGCTGGAAGGTGGGATTAGAAAAGGTGGATCGTTTTTCAGCCAGCACTGACACGAAGTGACAAGTGGCCTCTTTCTGTGCTTTAAACTTTCTGTGATTCTAAGGGCGGCACAGTGGCGCAGTGGTTAGCACCGCAGCCTCACAGCTCCAGGGACCCGGGTTCGATTCTGGGTACTGCCTGTGTGGAGTTTGCAAGTTCTCCCTGTGTCTGCGTGGGTTTTCGCCAGGTGCTCTGGTTTCCTCCCACATCCAAAGACTTGCAGGTGATAGGTAAATTGGCCGTTGTAAATTGCCCCTAGTGTAGGGAGGTGATAGGGAATATGGGATTACTGTAGGGTTAGTATAAATGGGTGGTTGTTGGTCGGCACAGACTCGGTGGGCCGAAGGGCCTGTTTCAGTGCTGTATCTCTAAATAAATAAAATAAATAAAGTGACCGAGGCGAATAGTTTAGATACTTTCAAAAGGAAACTAGACGAGTACATGAGAGAAAAAGGAATAGAAAGGAATGCTGAAAGGCTGACGTGAGGTAGGATCAGGTATATTGGTAGAATTAGCATTAATTAGCAGCTTGGATGGAGTGTGTGTCTGTCATGTACTAACCATCCATGCCTCCTGCATGCAATGATAAGCAGGGTACATGCCTGTTGTTAACTCTACACTAGATGGGTACCTGCAGGGAGTAAGCACATTGTAGCAATTACAAACGCCAATACCTTCTCTTGTAATTACATAGAATTACATACAATGTACAGCTCAAAAATAGGCCATTTGGCCCAACAGGTCCATGCTGGTGTTTCTGCTCCACGCCAGCCTACTCTCACCCCTCTTCATCTAATCCCGTCAACATCTATTCCAATCTCCTTCCCCTTTTCTAGCTTCCCCTAAAGTGCATCAAACTATTTGCCTCAACTACTCCTTGTCACAGAATTGAATCACAGAATTCAAAAGTGAGTTCCATATTCTCACACTATCTGGGTAAAGGAGTTTCTCCTGAATTTCCTATTGGAGCTATTGATGACCATCTTATACCTATGATCCCTGGCTCTAGTCTCGGCCACAAGTGGAAACATCTTCTCTATGTCTACCCTATTAACCCCTCTTCATAACCTGAAATAACTCCATTGGGTCACCCCTTCAAGTCTTCTGTTTTCTGGAGAAAAGAGCCCCAACCTCTCAGTTCTGGTATCACATAACCACTCAGGTTTGCTGTTAATATTTCTGTTATTCTTTTGACTGGAATGTTTTAGAGGGTCTGGAAGTAAAAGGTTAGCTATTACCATACTAATTAGACAGATGGAGAAATACAGCACTGAAACAGGCCCTTCGGCCCACCAAGACTGTGCTGACCAACAACCACCCATTTATAGTCAGCCTACATTAATCCCATGTTCCCTACCACATCCCCACCATTCTCCTACCACCTACCTACACTAGGGGCAATTTACAATGGCCAATTTACCTATCAACCTGCACGTCTTTGGCTGTGGGAGGAAACCGGAGCACCCGGAGAAAACCCACGCAGACACAGGGAGAACTTGCAAACTCCACACAGGCAGTACCCAGAATTGAACCTGGGTCGCTGGAGCTGTGAGGCTGCGGTGCTAACCACTGCGCCACTGTGCCGCCCCACAGGCTTAATACAAAATGGCACAGCTCTTGTGTGATATGGTGACACAGACTGTGCAGAATCTGCTGTCTCATTCACTCTATCCCACCTATTGAGCTACTTGAGGGACAGTTCTGCAAAATGTTGCCATTGTTCTAACTATAGTCAAGAAAACTTCCATATTATATAGAATAATAGAATCATACAGATAGATGGTCATTCAGCCCACTGACAAAGGTGCTTTCTTTTGGATGAAACATTAAACTGAGGCCCCATCTGCTCTCTCAGGTGGACATGCACGATCCCATGGCGCTATTTTGAAGAAGAGCAGGCAGTTCGCCCCAGTATCTTGGCCAATATTTATCCCTTAACCAACATTACTAAAACATTTCTTCTTCTTCTTTTTCTTCTTTGGCCTCCTTGTCTCGAGAGACAATGGGTAAGTGCTTGGAGGTGGTCAGTGGTTTATTTACCCGGTCATTATCACATTTCTGTTTGTGGGAGCAGAGACAGTTGACAGGATGGTCTCAATCTTAGTGCTAAAGAAGTCCTTGAGTTCATTACACTTGTTTTTAGCGGTGAGAGTGGAGAAGGCAGGGGAGAGAGGTTTAAGGAGACGTTTGGTAATTGTAAAAAGAAGCCGGGGATTTTCTGTGCCCTGCAGGATGATCATGGATTAGCAGGCGGATTTGCCTGAGGAGACTTAGGCCCAATAACACTGTGACCCAGCCAGATCTGGTGATTGATAGCTAAACCAGTTGTGCTCCAGATATGCCCCATGGACTAGAGAGAGCAAATATATGAGGGCCATACCAGGGGAATTGACAGGATGGAAGAGAGAGAGAGAGATGGTTTTAGTGGAACAAGAACTTCAGAGGTGTATGCAAGGCAGTGGTTGATCTAATCAACAGTTGCAGAAGTTCTGAAGTTAACAGAAAACCAAATTGTGATGGCAATCTTTAGTAGCAATCTTCATCACTAACATTGAGACCATCCTATTAGCTGTCTCTGCTTCTTCTCTGCCTTAACCTTGTTCATCAAGCCAGTTAGAGGTTTGAAGATGGAGTTTCTAAGTGACTTGGATCAAAATATTTTCCAGGGGCAGATGCAGAAGAAGTGAGGCTGGAAATGGGGTAAGAGGGTATGAGTGAGGCTGAGGGATACAGGAAGTGGGCAGAGATGGCCTTGCCAGTAATAGAAAGGCCACATGAGATGGCAGCATTGTCAGGGTAGTCGTGAATGGGGGTCAAAGAGTTAATAAGGAGGCAGAGGTTTAAGGAGGACAGTGAAATCAGAGGAGAGAAGGCAAGGTGAGTTGAGATGGAGGCTGCACTCACTGAGGAGGAAACGTTTCTCAGTGTGGAGAGTGAGGAGGAAAGGAGGGGCGTTATTGTGGAGAAACATGGAATGGGCTTTGGGAGACAGTAGTGAATGAGGATTTTGAAGGAAGCCGAGAAAGGTGGAACAAGATGTAAAGAAAAAAGAAATGCTTTCATTTCTATAGTGCTTTCATGACCTCATGACATCCCAAAGCAATTTACAGTCAATTAAGTACTTTTAAATTGTAGTCACCGTTGTAATGAAGGAAATGTGGCAGCCAATTTGCGCACAGCAAGCTCCCGCAAACAGCAATGTGATAATGACCAGATCTGTTTTAGTGATGTTGATTGAAGTATAAATATTGGCCAGGCCACTGGGGATAACTCTTCTGCTCTTCTTCAAAATAGTGCCATGGATCTTTTTTGCCCACATGAGAGGGCAGATGGGGCATCGGTTTAACGTCTCATCCAAAAGACGGATGATGAAAAGATGCTTGACGGAGGAGAAGGTGCCAGAGGAGATGGCAAAAGACCACAGTGTGATTTGGTGAGTCTGGCCGCACCAGCACCACAGCAGTTTGGGTGGGGCAGGTGTTAGAAAGTTTAAGTCAAAAAAGTCATGGCTTAAGCTTGGCCTTTAAGCTTCAGACTGGCTAAGAGGTAGGACTCTTGCCTCTGAGGTTGTGGGTTCAAGTCCCAATCTGGGGCCTCAGCACTTAAGAACACAAGAAATAGGAGCAGAAATAGACCATACGGCCCATCGAGCCTGCTCCGCCATTTAATATGATCATGGCTGATCTTGGGCTTCAATTCCACTTTCCTGCCCGCTCTCCATATCCCTTGATTCCCTGCGAGGCCAAAAATCTATCTATCCCAGCCTTAAATGTATTCAATGATGGAGCATCCACAACCCTCTGGGGTAGAGAATTCCAAAGATTCATAACCCTTTGAGTGAAGTAATTTCTCCTCATCTCAGTCCTGAATGATTGACCCCTTATCCTGAGACTGTGTCACCGTGTTCAGGATTCCCTGACCAGTGGGAACAATCTCTCAGCTTCTACCCTATCAAGCCCTTTCAGAGTCTTTTCTCAATTAGATCATCTCTCATTCTTCTAAACTCCGGAGAGTTTTTACTCAGTATCTCATCCATAGGACAACCCCTTCATCCCAGGGACCAATTTAGTAAATCTTCGCTGCACTGCCTCCAGTGCAAGTATATCCTTTCTTAAATGTGGAGACCAGAACTGCACACAGTATTCCAGATGCAGTCTCACCAAAGCCCTGTCCAATTTTATTAAGAATCTTTATTCCTGTACTCCAATCCCCTTACAATAAAGGCCAACATGCCATTTGCCTTCCTAATAGCTTTCTGCACCTGCATGTTAACTTTGTGCATTCCTTGTACGAGTATCCCCAAGTCTCTCTGAACATCAACACTTACCAGTTTCACACCTTTAAAAAAATATTCTGCTTTTCTATTTTTGCGACCAAAGTGGACAATTTCACACTCCCCTACATTATACTCCATTTGCCATCTTGTTGCCCATTCACTTAACCTGTCTATATCTCTTTGCAGTCTCTCTACATCCTCCCCGCAGCTTACCTTTCCACCGAGCTTTGTATCATCAGCAAACTTAGATACATTACTCTCTGTCTCTTCATCCAAGTCAATAACATAGAGTGTGAATAGCTGAGGATCCAGCACTGATCCTTGGGCACCCCACTACTCACTGCCTGCCAACTTGAAAATGCCCCATTTATGCCCATTCTCTGCTTCCTGTCTGTTAACCAATCCTCTATCTATGCTAATATATTACCCCCAACACCATGAACCCTAATGTTGCCTATTAATCTTTTATGTGGCACTATATCGAATGCGTTTTGAAAACCAGGTATACTACATCTACTGGTTCCCCTTTATCTTCCCTACTAGTTACATCCTCAAAAAACTCTAATAAATTTGTCAAACAGGATCTCCCTTTAGTAAAACCATGCTGACTTGTTCTAATCATACTATGCTTTTCCATGTGCAATGTTAAGACTTCTTTAATAATAGTTTCCAGCATCTTCCCAATGACTGATGTTAGACTAACTGGCCTGTAGTTCCCTGTTTTCTCTCTACCTCCTTTCTTGAAAAGCGGCGTAACATTTTCAACTTCCAATCTGACAGGCCCATTCCTCGAATTCTGGAAAATCATAGCCTATGCATTCACTATCTCTGCAGCTATCTCCTTTAGAACCCTAGGATGTAGGCCATCTGGTCCCAGAGACTTATCAGATTTTAGTTCCTCAAATTTCTCCAATACTTTTTCTCTGCTGATATCAATATCCTTAATTTCCTCACTCTTTTTATCCCCTAGGTTACTGCCTATTTCTGGTATGGAACTTGTGTCTTCTACTGTGAAGACAGACACAAAATATTTGTTAAATCTATGCTGACACTCCAGTGCGGTACTGAGGGAATACTGCACTGTCAGAGGTGCCATCTTTTGACTTGAGACATCAAACTGAGTTCCAGCTACCTGTTCAACACATTTCAAAAAACAGTATTCAAAGAAGAACAGGGGTGATCTCCCAGTGCCTTGGTCAACATTTATCCCATTATAAACATCACCAAAATAGCTTAACTGTTGCTGTATCGTATTTGCTGATTGTGGGACTTTGATGTGTTTAAAATGGCTGCTCTCTAAGCCGATAAAACAACAGTGAATACACTTCAAAAGTGATTAGTTGTGAAGTGGATTGCGACACCCCTCGTGACAGGCACAATATGAATGCAAGTTGTTCATTTATTTAGAAACCTGTGGATGCAAAAGCCAAATAAAAGACTGACAAGAGTTGACCAACAGCTTCCGGAGAGTTGACAGAGACCCCCAAACCTGACACCTCATGAGATATCCTGACTATCAGTTTGTGACATGTGAAACCAAGTAATTCCAGAGGCCTGTAACCAGAGCTGCAGGCTGTACCCAACATGCCTACACTTGTGGCAGAGAATAAAGCCTAAACACAGGAAAGGCTGAAAGAAGAAATGCAAATACTGCAGGCACCAAGGAGGTGATGTATTTCTTCCTGGGGTAGGCTATCCATGCTTTCCTGTAAGGTGTAGGATTTTTATATTTACTATGGTGCATTCCAATCACTTTTACGCACAGTTATACTTCGCAATTCATTGATCGCTCTTCCAAATAAACAAAGAAGCAAAGTGACATTTACCTTTTCAACAGAGCAGCCAGTCTGGACCACCAGGCCCTGAAAGTTACCTCAACATACACGCACCCTAGTCTACTTCACACAGTCACTCCGTCCAACTCACCTTCTTTCATCAGCAAACTACTGCGAATGCTGGAAATCTGAAACAAAAACAGAAAATGCTGGAAATACTCAGCAGGTCTTTGTGTCCTTGGCCTGCTAATAGTGTTCCAATGTAGCTCAACACAAACTCGAGGAACTGCCTCATCTTTCAACTGGGCATTTTACAGCTGTCGGGACTCAACATTCAGTTCAATAATTTTAGATCATAACCTCCGCCCCCATTTTTTTCTTATTTCATGTTTTTTCTCGCTGGTTCATACCCCCTGCCACCTCATTTCTTTCCTCATCCCTTTATTTAGTGTTTGGACCACTGCTATTCTGCAATTTACACCTCATCCAGACACATCTTTTGTTGCACGACTTGGCTTTGCACCATGAAACCTTTTGTTCATTTATCTCTCCTGAATCCACCCTATCACAGACCTTCCCTTTTGTTCTTCTTCCCCCCCCACCCCCACCCCCCCCACCCCGCCTTCCCCACTTTCACTTGCTTAAAACCTGTTACATTTCCAACTTTTGCCAGTTCTGATGAAAGGTCGCTGATCTGAAACACTGGGCTGGATTTTGTTCTCTCCCAGGTGTCGGGTTTTGTGATGGGAGGGGGGCCTGAAGATGGCTCCGGATCAAGCCCGTCACGGACCTTGACGCCTTGAGGGCCCGGCCCGATCCTCTCAGCGGCAACGAGGCTCCCTGACGGCCGCCCAGCCCCTGCTGCTGGGTGACGGGGCCACAATTTAAATATTCAAATTAATAACATTAGTACATTTAAATACACTTAACTGAGATCTTGAGAGCCCACCATGATCTTCAGCGCGGCGGCTGGTCCTCCCGCACCTTCAGATCTCCATCTGGGGAAGCGAGGTGCCACACTGGTGGGGCAGGGGGAGGAGGTAAGAATGCGAGGGTGGGGGGGGGGGGGGGTGGAAACGGGGTCAAATAAATGTAATGGGTGTAGGGGATGGTGGGAAGGGTTCAACTGTAAACTTTGTGCAGTTTGGCAGGGGAGGGCCAGATGTTTAAGGTAAGTGTTTTGGGGGGGAAGGGCAAATAGTTATTGTAATTGTTATTGGGGGGTGGGAAAGGGGCATTAGAAATGTATTTATTTCATTATGGAGGGACTGTCTTTAAAAATTTAAATATGCCTGCGGGGCTGACTGCCCTTTAAAAATGCTGCCAGTGCCTGGGCACATCTGACACCATTGCCGGGGATGGACAGCCCGGCCCCTCCATGAGATTGGGGGCGGGGTCTGGCAGCCCTGGCTATTTAAATGAGCCACCATGCTTAAGATTGCGGCAGCTCTTTGGCATGCGGCCCGCATTTTCTGAGCTCGCCGCCGAGGTCAGTAGTGGGCTCTTAAAATCCAGCACATTATCTCTGTTTCTCTCGACACAGATGCTGCCAGACCTGCTGAGTATTTCCAGCATTTTCTGTTTTTGTTCCCACCTTTCAT
This sequence comes from Heterodontus francisci, assembly GCF_036365525.1. Taxonomy (NCBI): domain Eukaryota; kingdom Metazoa; phylum Chordata; class Chondrichthyes; order Heterodontiformes; family Heterodontidae; genus Heterodontus; species Heterodontus francisci. Next base: position 115,870,925 of record NC_090383.1, read on the forward strand.
TTCCCCTCAGTTAACGCTCTCCCTCACTCTCCCTCAGATAGCACTGACACTCTGGTAATTACCTGGATTATCCCTGCTACCCTTCTTAAACAAGGGGACAACATTAGCAGTTCTCTAGTCCTCCGGGACCTCACCCGTGTTTAAGGATGCTGCAAAGATATCTGTTAAGGCCCCAGCTATTTCCTCTCTCGCTTCCCTCAGTAACCTGGGATAGATCCCATCCGGACCTGGGGACTTGTCCACCTTAATGCCCTTTAGAATACCCAACACTTCCTCCCTCCTTATGCCGACTTGACCTAGAGTAATCAAACATCTGTTCCTAACCTCAACATCCGTCATGTCCCTCTCCTCGGTGAATACCGATGCAAAGTACTCGTTTAGAATCTCACCCATTTTCTCTGAGTCCAAGCATAACATTCCTCCTTTGTCCTTTAGTGGGCCAATCCTTTCTCTAGTTACCCTCTTTCTCCTTATATATGAATAAAAGGCTTTGGGATTTTCCTTAACCCTGTTTGCTAAAGATATTTCATGACCCCTTTTAGCCCTCTTAATTCCTCGTTTCAGATTGGTCCTACATTCCCGATATTCTTTCAAAGCTTCGTCTTTCATCAGCCGCCTAGACCTTATGTATGCTTCCTTTTTCCTCTTACTAGTCTCACAATTTCACCTGTCATCCATGGTTCCCTAATCTTGCCATTTCTATCCCTCATTTTCACAGGAACATGTCTCTCCTGCACGCTAATCAACCTCTCTTTAAAAGCCTCCCACATATCACATGTGGATTTACCTTCAAACAGCTGCTCCCAATCTACATTCCCCAGCTCCTGCCGAATTTTGGTATAGTTGGCCTTCCCCCAATTTAGCACTCTTCCTTTAGGACCACTCTCGTCTTTGTCCATGAGTATTTTAAAGCTTACGGAATTGTGATCACTATTCCCAAAGTAGTCCCCTACTGAAACTTCAACAACCTGGCCGGGCTCATTCCCCAACACCAGGTCCAGTATGGCCCCTTCCCGAGTTGGACTATTTACATACTGCTCTAGAAAACCCTCCTGGATGCTCCTTACAAATTCTGCTCCATCTAGACCTCTAACACTAAGTGAATCCCAGTCAATGTTGGGAAAATTAAAATCTCCTATCACCACCACCCTGTTGCTCCTACATCTTTCCATAATCTGTTTACATATTTGTACCTCTATCTCACGCTCGCTGTTGGGAGGCCTGTAGTACAGCCCCAACATTGTTACCGCACCCTTCCTATTTCTGAGTTCTGTCCATATTGCCTCACTGCTCGAGTCCTCCATAGTGCCCTCCTTCAGCACAGCTGTGATATCCTCTTTGACCAGTAATGCAACTCCTCCACCCCTTTTACCTCCCTCTCTATCCCGTCTGAAGCATCGATATCCTGGGATATTTAGTTGCCAATCATGCCCTTCCCTCAACCAAGTCTCAGTAATAGCAATAACATCATACTCCCAGGTACTAATCCAAGCTCTAAGTTCATCTGCCTTACCTACTACACTTCTTGCATTAAAACAAATGCACCTCAGACCACCAGTCCCTTTACATTCATCATCTGCTCCCTGCCTGCTCTTCCCCTTAGTCACACTGACTTCATTATCTAATTATCTAATCATTGACTTCATTATCCATTTCATGGAGTCACTGCATTGATTGGGTTCACATCCCACTCCAGAGACCTGGGCTGGATTTTTAGCTCCTGCTGGGGCTGGGAACAGAGATCGGCGGGCACAGAATTTTATGCCGTCGGTTTGCGTGACAGTTCCCTGGCTCCATCCTGCCCCCGGAGGCGAGATGGGGGTGGGGGGAAGGGCGACCAGCCTGAAAGCAGTGGGTAGCCAATTGTAGTAATTAAAGGTCTATTGAGGCCTATTGTCGGAAGCCGGCTGGGATTTTCCAGTTGGCCTCCAGGTTCCTGCAGGTGGCGGGGGACAGTTTAGCTGCCTGGAGGCAGCCTCCTGGAAGCAGACTTGGGGTAACCGGGGTGGGGTTATTAGGGGGGCAGTGCTCCAGGCTTACAGGCCCTCCCTGCCTGCCTGGGTGCAGCAGCGGCCAATAGGCTGCCCTGTGAAGAGGCTCTCCCTGTGAGAATGGTGGCCAGGCTGCTAAATCCTTCACTTTCAATTTAAAAGAAGTTGGAGAGAGGGATCCTCCATTTTGGGGCATCCTCTCTGTAATTTAGCAGCCAGCTTTGAGAGCCTGCTCACCACCCACCATCCTTAATTGGATGGTGAGCCCATCCTTTGGACATTAATTGACCAATTGGCGGAATGTCACAAGTGATTGACTTGTTCGGGTTCGGGTTCCGACCCCCATTTGAGCCTGACAGTAGGGTTCAGAAATTGCAGGGAAAATCCTGCCCTGAGTGCATAATCCATGCTGACACTCCCAGTGCAGTAGCGAGGGAGTGCTGCACTATCGGAGGTGCCGTCTTTTGGATGAGACTTTAAACCGAGGCCCTGTCTCTTGGTTCAGCTGGCCTTTAAAGATTCTCTGATGCTATTGGTGGAGGAGCAGGGAGTTCTTACAATGTCCTGGCCAACATTCTTCCCTCCAGCAACAACGTTTTAACTGGTCATTCATCTCATTTACTTGTTGAGGGCCTGAGATGCTGCATTTATTGACTTAAAAACACTGATAGCATTTGGGACTTTGGGATGTCCTGAGGTATTATATAAATTTGTTCTTTCATTCATCAAATTCCACCATCTGCTATTTGAGCAGCAACAACAACTTGCATTTATATAGCACCTTTAATGTAGTGAAACGGTCCAAGCTTTTCAGAGGAAGGATTATCAAACAAAATTTGACACCGAGCCATATAAGGAGATACTAGGACAGGTGACCACAAGGTTGGTCAAAGTGGTAGGTTTAAAGAAGCATCTGAAAGGGGGAGAGAGAGAGGCAGAGAGGTGGAGAGGCAGAGAGGTTTAGAAAGGGAATACTGGAGCTTAGCGACTCGGCAGCTGAAAGCAAGACCGCCAATAGTGGAGCGATTAAAATCAGGGATGCGCAAAGCCAGAATTGGAGGAGGGTTGTAGGGCTGGAGGAGGTAATAAAACGGGAGACTGATCTACCTCGACAGGTCAGAACCCATTGTGGCCTAGTTGAAAAAGACTCCCACTGTGTTCCATTCTCTACCTTTCCTTTTATCTGATAGTTTAGTTTAGAGATACAGCACTGAAACAGGCCCTTCGGCCCACCGAGTCTGTGCCGACCATCAACCACCCATTTATACTAATCCTACACTAATTCCATATTCCTACCACATCCCCACCTGTCCCTATATTTCCCTACCACCGACCTATACTAGGGGCAATTGCTAATGGCCAATTTACCTATCAACCTGCAAGTCTTTGGCATGTGGGAGGAAACCGGAGCACCCGGAGGAAACCCACGCAGACACAGGGAGAACTTGCAAACTCCACGCAGGCAGTACCCAGAATTGAACCCGGGTAGCTGGAGCTGTGAGGCTGCGGTGCTAACCACTGCGCCACTGTGCTGCCCTATCACATTGCAGTTTGTGGGAGCTTGCTGTGCGCAAAATTGGCTGCTGCACTGCCTACATCACAACGGTGACCACACTTCAAAAAGTACAACCTTGGCTGCAAAGCACTTTGGGACGTCTGGAGGCCCTGAAAGGTGCTATACAATTGCAAGTCTTTCTTTTCTCTTTACCCTCCAACTCGATATCCATCCAGCTCTGTTTTTTGAAGCAGGTTAATTGACTCCACATTAACTACTTATGGCGGTAGCCTACTGCCACATTCACTGCTCTGTGGGGTGAGGAGAAAGAATTTTAATTTGTGATTTCACTTCGGTCTGCTATGTCCTATCGGTCTGCTCCCAGAGTCCAAATTAAACTCTTAACTATTCCCGTTACTCTAAAGACTTGTGTCATGGTCTCTGCTCAGGAGATGTTAAAAGAAAAGTAAAGACAAACAGATATAAAAGTTCACGAAATCTTTGGTCAGGAATGTGGACTGTTACCACCCAGTCGGGACTCAGAATAGTAAGGTTATTTTCAGCAATACCTCTCCTTTGGGCTTAATTACTCCAAACTCCTTTTTCCCTCAGTGAGTTAAACATAGATTCAATGTATTATCCAATAATTAAAACACCATCCCACCAGTCATTACAGAGCAAGCCTGTCTAGAATAAGGTAACGCTACAATTTTTCTGCCATTTTCTATTGTGCTAATCACGGAGATACCAGACCTCGATATGTGTACTGTCTTTGGAATTCAGTGGATGTTGCCAAGTGTCAATTACAGAGGAATTGTAGGAATTTTGATGAACCTCTCAGCAAAACAGCCCACAGAGCTCATGTTTATTTCCTCCAAAGACAAATGGGCGGGGGGTGGGAAGTTTTACCCTGGTGGAAGTGCAAAATGAACCAGAACCCCTTTTGTACCCAAGTCCATTTTCATTTCCACTGATGTCAACACAGTTTAAGACAGGCTGTTGATTCACTGTTGCCCCTGTTTGCACTTTTGTCCACAATGAACTTCATCCCAACCACCAATACAATGTGAATGCACTCTGCCCAATTGTTTTGACGATATTTGTATGTAAGCAAAGACAATCAGAGAGAAAACCTAGCAGATCAAGGCAGAATATTCCACCTTTCTGGAATATGTGAGGATTAAAAAGCTGGGACTCTTTTTCCCTGAAAAGAGAAGGCTGCGAGGTGACCTAACAGAGGTCAAAAGCAAGCCAACAACTAGGTTTTATTTCTGGAGGGATAGAATTGAAAAGTAGAGAAGTTGTGTGAAAATTCCTGGTCACCATATTATAGAAAGGATATAGAGGCACTGGAGAGGGGGCAAAAAGGATTTACAAGGATGACACCGGAACTGTGAGGTTATACCTACCAGGAAAGGGTGAATAGGCTGGGTCTATTTTCTCTTGAAAAAACAAGGCTGAGGGGTGAACAAATAGAGGTCTTTAAAGTTATGAAAGGTTTTGATAGAGTGGATACGGAGAGAATGTTTCCACTTATGGTGAAGAGCACAACTAGAGGTCATCAAAATAAGTCACCAAGAAATCCGATAGAGAATTCAATAGAAACTTCTTGACCCAGAGAGTGTTGAGAATGTGGAACTAGCTACCACACAAAGTGGTTGAGGTGAATAGTATAGATACATTTATGAGGAGGCTAGATAAACACATGGGAGAAGGGACTAGAGGGTTATGCTGATGAGGAAGGACGGAGGAGGCTTGAGTGGAGCAAAAATGATAGCACAGTCTGTTTGGGCCGAATGGCCTGTTTCTGTGCTGTATATTCTACATAATCCTAAATAAATTTCGGAGATGAAACTGCAACACAGAGCCATCTCACAGTGCTTCCCCCAGCAAGTTAGAAACCAATTCATTTCAACTGCAAACTGGTGGTGGGACATCCACTGAAAATTGATGCTCAGAGACCAGCCTATTGGAATAGGCATGGCTCAGAGTTGGTAGCACTCTTGTCCCTGAATTAGGAGATTGTGGGTTCAAATCCTGCTCTGGAGTCCAATAGCAGAACTTTTTGCCCCGATATGGGGGCGAGAAAGGAGGTGGGTGGGTGTGTAATTTCATGCTGCATGCTGGTTTGTCACCACCATCCTGCTCCCAGACCATTTTCCTGGAGGTGGGATTGGGGGCAGAAGGACCAACTGCCTGCAGGTAGCCAACTAAGGTAAGATGAAGGATAATTATCTGATTGGAATTCTCTCCAGGACCCCACCCACTACGGCGTCAGCAGCACGGTAGTTGCCTGGAAGCGGCCTCCCCGATGGCAGACTGGCGGCAGGGGAGCATCGGTCCTGCAGGCTTTGAGGCCCTCCCTGCCTACCTGGTCACAGCTGTGGCCACAGACTGCCCTGTGGAGGGGCTCCCCCTTCTCAATGGTGGTCCGGGAGCTGTGCCCTTTTTTTTAATTCAAGATTTTTAAAAGTTGCTGAGAGGCCCCCTCTCTCTCCCTTACCTGCAATGGCAGGCTGCAGCTCCTTCCCTGCTGGACGGTGAACACGCCATCTGGCCACTAATTGGCCAATTCGAGGAAAATCATGGGGTTGGGACCTCCATTTGACCCTGACGTTGGGGTCCTGACCCAAAGCCCAAAATTCTGCCCTTGAGCACAAAATCTAGGCTGACAGTCCAGTGTAGTGCCGAGACTGTGCTGCACTGTTGGAGGCGTCTTTCGGATGCGATGTTAAACTGTTGCCCTGTCTGTGCTCTAAAGTGGATGCAAAAGATTGCATGGCACTATTTGAAGAAGAGCAGGTGAGTTCTCCGCAGTGCCCTGACCAATATTTATCCTTCAATCAACGTACAAACACAGATTATCTGGTTATTATTTCATTGCTGTTCATGGGAGCTTACTGTGTGCAAAATTGGCTGCTGTGTTTCCTACATTATAACTGATTACACTTTAAAAGTACTTTGTTAGCTGCAAAGTGTTTTGGGAGGTCACGGAAGTTGCTATTTCAATGCAAGTCACTCTTTTTTTATGAGTGATGGCAGGGTGGTACAGTTTGACAAATTTCCGATGCTCAGAGCACTCTCTATCTCAACCGTGAAGCATTGTTTCAGCCAGGGTTCAGTGGTGGTACTCTTGCCTCTGTTAAACTGAAGCCCTGTCTTCACTCTTATGCTTTCATCAAAGACTCCATGGCACTATTTGAAGGAGAACCAGTGTCCTGGTCAACAATTACCCCTCAACAAACATCACCTAAAAAAGCCCAGATTATCTGTTCATTATCTCTGCTTGAGAATTGCTGAAAATAGAGACATGTTGTCGAAGCTTTTCATCTTGCACTCATCAGAACAATACGCAAGAATAACCACTATAAGGGAAAACAACAACTTATACTGTATAAGAAGAGAGTGCTGATTGATTGGTAAGCTTGGCAGTTAACTATCAGTCACCATAAACTGGTGCATTCACCATGGCAATGTCTCTACCAATCAGAGTTCACTTGCCAACCAATCAGCACCCTCTTCTCATGCAATATAAGTTGTTGTTTTCCCTTACTTCGGTTATTCTTGCGTATTGTCCTGATGAGTGCAAGACGAAAAGCTTCGACAACATGTCTCTATTTTCAGCAATAGTCAAGTTCTGCATTACTAAACGACTACCTCATTGCTGTTTGTGGGAGCTTGTTGAACGCAAATTGTTTTCCACGTTTCCTACATTACAACAATAATGGCAGCAATTTGCATTTATCTGGCACTTTTAATGTAGTAAAATGCCCTCAAGGAATTTCATAGGGGTGTTATCAGACAAAAATTGACACTGAGCCAAATAAGTGGATATTAGGGCAGGTGACCAAAAGGTTGGTCAAAGAGCTGGTTTTAAGGGGCATCTTAAAGGAGGAAAGAGAGGTAGCGAGGTGGAGACGTTTAGGGAGAGAATTTCAGAGCTTAGGGCCTTGGCAGCTGAAGGCACGGTTACCAATGTTTGAAGGAAGGAAATTGGGGATACACAGTAACTACACTTTAAAATTACTTTATTGGCTGTAAAGTACTTTGGGACATCCTGAGATTGTGAAAGGTGATATATAGATGTAAGTTCTTTCCTTATTGTGAAAGTCCGTTCATAACTCACCTGGATGATATGTCAACAAAAGCAAAATACCACAGATGCTGGAAATCTGGAAAAAAGACCAGAAAATGCTGGGAATACTCAGCAGGTCTGGCAGCATCAGTGGAGAGAGAAACAGTTAATGTCTCAGGTTAATGACCATTCATCAGAAGTGATATATGATGATATGTCTGTTTGTCTTTTCAAGGTGTAATGAGGAGATGCTCATTGTTTTGGAATGTAGCCCTGTGCAAGTTCCTTTAGCTAAGTGTGTGTTAATCTCATGTGTATGGGGTCACCATGTTGAAATATGAATATAGCCCTGGTACCTCCTGCAAATATTGATACATTTCCAGAGACCGAATGGAAAGAACATAAGAAATAGGAGCAGGAGTAGACCATACAGCCATCAAGCCTGCAATCATGGCTGATCCTTGGCCTCAATTCCGCTTTCCCCTCCATTCCTCATATCACTTTGATTCACTGAGAGGCCAAAACTCTGTCTATCTCAGCCTTAAATATATTCAACAATGGAGGATCCACAACCCTCTGGGGCAGAGAATCCCTAAAGATTCACAGTCCTTTGAGTGAAGGAATTTCTCTTCACCTCAGTCCTAAATGATCGACCCCTCAGCCTGAGACTGTGCACCCGTGTTCTAGATTCCCCAGCCAAGGGAAACAACCTCTCAGTGTTTACCCTATCCAGCCCCTTCAGAATCTTGTATGTTTCAATAAGATCACCTCTCATTCTTCTAAATTCCAGACAGTATTGACCCAATTTACTCAGCCTCCCATCATAGGACAACCCTCTTATCCCAGGAACCAATCTAATGAACCTTTGCTGTACTGCCTCCAATGAAAGTACATCGTTCCTTAAATATGGAGACCAAAATTGCACATGATGCTCCAGGTGTGGTCTCACCAAAGCCCTGTATAATTGTAGCAAGATTTCCTTCTTCTTGAAATAAAGACCAAAATGCCATTTGCCTTCCTAATTGCTTGCTGTACCTGCATGCTAACTTTCTGTTTACAAGTACACTCAAGTCCCTCTGAACATCAACATTCACAAGTTTCACGCCTTTTAAAAAATATTCTGCTTTTCTATTCTTACTACTGAAGTGAATAACTTCACACTTGCCCACACTATACTTCATCTGCCATCTTGTTGCTCACTCACTTAACCTGTCCATATCTCTTTGCAGCCTCTTTGTCTCCTCCTCACAGCCTACATTTCCCGCCCATTCCTCATATTTGTACATTCTTCAGTTTTGTATCATCAGCAAACTTAGATACATTACCCTTGGTCTCTTTGTCTAAATCATTAACATAGGTTGTAACTAGCTGAGGTCCCAGCACAGATCCTTGCGGCACTCCACTAGTCACAACCTGCCAACTTGAAAATGTCTGTTTATCCCTACTCTCTGCCTGTTAATCAATCCTCTATCCATGCTCATATATTGCCCCAACACCATGAGCCCTTATCTTGCATATTAACCTTTTTATTTATTTAGAGATACAGCACTGAAACAGGCCCTTCGGCCCACCAAGTCTGTGCCGACCAACAACCACCCATTTATACTAATCCTACATTAACCCCATATTCCCTCCCACATCCCCACCATTCTCCTACCACCTACCTACACTAGGGGCAATTTACAATGGCCAATTTACCATGCCCAATTTACCTATCAACCTGCAAGTCTTTGGCTGTGGCAGGAAGCTGGAGCACCTGATAGAAACTCACGTGGTCACGGAGAGAACTTGCAAACTCCGCACAGGCAGTATCCAGAACTGAATCCAGGTCGCTGGAGCTGTGAGGCTGTGGTGCTAACCACTGCGCCACTGTGGCACCTTATTGAATGTCTTTTGGAAATCCAGGTATACTACATCTACTGGTTCCCCTTTATCTACCCTACAAATTATATCCTCAGAAAGCTCTAATAAGTTTGTCAAACATGATTTCTCTTTCGTAAAACCACGCTGACTGTGTCTAATTCTACTATGATTTGTTAAGTGCATTAAGACTTCCTTAATAATGGATTGCAGCATTTTTCCCAATGGCTGATGTCTGGCAAACTGGCCTTAGATCCCTGTTTTTTCTCTCGCTCTATTCTTGAAAAGCAGTGTTACATTTTCTAACTACCAGTCCACTGGGATCGTTCTAGAATCTAGGGAATTTTGGAAAATCATAGCTAGCGCATCCACTATCACTGCAGCTACCTCTTTAAGAATGCTAGTATGTAGGCCATCAGGTCCTGGGGATTTTTTTTCAGATTTTAGTCCCTTAAGTTTCTCTAATACTTTTTCCCCGCAGATATTAATTACCTTCCAGTTCCTCACTCTTATTAATTAACCCCTTCCTACCCTCTATTTCTGGTATGTAATTTTGTCTTCTACTGTGACATAAAACATTTGTTCAATATTTCTATTATTTCCTCATTCCCCATGATGATTTCTCCTGTCTCTGCCTCTAAGGGCCCAATGCTTACTTTAGCTACTCTCCTTTTTATATATTGTAAAAATGGGGGATTTTACCAGGAGGCAGTGGCCCTGCACCACCTGTTGAAAAGTCCAGCTGGGCCTGGAAGCCATGCTACCCTTTTGCGTGGCCCAGGCTTCGGGGTTTTTGCCCCTCTGAGACAGGAAGTCCCGCCTCCAAGAGCTGCTGGCCAATCAGAGAGCCTGCAGCTCTTCAGTACCAGCAGCACCACCTGGGAGCAGTGGCCACTGATGAGACTGCACCCAGTATGAGGAGCACCATGGAAATTGGCCTTGAAAGAGATAAATGGGGGTCAGGCCTCACCAGGGACAATCAGCTAAGCTCTGGTGAGAGGGGGATGGGTTGGAGAGCAGGGGAGGGGGTTAGTTTTCCTGGGGGTGGCCCGTTCTGCTGGCGGGCCTTCCATGGGGCACAGGGTGCCCAATCAGAAGGCTCCCCCCCACAAGGAGGCCTCCAGGTATTACTGGGTGGCTTCTTCAGGTGCTGAAGTGGCCGTCCGCCACTGGTAAAATACCAGCAGCAGCGGGAAGAGGCCCTTAAGTGGCCAATAATTGCCCACTTCAGGGCCTCAATTGGTCTAAGGGTGGACGGGCCGCTTGCCACCTCCCCCGCCATTGGTGAAGTAGCAGCGGGGGAGGGTAAGCAACAGGCATGCACTCCCCCCCCCCACTCATTTTTACAGCCCCCTGTCTCCTAGTGCATTCCCATGGGGCTGTAAAATTCCTGCCAATGTGTTTTTATATTTTTGGTTAGTTTACTCTCATTCTTTTTTTTCCCCCTTTCTATCAACTTTTTGGTGGCCCTTTTTACTCTGCTTTGTCACATTATAAGCGTCTTCTTTGAATCTGATGCTATCCTTATCTCCTTTACTATGCCACGGATGGATCTTTTTTGCTGAGTTTCTGTTTTTTAATGGAATATATTTTGGTTGAACGTTTGGCTGGGTGTTCTGTGTTGAGTGGCTCAACTTTTCACTCCTAAAGCGTGTCCACCACCTACAAGACACAAAATGGAATACTGTCCACTTATTGGATGAGTGCAGCTCCAACAACACTCAAGAATCGCAACACCATGCAGGACAAAGCAATCCACTTGATTGGCATCCCATCCATCAGCTTAAATAGCCCAAGGCCAAGGCTCCTTCGACAGCACCTCTCAAACCTGTGACCTCTGTCACCTAGAAGGACAAGGGCAGCAGATGCATGGGAACACCACCACCTGCAAGTTCCCCTCCAAACTACACACCATCCTGACTTGGAACTATATCGCCGTTCCTTCACTGTCACTGGGTCAAAATCCTAGAACTCCCTCCAGAACAACCTTCATTACATGGACTGCAGCGGTTCAAGAAGACTGCTCATGACCACCTGCACAAGGGCAACGAGGGATGGGCAATAAATTCTGGCCTAGCCTGCGACGCCCGCAACCCTAAAATGAATAAAAAGAAAATTAATACATTTATCCATGGATTCCTGCAAATATTGATACAAACTCTGAGACCCCTACATACAGTGAAATACTCCAGGGGCTTCCTTCCTTTCTCCTGAAAGAAAGTATTAGGTACCCAAAGAGAAACAATGCTGAATAAATTATTAATATAGGATGCAAGATCTTTTGCTAACAAAAACCGACCTATCTCAGATTTAAAATAAAAATTGATCTAGCATCAGTTGTCATTTGCGGAAGAGAACTCCAAACTTCTACCACCCTTTGTGTGAAGAAGTCTTTCCTAATTTCTAAATTTGCATCAAACCTTTTAGGTGCCAACAAGGACCAAAATCACAATTCGGCCATTTTTCAGCGATTCTTTAAAGCGATTTGTTTCATTTCGTCTCACATGCAATGTATTATTTTGTACCCTTGAATGAGGCTTCTTGGGATTAGAATGATTTTGTTAAAAATGGAAGAGTTTCTGTGACCCCATTTTCTTAAACATACTGCGCTAAATATGCATAAATGATGGATGTAGGAAGTCAAACTTTAATTGTCATGCAATAGAGAGGAACTTAAAGGAGGAATATGGGGTAAAGCTGGCCCCAATTCTTTCCCTTGATTTTCACTTGTTTTTTTAATGTTCTGGTTTATACTAATAAAATTCTCAGGAAATTTCATAAGGCATCGTAACTTTATCAGGCAGGCCGGATGGAGCAGTGGCTCCTTTCCTGTCTATCACCCTCCTATGTCATATGTAAAGATGTTCCTCCTTCCTATGCGGCCACTTCCCTTTAAGTGGGCATGTCTTTTTGCCAACTCTGCCAATGTTCCAGTTCTCCCATGAGGCTAGTTCCTTCAAACAGGAGCTCTGGCAGGATATGGTAAAATGACTCCTTATTGTTGCACTTAACGTCTGGGTAGAGGCACAGGACGTCGTAACCATTGGAGATTGTGTATGGCCAGGACACGGAAACCTGCCCACCTGCTGAAGGCCAGGGTTGAAGGAGAAATGGACAAGTTAAAGAAAAATGACACTGACCGGTCAATCTTCTCATTATTGGTCAGAGGCAGACTGGCTCCACAAAGCGGCATGGAATTTTCACAGGACAAGGAAGGACGTTGATATACGGTGCTATGACCCAGGGACATTCAGGGAATCTCCCGTTTTCCCATATATGGCCTGTCTTCCATTGTAGCTGGTGCAGAATGGATGTTCTATCAGCTTACACAGCAGTTCACAGCACTTCAGAAGTAGATAGTTGTGTGAGAGAGTTTGACAACATGATAAAGTACCAGATAAATCCAAATATAAATCAAAGAAAGACTTTAGTTTTGTTTCAGCAGGATAACTAGGCCACCAGGACAACTTCCTACTCTTCCCAGCCTTGATGTTACACTCTGGTGCTGGGTGGAATGCTTGTTTTCTGGGTGCTACAGGAAGGAAAAGGAGGTGGTGACCTTTTTTAGTCAAGGAAGGGCATGTGCTTGCAATAGCCACTTGCAGTGGATGCTGGCTCTAGGTCTTGTTTCAGGATCCTTCTCAGACTGGAGGGTCTGAGGGAGTCCAGCCACCAGGCAAAGAGGATTGTAGAGGAAAATTGCCCTTCCCTTCACAGTATGTGATGGATCTTCGGGCCTAGGTGCCTTCAGCAGCCAGAAGGACTTGATCACTGTGGCCAGGCCTGTAGCTGTAGGCTTCACCCCTAATTCAATCTGATTCCTAACACGTGCAGGGGGCGTGACTGGATAATGTTAATGTCCTCAGGTCCCGGGAAAGGGCAGGGATCTTTGGCATTCACCAGAACAGGCAGACAAGGCCACCTAAGGGCCTCCAACAGTACAGCATTCCTTTGGTAATGCACTCAAGTTTTAGCCTGTCTTTAATTAGGGGGAGATGGGGGGGGGAGGGGTCAAAGGAAGAACTTTTAGAGGTGAAAATGTTACCAGCTGAGTCAAGGGGATATTTGCACATCTTTAAGCAGAGAGGATGAAACCCTCCCTGCAACACCAGAGTCACAAGCCTGGTGGGACCATGGGGGGTGCTATCTGTGGAATTTAAGCCGTCAGGATTGAACAATACAGATTGTAATGTTTGAATCTCTGAGGAGAACAGGGTCAGGGAGAAGCTTGTTATAGATGAAATCATTTTAGGAGAATCTGAATGAATTGATGATTTAACACCTTGTGGCCCGTAATTGGCCGCGTGAGATTAGTAACATCCCGAATTCCTTTCTCTGCCTAACAAAACAGGTTAATTTGTTGATGTTAAAGGGGCTAAATGCCTTCATTGAAACAGTGGCAGAAGAATCTCAGTCGAAGGTTTTGACTCTGCACTGAGTGCGAAGAAGGGAGTTTGGTAAGTGAGTGAATTTTAACGGCTAATCTCTCAAGACTAGTTTTTGTTTTGTTTACATCTAGCAATTAATTGAAATTCCTGTTTTAGTTGAGAAGTTCGGTTTCTTGCAGTTTTAAACAGGGGTATACTAACACTCTGAGAGTAACTGTAGCTAGTTAATTAAGTAACTAGCTTAAACTGGTTTCTGAGCTGTAGCAGAGCTCGAGCAGAGCAGACACAGCATTGTTTTCAGAATATAAATTGAGGGGACTCTCAGTGCTGCTTGTCTGCATTGAGTGCTGCTGGAGGGCACAGAGTGTGAAGAAGGGAGTTTGGTAATAGAGGGAGTTTGGTTAAACAGGAAGTTCGGTAAGGAGGGGAACTATAAATTAAGAAGAAAATAAATTTGAATGCACAGAGTGTAAAGTGGGAGTTTGGTGCATGAGGGAGGGGCTCCTTTCTTTCTTTCTTTCTTTTACCTTTTTTCAGCCTCCAGCAGCTGCCTCTCTCCAGGTACAGGCGAAGAAGTTGATTGGTGCGTAACTGGTAAGTTATTTTACTTCTCATTGTAATAAAAAGTCTTTAAAGTTACATTATGGCAGGGAACCATTGCTGTCACCAGTATCCAAAATGGAAAACCGATTCGCAAGCAAGAGAGACTCAGAGGGCTCCTGCACTTCCTGCCTAGTTCTCTTAGACTGCCTCTTAGACTGCCCATTCACTCTCCTAACCTGCGGTGTGATCACCTCCCTAAAGCTTGGCCAAGTGGAATGTACGTCCTGCGGAATGTGGGAAGTTATGGATGCACACGTGTCCTAGATGAACTCATCTGCAGGATGTATCACTGGCTACAGAAGCTTGAGCTCCAGGTTTTGGAACTCGAGCGGCGGCTGGAGTTACTGTTGTGCATCCGTGAGGCAGAGGCCTACATGGATAGCATGTTTAGGGAGGTGGTCACACCGCAGATTAGGAGCATTCAGGCAGAGAGGGAATGGGTGACCACCAGGCAGTGTAAGAGAACCAGGCAGGCAGTGCCTGAGTCTATCCTGCTTGTGAATCGGTTTTCCATTTTGGATACTGGTGACAGCGATGGTTCCTCGTGGGAGTGCAGCCAGAGCAAAGTCTGTGGCACCACGGGTGGCTCAGCTGCACAGGAAGGGAAGAAGAAGAATGGAAGAGCAATAGTAATCTGAGATTCGATAGTCAGGGGATCAGACCGGTGTTTTTGCGGCAGTAAATGTGACTCCAGGATGGTGTGTTGCCTTTCTGGTACCAGGGTCAAGGATATCATGGAGCGGCTGCAGAACATCCTTCTGGGGGAGGTTGAACAGCCAGAGGTCGTGGTCCACATTGGTACCAATGACATAGGTAGGAAGAGGGATGAGGTACTGATAGCAGATTTTAGGGAGTTAGGAAGGAAATTAAAAAGCAGGACCTCCAAAGCCGTAATCTCAGGATTACTCTAAGTGCCACGTGCTAGGGAGCATAGGAACAGGAGGACTGATCGATTGAACACATGGCTGGAGGATTGGTGTAGGAGGGAGGGCATCAGACTTCTGAGGCATTGGGAATGGTTCTGGAGCAGGTGGGACCTGTACAAGATGTACAATAGTAGTAAACCTGAGGATTGGGAGGATTTAGAATACAGCAAAGGACAACCAAGAAACTGATAAAGAAAGGGAGAATAGGATATGAATGTAAGCTAGCAAAAAATATATTTGTGGACTATAAAAGCTTCTACAGGTATGTAAACACGAAACGTTGGCTCAGACAAATGTGGGTCCATTGCAGGCAGTCAGGAGAATTTATAATGGGGAATAGAGAAATGGCAGAGAAGCTAAATGATTACTTTTTGTCTGTCTTCACTGAGGAAGATACAAGAAATCTCCCAGAATTAGAGATCCAACGGATTAGGGGGAATGAGGAATTGAAGGAAATTAGTATTAGTAAGAAAGTTGTATTGGAGAAATTAATAGGGCGGAAGGTTAATAGGTCCCCAGGACCTGATATTTTACATCCCAGAGTGTTGAAAGAGGTAGTTATGGAGATAGTGGATGCATTGGTGATCATCTTCCAAAATTCTATAGATTCTAGAGTGGTTCCTGCTGATTGGAAGGTCGCAAATGTCATCCCACTATTTAAGAAGGGAGGGTGAAAGAAAACAGGGAATTACAGACCTGTTAGCAATACATCAGTCATTGGGAAAATGCTAGAATCTATTCTAAAAGATGTGATAAATAGACATTTGGATAATAATGATCTGATTGGGCATAGTCAACATGGATTTATGAATGGGCATTTGATGAACTTGTTGGAGTTTTTTGAGGATGTTACTAACAGAATTGATAAAGGGGAGTAGGTGGACGTGGTATACTTGGATTTTCAGAAGGCTTTTGATAAAGTCCCCCACAGGAGGTTGGTTAGCACAATTAAAGCACATGGGATAGGAGGTAATATACTGGCATGGATTAAGGATTTGTTAACAGGCAGCAAGTAGAGAGTAGGAATAAACGGGTCATTCTTGCGTTTCTTAAGGCTGTGACTGGTGGGATACCGCAGGGATCAGTCCTTGGGCACCAGCTGTTCACAATATATATCAATGATTTGGATGTGGGAACTAAATGTAATCTTTCCAAGTCCGCGGATGACACAAAACTAGGTGGGAACGTGTGCTGTGAGGATGATACAAAGCGGCTTCAAGGGGATTTGGACAGACTTAGTGTGTGGGCAAGATGGAATATAATGTGGAAAAATGTGAGGTTATCCACGTTGGTAGGTGGAACAGATATGCAGAGTATTTCTTAAATGGTAAGAGGTTAGAAAGTGTAGATGGACAAAGGGACCTTGGTGTCCTTGTCAATAAGTCACTGAAAGCTAACATGCAGCTGCAGCAAGCAATTAGGAAGGCTAATGGTATGTTAGTCTTTACCGTAAGAGGATTTGAATATAGCAGTAGTGAAGGCTTGCTTCAGTTGTATAGAACCTTGGTTAGACCGCACTTGGAGGACTGTGTTTTGGTTGCCTTACCTTAGGAAGGATATCATTGCCGTAGAGGGAGTGCAATGAAGGTTCACTGGACTTGTTCCCAGGATGGCGGGACTGTCCTACCAAGAGAGATTGAGGAAACTGGGCCTGTATTCTCTAGAGTTTCGAAGAATGAGAGGTGATCTCATTGAAACCTACAAAATACTTAAAGGGATAGACAGGGTAGATGCAGCTAAGATGTTTCCCCTGGTTGGGGAGTTTAGAACCTGGGGACACAATTTCAAAATAAGAGGGAAGCCACTTAGGACAGAGATGAGGAGGAATTTCTTTACTTGGAGGGTTGTGAATCTTTGGAATTCTCTACCCCAGAAGGCTGTGGAAGCTTAGTGATTGAGTATGTTTAAAGCAGAGATTGACAGATTTCCAAATACAAATGACATAAGGGAATTTTTTTATTTTATGATACAGCACTGAAACAGGCCCTTCGGCCCACCAAGTCTGTGCCGACTAACAACCACCCATTTATACTAACCCTGCAGTAATCCCATATTCCCTATCACCTACCTACACTACGGGCAACTTACAATGGCCAATTTACCTATCAACCTGCGAGTCTTTGGTGGTGGGAGGAAACCAGAGCACCCGGCGAAAACCCACGCGGTCACAGGGAGAACTTGCAAACTCCGCACAGGCAGTACCCAGAATTGAACCCGGGTCCCTGTGAGGCTGCAGTGCTAACCACTGTGCCACCCCATATGGGGATTGTGTGGGAAAAAGGCATTGAAGTGGATGATCAGCCATGATCATATTGAATGACGGGTCAGGCTCGATGGGCTGAATGGCCTACTCCTGACCTTATGTTCCTAACTGACTGATTAGTAGTGCACAGTGGTTTCACTCCCAACGTATGTAGAGTGACCTTAACACAAACATGACTTGCAGGAATGAAACTCATTAGTGTCGAGCTCTCTCACTCATAGACAACCCATGGCAAAGTGTGAAACACCTTCCACCCCATGTAATGAAAACCTACAGGGAAATAAGGAAATAGCCCCACCCCTCCCTTGGTCCATAATGCAAATTTTCAGTTGATACTTTCCTATAGTCACGTGGTTGATTGGAAATTGGAGCTGTTTGGCTATACCACATAGGGAAGTGCATCTATTAAATGATTCATTGGCAAAGCGATCCAATCGCTATTTATAACACAAGCTTTTCACACAGCGCTCACAGGCTGCGCTACAGAAGGTCGACATTGACAACTGCCGTGCAAGAGGAGAGTCTCCTTTCAAAGATCATCCTACTGCTGTGGGTCAGTGGGTAGCACTCTCGCCTCTGGGTTCAAGTCCCACGCCAGGGCTTGAGTACAAAAATCAAGGCTGACACTCCAGTGCAGTACCGACGGAGTTCTGCATTGTTGGAAGTTTTGCCTTTTAGATGAGACATTAAATCAAGGTCTCATCTGCTGCTCAGGTGGATGTAAAAGATCCCACTATTTTAAAGTAGAATGGGGTAGTTATTGCTCAGAGTCCTCCTGTCTAATGCTTATCCCTCAACCAACATCACAAAAGCAGATTATCTGCTTCTGGGATCTTGCTGTGTTTCCTACATTACAACAGTGACGACACTTCAAAAGTAAAGCTTTGAGGCACTGGTGGTCATGCAAAGTATTATATAAATGCAAGTCTTTCTTCCGTGCTTAGCTGGTTGGTCAATCCTCTAAATCCCTTCCGACCTGCATCATAGGGAATTTGAAACTTTTATCTGCAGCAATTCAGGAGCAATGGAGATTCAAAGATCCCAATAGTCATCTGCAGCCTCTCCCTGAAAGGTTCTGCTTCAGAACTGTGTTTCCCTTATATTGCTCCAACTTGTTGAATATGAATGAGATACACAGACAGGAGAGAGGGGAGTTGGGGGTGGGGGGAGTGTGCAATGGGGAGGAGCAATGATTAGAAAGTGGCCATGGGCCGGAATTGTTTCTGTATCATTTCCCTCGTGTTTGCGTAAAGCAGACAAAAGCAAGGGGGAGGGGTGGGGGATAGAATCAGAGAGGAAAAGGCGGGTGGTCTCGCATATTCTTTTAGCCGGTGGTCCTGGTGCTTGGGGCCAGTGCCCCTGTTTGGCTTCAGGCAATGTGCTGCAGCTGGTTTATTTCCCCTTCCTGAGTCAGCCGACTTTCTCTGCCTGGGATGTGGTTTTGGTTGTTGTTGGTGGGGGAGGGACAGAGGAGGAAGTCATGTTGAGTGAGCCTCTAGCAAGAGGACCACAGACTAACGTTGTACAAGTGATCTTAAAGGACCCCAATTAAATAACTCAGATAGTCATTCTTGAACTGTATGTCATTGATTCTTACAGTAATATTAGTAACGGCTTGACAGAGCGCAAGGATTTCAAATCGTGTGAGTTACCGTGTGAATATAGTGTAAAATTGGGCCAGCACTGCTGTGTTCCTATCTCCAACCAGTGCACCCTTTAAGTGTGGTTGCCCCACTAGGGGCCCAGGGCTGTGGAAAAAAACTTTTACTGTTTCTTATTTTGAAGATGATGTCAAAAATACAGATGTTGTCATTCCACTGAAACAAGTAGTTAAAAGTAAAAGCATCTTTCTGATTTACAAACCAGATGCCTGGTTCAAATTTAGGAATTATTGGCAACCATGAAGCAGGGCCTCCAGCACAGGCTGTGGCTCTTGGTTATTTAATCTCGCCTGCCCTCTGCCCCATCACACACCTTTTGTTCTCTTCCCCATCAACACCCCCACCAACCCACTTGCTTAAAACCTAATTTTTTTCTAACCTTTGCCAGTTCTGATGAAAGTCACAGACCTGAAACGTTAACTTTGCTTCTCTCTCCACAGATGCTGCCGGACCTGCTGAATATTTCCAACATTTTCTGTTTTTATTCTAGATTTCCAGCACCTGCAGTATTTTGCTTTTATTTTAGTGTCTCAGTAGGTATCTCTCCAGCCCCTGAATCATAAGATTGTGGGTGCAAGTCTTACTACAGTAACTTGAGCACACATCCAGGCTGAAACTCCAGTGCAGTATTGAGGGAGTTCTGACTGCTGGAGGTGCCATCTCTCAGATATGCTGTTAAACTGAAGCCCACGTCACCACCTTGATAGAAGAAC
The DNA here is from genome assembly GCF_036365525.1 of Heterodontus francisci. Taxonomy (NCBI): domain Eukaryota; kingdom Metazoa; phylum Chordata; class Chondrichthyes; order Heterodontiformes; family Heterodontidae; genus Heterodontus; species Heterodontus francisci. Next base: position 115,890,900 of record NC_090383.1, read on the forward strand.
AGTGGTGTTCTCCCTGGTGTCCTTGACAATATTTATCCTTAACCACCATTATGAAAGCAGATTATCTGGCCATTATCACATTGCTGTTTGTGGGAGCTTGCTGTGTGCAAATTGGCTGCCGCCTGTTCTACAGCAGTGACTACACTTCAATGTTTGGTGTTAATGGTGCTATATAAATGCAAGTCTTTGTTTAAGGAACGTAGAAGCGAGAAGAAAATTTTAAAAACAAGTCACCACTGTGTCCCTGTCATGTATGATGATACCGGAATGTAATGCCTTGATTTACAGTGTTGGAAAGTTATTGGGCGCTGGTTATTCCTCACAATTCCTGGTGACTTTAAGAATTGGGCTGTTCTTTCAGAGAGAAATAAGGAAATGAGAGAAAGAGAAAGAATAAGGGACGGGGGAGACAAGAGGCGTGGCGAGAGAGAAGGGGATGGGAGATTAGAGAGGAGGGACAGGAGAAGGAGAGAAGCAGAGAGAGAATGAGGGCGAAGGGAGATGAGCGAGAGGGGATGACATGGGGGGGAACAAGAGAAGGGACAAATTAAAGAAAGATGAATGAGATACTGGTGGTGACCTTGGATGGAGGAAATAGAAAGGAGAGAAAGGGCTTGGATGACCTAAGGATGTCCCAAAAACGCTTTACAGTTAATGAAGTACTTTTGAAGTGTAGTCACTGTTGCAACTTAGGAAACACGGCAACCAGTTTGTGCACAGCAAGATCCCACAGAGAACCATGTGATAATGACCAGATAATCTGTTTTTGCGATATTGATTGAGGGATAAACATTGACCAGGACACTGGGGAGAACTCACCTGCTCTTCTTCGAAATAGTGCTGTGGGATCTTTTGCATTCCACCTGAGAGACCAGACAGGACTTCAGAAGAAGAGAAAGGAAAGAGGCAGAGATAAAACAAGCAAAAGAGGAGTTAGGGCTGAAAGAATAGGCTCACCATGCGGTTTGTGCAGTTCCTTAAACATTCGCTCGTCACAGGGGTAAAATGAGGGTTGCTGGAGAGAAAGGAAATTAATACCATAAGCTTCAGAGAGTAAAGAAACCTCTCTGTGTTTCAGAATTCCCCATTGCTGACAGTAATTGCTTATGACAGACAAAGAAACACTGGCATCCTTGCACAGAGAGAGAGTGAACACGGGTAATTAGCTGGAATCTGTGAGTCATTATGTCGAGCTGGTTCAAGCCTGTGGTTTGCAGTATAAACAATGTGAGGAAGGTACATACATGCTGATAACTAATGACAAATAAACCAGGACTCAGATCACCACCTTGTTTAGCCAAGGACGAAAGGGAGGATGGGGGGATGGAACGGAGAATTGAGTTGGAATGGCCAACCATGTACCCAGAAGTGGAAGAGGAAATTTTGGGGCATGGGGACACAAGTCATTGTAATCTTTAACAGCTGGCTATAACAAGCTTGTTCAGCCTAATTCCAGCAGCGGTGGGGGAGGGGGAGGATACAGCTGCAACCAGAAGCTGTTTGATTTTAATTTTGGTGAATTTAGTGGCAACAACAATCCTCGTGCAGTGTGAGTTCATCCTCTGTGCTCACTGACCTAAACTGGCTCCCAGTCTGGCAATGGCTCAATTGTAAAATTCACATCCTTGTTTACAAATCCCTCCATGGGCCTCACCCCTCCCTATCTCTCAAATCTTCTCCATCTCTACACCCCTCCGAAATCTCCACACTCCTCCAATTCTGGCCTCTTGCACATCCCTGATTTTAACCATTCCACCATTGGTGGCCGTGCCTTCCGCTGCCTGGGCCCTCAGCTCTGGAATTCCCTCCCTAAACCTCTGCACCTCTCTCTCTCCTTAAAACTGACCTCTTTGACCAAGCATTTGGCCATATGCCCTAATATCTCCTTATGTGGCTCAGTGTCAAATTTTGCCAGACAATTGCTCCTGTGAAGTGCCTTAGAAAGTTTTACTATGTTAAAGACGCTATAGAAATGCAAGTTGTTGTTGATAGAAAGAAAGGACCTGCATTTCTGTAGGGTCATTAACATAGTAAAATGTTCCGAGACACTTCACAGAAGCGATTGTCAGGCAGAATTTGACACCGAGAGTCACATAAGGAGCAATGTTGGTTGAGATATAAATATTGGCCAGGATACTGGGTAGAACACCTCTGCTCTTCTTTGAAATTGCACCCTGGAATCCTTCACATCCACGTGAGAGGAAAGGTGGGGCTTCAGTTTAATGTCTCCTCCATCAGATTCCAAAAGTAGCTTTACTCCTGATCCAGGCAACTGTCTCATTGATAAGCTCAGGGGGCGTGTAATGTGAAAGAGAGACATCATTAGACAGAAGAGCAGTCACATGCCAGTCACGTCTGAGGTGAGCATTTATATAACGATTTAATTTGATGTTATTTTTACCCTTCAGTAGTTTTTCACAAACGATTTTAGTTTACAGATTTGCCTGGAACTTTTAAATGTTAATCTTATTCTACTCCCACAGGCTCGGGTGCATCCGAAGGTAGTGCGAGAAATTACCACGGCAGCACCAAGTTGTCTCCATGACCCTTGTAGATGGTGGACAAGCTATAGGGAGTCAGGAGGTGAGTTACACGTCGTAAGATTCCTAGCCTCTGACCTGCTCTTTTAGCCATGGTATTTATATAGCTATTTAAGTTCATTTTCTGGTCAATGGTAACCCCTCGGATGTTGATAGTGGTGGGATTCAGTGATCGTAATGCCATTGAATGTCAAGGGGAGATGGTCAGCGTCTCTCTTGTTGGAGATGGTCATTGCCTCGCATTCGTGTGGTGCGAATGCTACTTGCTACTTATCAGCCCAAGCCTGGATGTTGTCCAGGTCTTGCTGCATTTCTACATGGACTGCTTCAGTATCTCAGGAGTCGTGAATGGTGCTGAACATCGTGCAATCATCAGCGAACATCCCCACTTCTGACCTTATGATGGAGGGAAGGTCATTGATAAAGCAGCTGCAGATGGTTGGGCCTAGGACACTACCCTGAGGAACTCCTGCAGTGATGTCCTGGAGCTGAGATGATTGACCTCCGACAACCACAGCCATCTTCCTTTGTGCTTGGTATGACTCCAACCAGCGGAGAGTTTTCCCCCGATTCCCATTGACTTCAGTTTTGCTAGGGCTCCTTGATGCCATACTCGGTCAAATGCTGCCTTGATGTCAAGGGCAGTCACTCTCTCTTCACGAGTTCAGCTCTTTTGTCCATGTTTGAAGTAAGGCAGTAATGAGGTCAGGAGCTGAGTGGCCCTGGCGGAACCCAAACTGAGTGTCACTGAGCAGGTTATTGCTAAGCAAGTGCCGTTTGATGGCACTGTCGATGACAACTTCCATCACTTTACTGATGATTGGCAATATCCAGTGCCTTTAGTCTGGCCGAAGATTGGCATCTGTGATGCTGGGGACTTCAGGAGGAGGCCGAGATGGATCATCAACTCGGCACTTCTGGCTAAAGGCTTTTTGCAAATGCTTCAGCATTATCTTTCGCACTAATGTGCTGGGCTCCCCCATCATTGAGGATGGGGATATTTGTGGAGCCACCTCCTCCAGTTGGTTGTTTAATTGTCCACCACCATTCATGGCTGGACGTGGCAGGACTGCAGAGCTTAGATCTGATCCGTTGGTTATGGGATCGCTTAACTCTGTCCATCGCATGCTGCTTACGCAGTTTGGCATGCAAGTAGTCCTGTGTTGTAGCTTCACCAGGTTGACACCTCATTTTGAGGTATGCCTGATGCTGCTCCTGGCATGCCCTCCTGCACCCTTCATTGAACCAGGGTTGGTCTCCCGGCTTGATGGCAACGGTAGAGTGGGGAATATGCCGGGCCATGAGGTTACAGGTTGTGGTTGAGTACAATTCTGCGGCCCACAGCGCCTCATGGATGCCCAGTTTTGCATTGCTAGATCTGTTCGAAATCTATCCCATTTAGCACTGTGATAGTGCCACACAACTCGATGGAGGGTATCCTCAATGTGAAGGCAGGACAAGGACTGTGCGGTGGTCATACCTACCAATACTGTCATGGACAGATGCATCTGCAGCAGGCAGATTGGTGAGGACAAGGTCAAGTATGTTTTTCCCTCACCACGTGCTGCAGACCCAGTCTACTCGCTATGTCCTTTAGGACTCGGCCAGTAGTGGTGCTACCGAGCCACTCTTGGTGATAGACATTGAAGTCCCCCACCCAGAGAACATTCTGCACCTTGCCACCCTCAGTGCTTCCTCCAAGTGGTGATCAACATGGAGGAGTACTGATTCATCACCTGAGGGAGGATAGTAGGTGGTAATCAGCAGGAGATTTCCTTGCCCATGTTTGACCTGATACCATGAGATTCCAGAGTCGATGTTGAGGACTCCCAGGGCAACTCCCTCCCAACTGTATACCACAGTGCCACAACCTCTGCTGGATCTGTCCTGCCGGAGGGACAGGATATACCCAGAGATGGTGATGGCAGCGTCTGGGACATTGTGAGGTATGATTCCGTGAGTATGAGTACGGCTGTTGCTTTACTACTCTGTGGGACAGCTCTTCCAACTTTGTCAGAAGTCTCTAAATGTTAGTAAGGAGGACTTTGCAGGGTCAACAGGGCTGTGTTTCCCATTGTCATTTCCAGCGTCTAGGTCGATGCCGGGTGGTTCATCCAGTTTTATTGACTTCATAGCGGTTAGATACAATTGAATGTCTTGCTAGTCCATTTCAAGAGGCATGTAAGAGTCAACCACATTGCTGTGCCAGCAGATTATTAGTGGACAGAGAACATTAGTGAACCAGATGGGTTTTTACAACAATCGACAATGGTTTCATGGTCATCATTAGACTAGTTTTTAATTCCAGATTGATTAGTTGAATTCAAATTCCACTTTCTGCTGGTGTGGGATTTGAACCCATGCCCCCAGAGAAATAACCTGGCTCTTTGGGTTACTAGTGACAATACCATTACGCCACTGCCTCCCCATGTTGTTGGTGAATGTCCTGATGCTCTTGTTAGATCAGACCAGGAAGAGTCTGCTTTGAATTGAGATAGCTGAGCTCAGCCTGGGGAGCTGTCGGAATGCTCCAATGTGTCCTCAGTGCCCCTAAGCAAAGGGGAGGGGAGAAAAAAATCGGCCAACGGTCCCACCCCACGGTATCCGTCTGATGACTGCTGCTGGAATGCTCGTGGTCCACTTGGGTTCGGCTTTTCTGTGACACCCGTATCCCCCTTGGACAGCCTGATGGCAATCTGCTCAGGTTAACGGGTGAAAAATGGTCATGTGGATTGAAGCAGCTGAGGCTTGTTGAGGCACATGGACTGTGCCCTTCAGAGCGAAGTAGAGGAGAGAACAATCAAGAAGGAATACAAGAAAAAACACTTTAATAAAAAGAATTGTGCTGCATGTAACAGTGAGTCACACGCTCAATATAGTTCTGAACAGTTTCAATCTCTAACAATAGTAAATCCATTAGCATCATGACATCCAGCTAAACTGATCACATTACAGAACTCCTCCACACTACTAGCTGGGACAGTGATTCTCAAACTGCACCTCAGGAAGGATATAATGGCCTTGGAGGGAGCTTAGCACAGGCTGATCAGAATACCGGGGCTAGATGGGTTAAACTATGAGGAGTGGTTGCGTACACTCGGCTTGTATTCCTCTGAGTATAAAAGATGAAGAGATGATCTACTTAATGTGTTTGTTAGGGTAGTGAGAGAGAAACCCTTTCCTGTGCTGAGGGGAGTCCAGAACAAGGCGGCATAACCTTAAAATTAGAGCTAGGCCGTTCAGGCGTGATGTGGGGAAGCACTTCTTCGCACAAAGGGTAGTGGAAATCTGGAACTTTCTCCCTCAAAAGGCTGTTGAGGCTGGGGGTCAATTGAAAATTTCAAAACTGAGATTGCTGTGTTTTTGTTAGGCAAGAAATGTGGAACCAAGGCGGCTAGAGGTAGCTATTGCACAGACCAGCCATGATATAACTGAATGGTGGAACATGCTCGATGGGCCAAATGGCCTACTCCTGTTGCTATAGTCCTATTATGAGAAGCACACTATCAGGCCCAATCAGATTGGAAGCCAATATTTCACACTGGCTCACATAGTACAAAGACTTAAAATCCCGGATGATGGTGGGGGGTTTTGCCTCCATTGCATTTTTGGGTGTCAGTGGTGGCAAATTATCAAAGCAAAAACCACCATCAGAGGTATTAACTTCTTGAACCAGTGCAGAAAGTTTAACTTAAATGTGAGAAACATTTCAAAAGTGGTTTCCGTGACTGCTAAGCATATGGAAACAACGGGAGGGTAGCTCTGGAAGCTGAGAATAGCCTGAGTTGTTACCATAGCAACGACACTGAAAGATGTCATCTTGATTGGTGACTCTAACTGCAGATTATTTGAAAGTCTGATCTTCTGAATCCAGGTCCAAAGCATTCTTTATTTAAATTGAGTTATCTAGAATTTACATGCTACAGATGACCCACAGTGAGGTGTATATGTGTGGCCAGTATCGTTCATTGACAGGGCCTATGCATTTCCTTAGCACGGCCTCAGACTTTGCCACATAATCTCGGCTGACAGAGCAGCGCACTACTGAGGGAGTGCTGTATTGTCAGAGGTGCTGTCTAACGGAAGACAAGCCCTATTGTCCTCTCCAATGAAGAACTGTTTTATTGGTCCAAAAGTGATGTAAGACAGGCATGTTATTGGTTCAACCTGAGTTCTGATGTAAGGTCATCGACCTGAAACATTAACTCTGTTTCTAAGAACACAAGAACATAAGAAATATGAATAGGAGTAGGCCATATGGCCCCTCAATCCTGCTCTGCCGTTCAATAAGACCATGGCTGATCTTGGACCTCAAATCCACTTTCCCACCTGCTCCCCATATCTGTCGATTCCCTAGAGTCTAAAAATCTATCTATCTCAAACTTGAATATACTCAATGACTGAGCATCCACAGCTCTTTGGGGTAGAGAATTCCAAAGATCCAGAACGCTCATCTCAGTCCGAAATGATTGACCCTCCATTGATGCTGCTTGACCTGCTGAGCATTTCCAGCATTTTCTGTTTTTATCCCAGATAATTCAGATAGGCACTGCTTTTCTAGGAAGAAAAAAACAAGAAACATTAATTTCTAATTAATTTTAATTTAGTCTGTCAGGCTGCACACCTAAATGCTTAATTAATAGCCCCCATTTAACCCTCTGTAATAGATAATCTGCTAATTGTTAATTTAAGTGTGGTTGTTTTGACAAGTCAACATTTAATATCCAACCGCCAGAAGTCTTGCGACTGTAAATGTTACACTGACAGCAAGTCAGCGCTCTAACCACGTGCTTTTAAACCTGGTGGTTCTTGGATTCCTTTGATGTCAGCTTGGGTGGATTAGGAGCACACTTGCCTCTGGACCTCAATATGCTCTTACATTGTGTGAGGCCTGTGCCAGGAGCTGCTGACTCCTGATTACAGGAAACTTCCTGCAGCTGGTGGCTACCTAGAAATAAACTTTCCGAGATTGACTGAGGCCATTGGTGGGAAGATCTTCCCACTTGCAAAGCAGCTGACAAAGCTCTTAGTGTTAGTCTTGGCTCAGTGGGTAGCACTCATACTTACTCGATCTCTGATACATTGTGGATTTAAGTCCCACTCCAGAAACATAAATACAAAATGTAGGCTGAAACTCCTCTGCAGAACTGAGGGAGTGCAACACTGTCACTAACATTAACCACACATATAGGATAAGAAATAATGGCAGGTTATCAGAAAGGTACATGATAATTATGGGGGATTTTAACCTATATATAGACTGGAAAAATTAGATGCACAGAGGTAGTCTAGATGAGGAGTACATAGAATGTTTTTGGGATAATTTCTTGGAACAATACATCTGGAGCCAACCAGAGAGTGGGCTATGCTAGACCTGGTATTGTGCAACGAGATAGGATTAGTTAATGACCTCATAGTTAAGGCACCCCTAGGTAGCAGCGATCATAATATGATTGAATTTTACATTCAGTTTGAGAGAGAGAAGAGTGGGTCCAAGACTTTTAAACTTAAATAAGGGCAATTATGAGGGCATGAAAGCAGAGCTAGCTAAAGTAAACTGGCAAATCAGGTTAAGGGATAGGTCAATAGAGATGCAGTGGCAGACATTTAAGGGGATATTTCAGAATAGATGTATTTCAACGAGAAAGAAAAATTCCAAGGGTGGGACCCGCCATCTGTGGTTAACTAAAACAGTTAAAGATAGTATCAAAATTGCCCAAAGATGGGAGGCAGGTCAGAAGATTGGACAGACTATAAAAAACAACAAGGAATGACTAAAAGATTGATAAGGAAAATAAAATTAGAGTACGAGAGAAAGCTAGCTAGAAATATAAAGACAGTTTCTATAGATATTTAAAAAAGAATAGAGTTAACAAAGTGAGCGTTGGTCCTATAGAAAGTGAGTCTGGGGAATTAATAATGGATAATAAGGAGATGGCAGATGAACTGAACAGATATTTGCATCGGTCTTCACTATTGAGGATACAAGTAACATCCCAGTATTAGCTGTAAGTCAGGAAATGGAAGGGAGGGAGAAAATTACAATCACCAGGGAAGTGGTACTGAGCAAATTGTTGGAGCTGCGGGCTGACAAGTCCCCGGGTCCTGATGGACTTCATCCTAGGGTGTTAAAAGAAGTGGCTAGTGAGATAGTTGATGTGTTAGTTTTAATTTTCCAAAATTCCCTCCATTCGGGGAAGGTTCTGTTAGATTGGAAAATAGCGAATGTAACTCCTTTATTCAAAAAGGGAAGGAGACAGGAAGCAGGAAACTAGGCCAATTAGCTTAACATTTGTTTTAGGGAAAATGTTAGAAGCTATTATTAAAGACGTTATAGCAGGGCATTTAGAAAAATTCAAGGTAATCCGGCAGAGTCAACATGGTTTTGTGAAAGGGAAATCAAGTTTAACCAATTTATTGGAGTTCTTTGAGGGAATTACATGTGCTGTGGATAAAGGAGAACCGGTGGATGTATTGTACTTAGATTTTCAGAAGGCATTTGATAAGGCTGGCTTACAGGAAATAGAGAGTAGGCATAAATGGGTCATTTTATGGTTGGCAAGATGTAACGAGTGATGTGCCACAGGGATCTGTGCTGGGGCCTTGACTTTTTGCAATTTATATGAATGACTTAGATGAAGGTACCGAAGGTATAGTTGCTGAATTTGCTGCTGACACAAAGATAGGTAGGAAAGTAACTTGTGAAGAGGACATAAGGGGGCTACAAAGGGATATAGGTAGGTTAAGTGAGTGGGCAAAGAACTGGCAAATGCAGTATAATGTGGGAAAGTGTGAAATTGTCCACTTTGGCAGGAAGAATAAAAAAGAAGCATATTATCTAAATGGTGAGAGATTGCAGAGCTCTGAGGTGCAGAGGGATCTGGGAGTCCCAGTGCATGAATTGCAAAAGGTTAGTATGCAGGTACAGCATGTAATTAGGAAAGCTAATAGAATGTTATCGTTTATCGCGAGGGGAATTGAATACAAAAGTAGGGAAGTTATGCTTCAGCTATAGAGAGCATTGGCGAAACCACATTTGGTATCCTTATTTAAGGAAGGATGTAAATGCGTTGGAGACAGTACGGAGAAGGTTTACTAGACTAATACCTGGAAAGGGAGGGATGTCTTACAAGGAAAGATTGGACAGGCTAGGCTTGTATCCGCTGGAATTTAGAAGAGTAAGAGGCGACTTGATTGAAACATATAAGATCCTGAGTGGTCTTGACAGGGTGGATGTGGAAAGGATGTTTCCCCTTGTGGGAGAATCTAGAACCGGGGTCACTGTTTAAAAATAAGGGGGCGCCCATTTAAGACAGAGATGAGGAGAAATTTTTTCTCTCAGATTGTCGTGAGTCTTTGGAATTCTCTTCCTCAAAAGGCAATGGAAGCAGAGTCTTTGAATATTTTTAAGGCAGAGGTAAATAGGTTCTTGATAAGCAAGGGACAGCCATAAAGGCGGGGCTAAAGTTTGGCGAGTCGAAGAGACTTAGCAGTTGGCAGGAAAAAAGACAGAGGCGCAAGGGGAGAGCCAACTGTGTAACAGCCCCGACAATCAAATTTTTCTGCAGCACCTGTGGAAGAGCCTGTCACTCTAGAATTGGCCTTTATCGCCACTCCAGGCGCTGCTCCACACACCACTGACCACCTCCAGGCGCTTACCCATTGTCTCTCGAGATAAGGAGGCCAAAGAAGAAGAAGCAAGGGGGTGGAAGGTTAGCGGGGGTAGGTGGAAATGTGGAGTAATCAGTTCAGCCATGAACTTATTGAATGGCGGAGCAGGCTCGAGGGATCCGAGTGACCTACTCCTGCTCCTAATTCATATCTCAGAATTGGGTGTCCTTTGGATGAGACATTAAATTGAGACAATGTCTGCCTTAATACCAGGTGGATGAAGAAGATCAGGGATGTTCGCCTCAGTGTCCTAGCCAATATTTGTCCCTCAATCAACAATGCCAAAAACAGACTCTCTGCACATTGTCACATTGCTGTTTGTGGGAGCTTGCTGTGTGCAATTTGGCTGCCACATTTTCTACATTGCAACAGTGACTGCACTTCAAAAGCAATTTATTGGTTGTAAAGAGGTTTGTGACATCCTGTGGTTGTGAAAGGTGCTGCAGAAACACAAGTCTTTCTATCCTCTTACATGAACTTTTCCACTGGGTGGGCGAGATAGGGTGGTGGAGTAAGCCTGGTTTAGAGGGAAATTATGATGATGTCATATAGTGGAAGAGTCCTTTGAGAAGACTGAGAGGAGAAATTATGGATCTAGCAATAAGATGCAAAGCACACATAGATTATTTTACACCTTGGTCTGAATTGCAAAAGGTTTACAGTAGTGGGGATGGACTTATTGAGCTGTGAAAATGTGATCTCATGATGAGAGCTGTCTGCTCTGGGTAAAGGAACATATTTCTTGTTTTAGAGCTCGTTGTTAGTAGAACATCACTGATTAGATGAAGAGTTCCTCTCCTTCAATGCACTTCAAACCCAACCACAGTAAAGGCCCCTGCAGCCACCATGTGACTGCTCAACGCATCAGCTGTGCATCTTTACTGCCTCTCTGGCTGAAACGATCGATTTGATGCTGTGATGTTGGCAGGCTCCTGCTCTAAGAATGGGCTTTAAATTACGATAAACGCAGCATCCTTATATTTTGGGAGAGAGAAGAAATGTTAACTCCAGTAGTCTGGGTGGAATTCAAATCCCGATTCCACAGGTGAAAGGTCACTGTGAGCTATCTCACTGTACCATCCAATCACCTTTAATTAAGGTGCATGTGTGTGTGTGTGTTACGATGTGTGTGTGATGATGTGTGTGTGTGTTTGCACATGCGAGTGTGTGTGGTGGGAGGGAGGGAGCTGTTGAGGTTATTCAGGCTGCTACAAACTCTATAATTACAGATATGAAACATTTTTAGAATAAAATAGCAACGCCAGTCGTCAGTGCCTGCTTTGATGAATATTTAAAAGCTGTAAAAAAAAAAAATCTATTGTACACTCAGAACGTGAATGAAATTATCAGTCCAAGTTAGGAGAAATGTTACCAAAGACTTCAATTGAATTTTAATATATTTTTGTTCATTGTATCCTTGTTTAAATGCTGAATGCTGATAAGATCTGAACAGTGACTGAGCTCAATGGTACAAAGAAGCTGAATTAACAGCGTTGGAGATAGTTAGTAATCCAATCCAGCAATCTTGTCCGTCCAACTGCACATTTCATCTGTCTTCCTTAAGCTGTCGGGCTTGATAGATTCTGTAGCAGCACAGTTGAAGGAAACCCAAGAGTATTCACCTCCTCCCCCACATCTTCAGTTGAATTTCTTCCTCCAGTTTCTGTGACTCCCTTTTCTGGAGCTCAGTCGCACAGTTTCCAGACGTCCAGAGTTTTGGCTATTTTCCATATACAAGTGTCAGCGGTTATTGTTGACTGGCTATTTGACAATAAGGGGCAGCACAGCCAAGCCAAACCTGTTCACGGTGGATACCAAATAGGAGGAGGTACCCTGGTTTGTGTCCCGTTCCTATAGATGCTCAGCCAACCTAGTGACTGGACTGAGATGCACTAATTCAGCACAGAACAGCGACCACAATAACAACCTTCCTGCTCTGAATGGCTTAGAAAACACTCCACAACAAAAACAACTTGCATTTATTTAGCGCTTTTAATGTGGGGTGCGTAAGTAGATGAGAATGGACGTTGAGCCAAAGAAGGAGAAAGTAGGGTAGGTGACTAAAAGCTTGGTCAAAGAGATAGGTTTTAAGGAGGGTCTTAAAAGCTGAGGGAGGTGGAGATGTGGAGAGATTTGGGGAGAGAATTTCAGGGCTTAGGGCCTAGATGGTTGAAGGCATAGCCACCAATGGTGGGCAGAGTGAAGCGGGGATTCACAAGAAACACTTACCCATTGAACCATCAGAATAGTTCTAGCACACTCTCCTTTGTAAAAAAAAAATTGAATTATACAAAATCAGAAAAGGGAAAAAAGAGCTAGGCTTTGCAACCTGGGGGTATGGTAGCATAGTGCTTATGTTGCTGGATTACTAATCTGGGGCACATGATTTCACATCCCACCATAGTAACTGGTGAATTTAGATTCAATTAAATAAATTTGGAATTTTAAAAAATCTAGTATCTGTAATGGTGACCATGAAACAATTGGATTGTTATAAAAACCGACCTGGTTCACTCATGTCCTCTAGGGAAGGAAATCTGCTGTCCTTACCTGGTCTGGCCTACATGTGACTCCAGACTCACAGCAATGTGGTTGACTCTAAAGTGGCCTGGCAAACCAAGCAGTTGTATTCAGGAAGGCAGCTCACCACTAACTTTACAAAAGAGCATATTGGAATGGGCAGTGACACCCAAGAATTTAAAAAAAACCTTCTCATGACAGATGGCTGGAACAAGGGAAGGCTGTTCAGCCTGTTTTCTTTTCACAGATTGTGCACAATGCACACTAAGTCCAGAGAACAATGCCATGGGTCTGCAAGTGGAAATTTAGCTGGCTGAACTAACCAAATTACCAGCGCAGATCTCCTCCTCTTGTCCATTTAGGACAACCCTACCATCTAGGGCTATTCAATAGGATTTGTTATGGCTGAAATCCCATCATGGTCAAACAGCCTGCTTACATTGACTGTCTAGGTTCACACATTAGGAACTGAAGAGGTGTGAAGGGGCCAACTGGCACCTGCAAACCACACCCGCCAGAAGACGATGGCTTTGGTCTCCCCAATGTTTCATTGGTGGAAATTGCACCATCCAGGCCTGTGCGTTGGTCAAGTGGCCTGACAACACAGAGGTCGTTCAGGGTCGAGTGGACAGTGCCCTCAGATGAAAATCATAGGTTTAGACAATTTAATAAACCTATTAAGGTAAGTCGGCCATTGAGAAGAAATGTCAGTTGTTTGAGGAATGGGGCCATGGATTTACAATTGTAGAGTTATCTGACGCAATTCAATTCAACTCAATTTATTTTGGAAAGCGTAATGTACAGTTTACCATTCAACTGGAAGAACTACAAATTATATAATCAATGGGACAATAATTACAGAATCAATGAGGTTCAGAAAAAGATAAAGAATGCCATAATGCCATCCTCGGGATAGGGTACGAGGCAATAAATTACTTCAGACGTTACAATGTACTGTCGCATCTCAGTCCTAAATGGTCGACCCCTTACCCTGAGACTGTGACCTCTGGTTCCAGATTCCCAGCCGGGTTCCCATCCTCCCTGTGTCTATCCTATCAAGCCTCTTAAGAATTATAGATTTTTCAATGGTAATACCTTTCATTCTTCCAAATTCTAGGGAATATAAACCTACTCTACTCAATCTCTCCTTATGGGGCAATCCCCTCATCCCAGAAACCAGTCTAGTGAATCTTAGTTGCACTTCCTCAAAGGAAAGAACACCAAAACTGTACACAATACTCCAGGTGTGGTCTCACCAAAGCCCTATACAATTGCAGTAAAGCTTCTTTATTCATACACTCGTCCCTTTAACAGGGGCAGTGAGGCGACTATGAGGCTGTTACTGCCCCATTAACGCCAGTTAAGTGCACACAAAATCAGCACATTGTAGTGGCGAATAATCAATGCAGAGTGTGTTATACAGTTCTAAATACTCAGACTCAGAGTGATGCATTATTGTGAATCGTTCTCTCATCCAGAGATGCAAAGCCACCAAAGACTGAAGAAAAATGGTTCTAAGTCACTGAAGCAAAAATTACATAAACAGAAACAAAAGGAGAGTGTTGTTGCTCTCTAATGCCTTCATGCAAGGTCAGTGTGTCCTTTTCTTCATTAATTAAAGAATTTGCTGCACTGTTTATATTGGCAAAGGATCAGCATCATAAATTTCAAAAGTTTGTTTGCAATCAGCTCCCCCGATGGGTCAGTTGGTAAGTGCATTGGCCAGTATGCAACAAAATCAGATACACCAGGAAACTCCCACTTTCCATCTCCAGTCGGTGCTGAGTTCGGTATTCTCAGTTAGAGTTGGCCTCAGCGTCAGTGGCACATGGAGTGAGAAATGAAAGCATCCATGTTGTGCCATTCCTTCCTGTTGTTCTAGATCTCTTTGTGGCATTCGACAAGGCCAACACTGCCCTCCATTGCCTCACCTCTATTCTACAGCTCCATGGGGCTGTTCTTGCCTGGTTCCACTCCCAGCTGTTCTAATACAGCCAGTGCATCTCCAGAGATGGCTTCTCTTCCCGTCCTGAACACAGTTACCTCCAGAATTCCCCAAGGGAACATGCTTGGCCTCTGTTCCTGTAATTTGTATGCTGCCCCTCGGAGCCCATCATCTACACCTTCGATATACCCAGCTCTGCCTCTTTGCCACTTCCCTCGACTCCACACCCGCCTCACTGTGCTGCTGACATTGCCTGTCCTAGTTTGAGCCAGAAGTTTCTCCAATTCGCATTTTAGGAAAACTGAAGCCAGTGATTATTTGGGCCATTCATAAATTTTGCTCCCTCACCGCTGACTCCATCCCACTTCCTGGTCATGCGCTCAGACTGAATGAAGACGTACAAAGCCTTGGCAATCAGTTCAACCCAGAGCTGAGTTTCAAACAGTGAACATCGCTTCATATGCATCGATTCAGCAACATTACTCACCTCAGCCCCTATTTCACTCCGAAATGCCTAATATACGTCAAGTCACTGAGGGCCTTGTCCATAATAGTGGGGTGAGGGTGGGACGATATGCAGAAGGTCAAATTAGAGGGCATTGTGGTTATGTTACTAGACTAGTCATCTAGAGACCCGGATTTATGATCTGGAGAAATGAGTTCAAATTGTATCGTGGCAGCTCAGCAATTTAACTTCAATTAATTGAACAAAAAGCTATATTAGTGAGCATGAAAGTACTGGATTGTCAAAAAAAACTCATCTGGTTCACTAATATCCTTGAGAGAAGGAAATCTGCCATCCTTACCTGGTGTGGCCCACATGTGACTCCAGACCCACAGCAATGCGGCTGACTTTTAACTGCCCTCTAGCAAGCCACTCAGTTAAATTCAAGAAGGTGGCTCACCTCCTCAAGGGCAATCAGAGATGGGCAATAAATACTGGCCTTGCCAGTGATGCCCACATGATATGAATGAATTAAAAAAATCAGAGGAATGCAAGGTTTGTTGATGGGGATTTTTAATTCAGAGTGTTGAAAGACAGGAAACCAACATAGGTCAGTGAGGATGAGGGTAGGTGGAAATGTGGAGTAATCAGTTCAGCCATGAACTTATTGAATGGTGGAGCAGGCTCGAAGGGCTGAGTGGCCTACTCCTGCTCCTAATTCGTATGTTCGTATGAAGGGTGACAGGCATTTATTATGGGAAAAGAATTCACATTGTAGACTAAATTTTGTCAATGTTCTCCTTGCTGGCCTTGACCAAATCTCAACGTCCCACATCCAAGTTCCTAGTCAGGTGGAGTGAATCAAAGTGGCCAAAAACTGGCATCTGTGAAGGTGGGGACATCAGGAGGAGGCTGAGAAGGATCATCCACTCAGCATTTCTGGCTAAAGGTGGATGCAGATGCTCAGGTGCTGGACAACGGAGGATAGGGATGTTCAGAAAGCCTCCTCCTTCTGTTAGTTGCTGAATTACCTACCACCATTCACAACTGGATTTATTAGGGCCGCAGAGCTTTGATCTGATCTGTTGGTGTGGGATTGCTTGGCTCTGTCTATAGCATGTTGTATCCACTTTTTAGCATGCATGTAGCTTCAGTAGGTTAATAAATGGCAAAAGAGCCAAAAGTGACATGAGGAAAAGCATTTTTTACACAATGAGTGGTTAGGATCTGGAATGCACTTCCTGAGAGGGTGGTAGAAGCAGATTCTGGTGTTTGCTAGTTTGGTACACTGCCATAAAAACAAGAAATGCTGGAACCACTCAGCAGGTCTGGCAGCATCTGTGGAAAGAGAAGCAGAGTTAACGTTTCGGGTCAGTGACCCTTCTTCGGAACTGACAAATATTTAAAATGTCACAGGTTATAAGCAAGTGAGGTGGGGGTGGGGCAAGAGATAACAAAGGAGAAGGTGTAGATTGGACAAGGCCACATAGCTGACCAAAAGGTCATGGAGCAAAGGCAAACAATATGTTAATGGTGCGTTGAAAGACAAAGCATTAGTACAGATAGGGTGTTAACGGACTGAATATTGAATAGCAGCAAGTGCAAACATGAAAAAAACGGTGGGTAAGCAAACTGAACAAACTAAGATAAAATGAAATAAATGCAAAAAAAGGTTGTAAAAAATGTAAAAAAGAAAAAAAGAAAAAAGAAAAATCACTAAAAATGAAAGTAAAATGGGGGGCTGTCATGCTCTGAAATTATTGAACTCAATGTTCAGTCCGGCAGGCTGTAGTGTGCCTAATCGGTAGATGAGATGCTGTTCCTCGAGCTTGCGTTGATGTTTACTGGAACACTGCAGCAATCCCAGGACAGAGATGTGCGCATGAGAGCAGGGGGGAGTGTTGAAATGGCAAGCAACCGGAAGCTCAGGGTCCTGCTTGCGGACTGAGCGGAGGTGTTCCGCAAAGCGGTCACCCAGTCTGCGCTTGGCCTCCCCAATGTAGAGGAGACCACATTGTGAGCAGTGAATACAGTATACTACATTGAAAGAAGTACAAGTAAATCACTGCTTCACCTGAAAGGAGTTTTTGGGGCCTGGGATAGTGAGGAGAGAGGAGGTAAATGGGCAGGTATTACACCTCCTGCGATTGCAGGGGAAGGTGCCATGGGACGGGGACGAGGTGGTGGGGGTAATGGAGGAGTGGACCAGGGTGTCGCGGAGGGAACGATCCCTTCGGAATGCTGACAGGGGAAGGGAGGGGAAGATGCGTTTGGTAGTGGCATCACGCTGGAGGTGGCGGAAATGGCGGAGGATGATCCTTTGGATATGGAGGCTGATGGGGTGGAAAGTGAGGACAAGGGGAACCCTGTCACGGTTCTGGGAGGGAGGGGAAGGGTTGAGGGCAGAGGTACAGGAAATGGGCCGGACACGGTTGAGGGCCCTGTCAACAACACTGGGGGGGAATCCTCGGTTGACGAGAAAGGAGGTCATACCAGAAGCACCATCATGGAAGGTAGCATCATCAGAGCAGATGCGTCGAAGACGGAGAAACTGGGAGAATGGAATGGAGTCCTTACAGGGGGTAGTGTGTGAAGAAGTGTAGTCGAGGTAGCTGTGGGAGTCGGTGGGCTTATAATGGATATTAGTAGACAACCTATCCCCAGAGATGGAGACAGAGAAGTCGAGGAAGGGAAGGGAAGTGTCAGTGATGGACCATGTAAAGGTGAGAGAAGGGTGGAATTTGGAAGCAAAGTTGATAAAGTTTTCCAGTTCGGGGCGGGAGCAGGAAACAGCACCGATACAGTCATCAATGTACCGGAAAAAGAGTTGGGGGAGGGGGCCTGAGTAGGACTGGAACAAAGAATGCTTGACATATCCCACAAAAAGACAGGCATAACTAGGACCCATGTGGGTACCCATAGCGACACCTTTTACTTGAAGGAAGTGTGTGGAGTTTAAGGAGAAGTTGTTCAATGTGAGAACAAGTTCAGCCAGGCGGAGGAGGGTGGTGGTGGATGGGGACTGGTTGGGCCCTGTTCCAGGAAGAAGCGGAGAGCCCTCAAACCATCCTGGTGGGGGATGGAGGTGTAGAGTGATTGGACATCCATAGTGAAGAGGAGGCGGTTGGGACCAGGAAACTGGAAATTGTCAAAATGACGTAGGGTGTCAGAAGAGTCACGGATGTAGGTGGGAAGAGACTGGACCAGCGGAGAAAAGATTGAGTCAAGATAGGAAGAAATAAGTTCAGTGGGGCAGGAGCAGGCTGACACAATGGGTCTGCCGGGACAGTCCTGTTTGTGGATTTTGGGAAGGAGGTAGAAGCGGGCTGTTCCGGGTTGCAGGACGATGAGGTTGGAAGCTGTAGGGGGAAGATCTCCAGAGGAGATGAGGTCAGTGACAGTCCTTTGGAGGGTGGCTTGATGTTCGGTGGTGGGGTCATGGTCCAGAGGGAGGTAGGAAGAAGTGTCTGTGAGTTGGCATTGAGCTTCTGCAAGGTAGAGGTCGGTACGCCATACAACAACAGCACCACCCTTGTCTGCAGGTTTGATGACCATGTTGAGGTTAGACCTGAGAGAACAGAGTGTCTCAAGTTCAGAGGGGGACAGGTTAGAGTGAGTGAGGGGGGCAGAGAAATTGAGATGACCAATGTCTCGCCGACAGTTTTCAATGAAGAGATCAAGAGCGGGTAAGTGGCCAGGGGGAGGGGTCCAGGTAGAGGGAGAATGCTGGAGGCGGGTGAATGGATCTGCTGGTCGGGAGGAGGACTTCCGGTCAAAGAAGTGAGCCCGGAGGCGGAAGCGACGGAAGAAGAGCTCAACGTCATGCCGAGCACGAAATTCATTGAGGTGGGGGGCGTAAGGGGATAAAACTGAAACCTTTGCTGAGTACAGAATGTTCAGCATCAGAGAGGGGGAGGTCAGAGGGTATAGTGAATACACGGCAAGGGGTCAGATCAGAAGGGGTGGGGTCAGAGGGAAGTGAAGCGGAAGGAGGATTTGGAGGAGCATTCGTCCCCCTCAGCTGCTGGAGCTTGTGTTCCTTAACACCTGAAAGGAAGAAAAAACGTTTTTTGTTAATGCGTCGGATGAGACGAAAGATGAAAGGAAACTGTGGAGTAGAACAGCTTTGAGATAAGGTGAGACGGTGCTGCTGGAGAGAGAGGTCCAGTGTGTGCATGTGGCGGCGCATAGTACTGAGTGTGGATCTCAGGATGCGGCGAGAGTAGCAGTCCGAGGAACGTTGTATTTCTCGGAGATACCTGTGATCCTGGGCGGATTCAAAGCATGATGGGTGAAACTGCAATTGGAATCCACGTGAAATAAGTCGGAGCCGGAGACAGTCACTGAGGAAGGAGATGTGGCTGTGAAAACGAGTTTTGGTAGAAACTTTATCAAACACCAGGAGGGAAATAGAAAGCAATGAAGGTGAACAAGGTAAAAGAGACAAACGAAAATCCCGTCGGAGAGAAGAGCAGAACTTCTTCAAGGTAGGCATTCCTGGAAGAGAAGTGGCAGTGAATTAAACACTAAAATAAAAGCAAAATACTGCGGATGCTGGAAATCTGAAATAAAAACAAGAAATGCTGGAACCACTCAGCAGGTCTGGCAGCATCTGTGAAAAGAGAAGCAGAGTTAACGTTTCGGGTCAGTGACCCTTCTTCGGAACTGACAAATATTTAAAATGTCACAGGTTATAAGCAAGTGAGGTGGGGGTGGGGTAAGAGATAACAAAGGAGAAGGTGTAGATTGGACAAGGCCACATAGCTGACCAAAAGCAAACATTTCATCTTAGTTTGTTCAGTTTGCTTACCCACTGTTTTTTTTCATGTTTGTACTTGCTGCTGTTCAATATTCAGTCCGTTAACACCTTTTCTGTACTAATGCTTTGTCTTTCAACACACCATTAACATATTGTTTGCCTTTGCTCCATGACCTTTTGGTTAGCTATGTGCCCTTGTCCAATCTACACCTTCCCCTTTGTTATCTCTTGCCCCACCCCCACCTCACTTGTTTATAACCTGTGACATTTCTAATATTTGTCAGTTCCGAAGAAGGGTCACTGACCCGAAACGTTAACTCTGCTTCTCTTTCCACAGATGCTGCCAGACCTGCTGAGTGATTCCAGCATTTCTTGTTTTTATTTCAGATTTCCAGCATCCGCAGTATTTTGCTTTTATTCTATTGGTACACTGCCACCTTACTTAGTCTAGCTGCTGGAGATAATTCAGTCTGGGTTAGAACATTGATATTTGTTCTATCGGAACTATATACATTTTGACAGTAGTCTGTGTGACGCCACCAAAAGCCACACTACATCTAGCTTCAAGTCTCTTTCACATGATCTCTTATGGTAGGAGGTATTCTTTACACACTCTCATAATTAGCCCTTTCAGGCCCTTTTACTACAGATTCAACCATGGCTTTCAAAAAAGAGTTGAATAAGCACTTGAAGAGAATAAAATTTGCAAGGCTCTAGGGAAAGGGCGGGGGAGTGAGACTAGCTGAATTGGTCTTGCAGAGAACCAGCCTGGACATGATGGGCCAAATGGCCTCTTTCTGCGCTGTGACCATTCTATGATTCAAGAGTCATGTGGCTTGATGGTGATGGAGGAGTGAGGAACATGAGGCCACATATTGTGGCGTTATATAATTCTTCTGTTGCTGATGGCCCACAGCACCTCATGGATGCCCAGTTGTGAGCTACTAGATCAATTCTGAATCTTTCCCACTTCGCATGGTTGTCGTCCAACACAACACAATGGGGAATGTCCTCTGGCAAAGTAGGAATTGGTCTCCACAAGGACTATATGGTGGTCACTCCTGCTGATACTGTCATGGATAGATACATGTGCTGGTATCAGCTCTTTATTTCCAGACTTTTTAAAGACTGAATTCAAACTCTGAAATTTCCAGTGGTGGGAATTGAACTTCTGGGCTATAGAATTATGTGCCCAAAAACACAGCCACGACACTGCTGTACCCTACCTCTTCTCCATGCTAAAGATAGGACATAATTTGTCTGCCCATTGTCCCATTTGGTCTATATTTGCCTCAGGCTGCTGCAGTTACAATGTGTTGTGTATGAAGAAGAACAATGATTCTGCACTTATGACTCAGGCAAATATAAAACTGTTTCCCAGTTCCTGTGCATTTCACCATGACAGACACAATTTCACTCAGAACTGAATCAATCTCTCGATATCTATAGGTATGATAGATAGACAGAATTACATCTAGTGTCTATCCATCAACCTCAGATGTCACGCATTAAAGGGTCAAGGGTCATTTCCTGCTGACATTTCTGGCCTTGATAGCTGCCATCTCTGCTAAAGCAGGTGTCAAGGATTAGCAAGCTCCCAATCTACAGAAACCTCCTGCTTTAATTAGTCAGCAATAGACCCCCCAGCATGTGCCTGATTAGATCAGCTTTCCACGGGCAGCACCTGGGCTGTGAATTGAAGACACAGGCCAGGTTAAACTAAAGCTCAAAAAAGTGCTGGAAATGCTTAGCAGGTTGGGCAGCATCTGTGGAGAAAGAAGCAGAGTTAATGTTTCAGGTCAGTGACTTTTCATCAGAACAGGCAACGGTTAGAAATGTAATAGTTTTTAAGCAAATAAAGCGGGGGTGGGGCAAAAGAGAACAAAAGGGAAGGTGTTGATAGGACAGAGGGTCACAGAGAATAACTGACGAGGAGGTCATGGGGCAAAGACAAAGAGAGTGTCAATGGTGTGGTGAAATACAAAGCGTTAGTGCAGAGAGGGTGTTAAATGACAGAATAATGAATTGCTTCTCTCTCTCCACAGATGCTCCCAGACCTGCTGAGTATTTCTAGCACTTTATTGGTTTTATTTCAGACTTCCAGCATCTGCAGCACTTTGCCTTTATTAAACTGAAGCTCCCTCTTGGCAGTTTAACTTCACAATCATGCTCCAGACATGACTCTACCTTACATAGAAATCATGGACTATACAGTGCAGGAACAGGCCATTTGGCCCAACTAGTCTGTGCTGGTGTTTATACTCTACATGAGCCTCCTCCCATTTCATCTGCCTCATCTCAGCCTTTCACATATAAACTAGTGCCTCTACCAGTTCCTCCCTAGTTTCCATGAGTGTGTGTGGGTGTATACTATTTGGACCTGGGATTTCATCCTCTTTTTTTAGCTTTGCTAGTTTGTCAACTATTTTCTCTCTTTCTATCCCACTGTATTAACAATCTTTTTAAGCTTAGCCTTTATTGGAATGTTGTTTTACCATATTCAGTAAAACTTGAGGCAAAGTAATTATTCAACACTTTGACCATCTATTTGTTATTGCTTGAGTTTATCTGGCATATGCTCCAGTGGCCTTATCCCAATTTTAATTGTCCTTTTGTTATTATTTCTTCTTTTATAATTGTTATATTATCTGTGAGCAATGCCACAGTGGGCCAGCTAGATTAGATTAAAAGAAGACTGTTTAGGTTGGTTCAAAATTAAAGTGAAGAATACAGAGTCTTAATTTAACTTGGCTTTTTTTTCCTTGGGGTTGCATACTCTCCATTTCTGGCCTGTTAATTGACAGCAAGTTGAGGGATGTTACTGTTAAGGAATCATGCCCTTTCTTTTCTCAGGTCACCTGTCATCTTGTCAGGTATAGCAAACTTTGAAAGCACCCCTTAATGAGCAATTTCTTCACACGTGAGTCACCTTTAGCTCCTCCAAGTGAGATTGACAATTTAATGCCAAATTAGTGCTGAATTATCGTGCTTTTTTTTTTGTAAACCTTTAGGAATTGGCTTAAGCCTGCCCAAGACGATCTCTTATGGACAGTAGCCAAAAAAACTTCAGATCCAACAGTTTGAGCTGTATTTGAACCATACTTCCGGACATGAAAAGCCAATGTTTCATCTAATCCACTTTTTTTTCCCTATAATTTTCCTTTGCCTCCTTGGCCTCTGAAGGAAAATTATTCTTGGTATTGTGGATGATTCTGACACGGGCTACATTTACTGCCCATCTCTAGTTGCCCTGAGAAGGTGGTAGTCGGGCTTCTTGCAGTCTGTGTGCTGATGGTGTGCTCCCAAGTTATGACCCAGCACTGAGGAAAGGGGCAGTGGTTATATGCGCAAGGCAGGGTAGTTTGTGATTTGGAGGGGAACTTGAAGTTGATTATTCCACCCTTATGGCCAAGAGGGCAGGTGCACAATGTGTTCCCTGCCTGCCAACAATGACCTTGCTAGACGTTGGCCAAGTGTGACCATCCCCTCGGATTGGAGATGCTGCAGTCTCTGCTCACCCTGACCCTAAAGGACCTGATCAACCCAATCCCTGCTACATGGTGCTGAGTTTAGACACATTAACACTGTTACCCCAAAATATAATCTTCTTTTAAACTGATATTGTTCCCCTGCTGCCTCAGTCAGTAAATGCACTCTCCAGTGTTGAACTGACCCAGTCAGTACCAGGAAGGTACGAGGTTCTCTCTTTGTTTGTGCTGAGCTTGACCCCACCTGTAGCAGCAGCTGATTCAACCACAAGGGTCTCATTAACCCACGGCGTGAAAACAGCTAGGGTTCCTGCTCCGAAAAACTGACCAGTCACTCAGCAACAACAACAACTTGCATTTATATAGCACCTTTTAATGTAATAAAACATCCCAAGGTGCTTCACAGGACCATAATCAGACATAAAATTGACACCAAGCCAAAGAACAATTAGAACAGGGGATCAAATGCTTGGTAGATTTTAAGAAGCATCTTAAAGGAGGAGTGAGAGGTGGAGAGGTTTGGGAAGGGAATTCCAGAGCTTAGGGCCCAGACGACTGAAGACACCTGCTGCATACTCTCTGTGTGTGAATTTGGAGAAGGTTAGCCTTAGTTGCCTTCACTGTTGAATAGCTAACATTAATGTTTAGGATTCCACATGAGGAATTATATTTGTAGGCGTTAGTGGTCGGACAACGGAGGGGCATGGAATTGTAGCCCAGCATCAGTCAGTACCTTCAGGTGAGGAGGCAGAAATTTGGAAATGATTTTCAATGCTAACTCTGATAGCTGTCCTACAGGAAGCCATGCAAATGATTCACATGTTGTCTCAGGAATGAAGAATGAAGATGATTATATATCTGCCACCGATGTCATCTCAAGGACATATTTCATTAGTCTGGGTAAAAAGGATGTTCATCAAAATTATTTTGGAATATTGAAATGGTAATTGTTTGATTTAATTAAAGCAGCTGTTTGGTAAGGCATTTTGTTAATCAGTGAGCATATATTAATGACGGTCTAATTGTGCTTTAATAAATCACACAGCGAGGGGGAAAGACATGATTTCAGTGTGTGCAACAATTAACACAAGGAGAAACTAGCTTCCTTGACAGGTACAAATAGTTGAGGGCCCTGGCTGAGCTGCAGCCTAAAAATGGTAGGCCGGTTTCCATGGTTTCTGAGCCTTTGATCAAGTGCTTTGCAATCTAAATAATCAGACAGTGACAGCAAACAGATTAAATGTTTCAAATTGTAAAACTTCATAAGAGAAGAAAAGTAGCATTGTAGAATCTTTGGAGAGAAAAAAACCCTGCATTCTCCCTTTCCCTATAATGTCTCTGAAGTTCCTATGTCGCATTGGGATAGGATTGCAGAGGTCTGATACATTACAACAGTGACTACCCTTCAATAAAAATGTCTCATTGGTTATAAAGCACTTTTGAATGTCCTGAGATTGTGAAAGGCGATATACAAATACAAACATTCTTTTTTTCTTTTATTTACTAATGCGGTACTTCACTAGGGAGACCCTGTTGTGTGATAGTGGGTGAAAAGTGTGTACCTTTAATATCTCTCACTTTGTAAAATTCATTTGAGGGATGTGAGCATCGCAGGAAAGGCCAGCATTTATTGCCCTATCCCTAATTGTCCTTGGGAAGTTGGTGGCGAACCGCCTTCTTGACCCGCTGCAGTCCATGTGGGGTAGGTATACTGACAGTGCTGTTAGGGAGGGAGTTCCAGGATTTTGATCCAGTGACAGCGAAGGAACGGTGATATAGTTCCAAGTCAGGATGGTGTGTGACTTGGAAGGGAACTGGTGGTGTTTCCATGCGCCTGCTGCCCTTGCCCTTCTTGGTGGTAGAGGTTGTGGCTTTGGAAGGTGCTGTCGAAGGAGACTTGGCGAGTTGCAAGTGCATCTTGTAGATGATACATTCTGCTGCCACTGTGTGTCGGTTTGGAATGGGTGAATGTTTAAGGTTGTGGATGGGGTGCTGATCAAGTGGACTGATTTGTCCTGGATGGTGTTGAGCTTCTTGAGTGTTGTTGGAGCCACACTCATCGAGGCAAGTGGCGAGCTTTCCATCACACTCCTGACTTGTGCCTCGTAGATGGTGGACAGGCTTTGGGGAGTCGGGAGGTGAGTTACTCTGAAGAATTTCATCTGAAATGTGGAAGATTTTCTTTTTATTGGTGATTTGAAAGACAATTTAGGGAAGTCAATCAAACTAAGGTAAGTTCCCAAGTTCTCAAAGCAAGCTCGATGAACAGCACCTCATCATTCAACTGGGCACTTTACAGCCTTCTGGATTCGACATTGAGTTGAACAATTTTAGATCATAACCTCTGTCGCCATTTGTTTTCTTTTTCTTTACTGTTTTTTTTTACTCTCTTGTTTCTGTCTTATTTCCTTTCCTTTGCTTTCAGATGGGAGCTATTCAACATCTTGCCATTTTTGCCTCCTCTGGACACATCTTTTGTTTCATTACTTGTTTCATTACCGCTCCCTTTGGCTAACACCATGACATTTTTTGTCATTTAATCTCTCCTGCCCTCCACCCTATCACAGACCTTCCCTTTTGTTCTTCTTCCCACCCTCCCCGCTTTCACTTGTGTTGCAACTTTAGTTGAGACCATTAGCTTTAAAACAAGAGAGATGAACTCCCCATACTGATTAAAGAATCACACAAGATTTCAAGTTTTAAGAATTTGACTATAACAACTAAACTAAAAATCGACATTAACTTAACAGTATTTAGTAGGTAGCTAATACACTAAATTACAGAGAAAGGTATTTCCCATTAAATTATTAACAAACCCCAAAACCCCACAGCATATTTATACAATACACAGTGTTCTCAGCAGAAAAGGTATCCTTGCACTTAAAAATCCCAAACTCCTCCCAGCTGCAGTGGGTTGGATCTCCCAGTGTTCCTCTCAAAGCCAATGTCCTCTTTGCTTGCTTCTTCCGAGCACATTCGACTGGACTTCCATTAATAAGGCAATCTCGGGTAACCCCGTTAGTCTTTTCTCCTCTGCAAGCCTCGACTTTCAAACTGGGTTCAAACCTTAGCTGCCTTTTGCTGTATTGGTGATCTGAGAGCAGCTGTTTTTCTCTCTCTCTTTCTCTTTCTCATTTTTGCTGTGCAGCTCTGTTGGTCTTCCTTTCAGCCTGTCTCTAGACCCAGAAAAGCCTTTTGGATTTATCCTGCTCAAAACTCAATAGTCGTTTGCCTTTTACAATTCTCACAATCTGACCATAGCAAAACCACCTGGGCCTTCCTTTTTTTCCAGGTGTTAAAAATTGCAACCAAATCTGCATTTTTAGAGCCTCTGGCTCCCTGTTTACAATCTGAGAGTCTGGGAGAGCGAAACCCACTGCCCTTTAGGCGTTACAACTTTGCACCCTACTTTCAAAAGGGAAAGCCCCAGGTTTAATCTCCTGACTGTTTGCAACCTTGGTATAGTATTTGACCCCGAGACAAGCTTCCAAACACATATATACTCCATCACTAGGACCACCTCCATCTGCCTCAGTAACATCGCCCATCTTCATCCCTGCCTTAGCTCATCTGCTGCTGAAGCCCTCATCCATGCCTTTGTTACCTCTAGACCTCACTATTCCAACACGCTCTTGGCTGGCTTTTCACCTCCCCCCTTAAAATCTACCTCTTTAACCAAGCTTTTGACCATCTTCCCTAATATCTCCTTATGTGGTTCATCGTCAAATTTCGTTTGAAAACGCTCCTGTGAACCGCCGGGGGATGATTTACTATGTTAAAGGCGCTATATAATTGCAAGTTGTTGTCTGGGCTGAGTTCACTGGCATTTGTGCCGTGTTGGCGAAGGAGGGAGAAATCAGTGGACTTTCTAATCAATGACGACCGTAACCCCCACCCTGGAGAGAGCGTGTGTGTGTATCAGAGTGGGGATGAGTGGGTTTGCGTGTGATTGAGTTGTGTGACTGAGTGTGTGTCAACTTGTGTGAGTGCGTATGCCAAGAGAGGGACAGAATAGGGTTCTCATGGTCAAATGGGCTGACAACACTCTTATCTAATGTTGTTACATGATAAACAGCTGCTTAGGCAAGGTACTGGAGGCTGACTGGAACTACACAGCAGTATGACTCAACTCCAGCAGGGGTGGAGGAAAAGACAAAGAAAAAGCATAACCCCATTCACTGAGTAGTGAACAATGTCAAAAGTAACACATTCCCAGGAACAGCTAAGGGCCATTCTACCTAGGCAGGAATTGCGAACATGGTTATTTAAAGCTTCATTGTCTGAACAAGCTAAACATGTCATCTGTTTCGTATCACTCCTTTTAAGGCTCACTGTTTACGTGGAAAAAGAAATTGTCAACAGCTGCTATAAATAAACCAGGAAGAAGTGCTGAGTGCAAAGTACTGCTGATTCCATGCTGCTGTCATCCAACAGATCTGATTTGTTATTGTAATCATAATATGACACGGTTGCTGGGTGCCTTGTTTGTTCAAATGTTCTTGAACCGTTGCCATGTATGATTTCTACTGACCAGGAATCCCAACCACCTCACATTACGGGCACACTGCTGCATATGAGATACGAGTACGTACGCTGCGATGACCTCCCGTGGTGTTGCTCGTAGATGAGTCAGGGGAGATTCTGCTGTACAGAACTTTAGTTAGGCCACACTTAGAATATTGCGTGCAATTCTGGTCGCCACACTACCAGAAGGACGTGGAGGCTTTGGAGAGGGTACAGAAGAGGTTTACCAGGATGTTGCCTGGTCTGGAGGGCATTAGCGATGAGGAGAGGTTGGATAAACTCGGATTGTTTTCACTGGAACGACGGAGGTGGAGGGGTGACATGATAGAGGTTTACAAAGTTATGAGCGGCATGGACAGAGTGGATAGTCAGAAGCTTTTTCCCAGGGTGGAAGAGTCAGTTACTAGGGGACATAGGTTTAAGGTGAGAGGGGCAAAGTTTAGAGGGGATGTGCGAGGCAAGTTCTTTACACAGAGGGTGGTGAGTGCCTGGAACTTGCTGCCGGGGGAGGTGGTGGAAGCAGGTACGATAATGACATTTAATAGGCATCTTGACAAATACATGAATAGGAAGGGAATAGAGGGATATGGTCCCCGGAAGTGCAGAAGGTTTTAGTTTAGGCAGGCATCAAAGATCGGCGCAGGCTTGGAGGGCCGAATGGCCTGTTCCTGTGCTGTACAGTTCTTTGTTCTTTGTTCTTATATCATAGTGGTTACGTTACTGGACTAGTAATACTGAGGCCTGGACTGATGATCCAGAGACATGACTTCTAATCCCACCATGGCAGCTAGGAATTTAACTTCAACTAATTAAATAAATCTGAAATTGAAATGCTAGAATCAGTAATGGTGACCATGAAACTACTGGATTGTCATTAAAAATCCACCTGGTTCACTAGTGTCCTTTGGGGAAGGAAATCTGCTGTCCTTACCCAGTTGGGCCTATATGTGACTCCAGACCCACAGCAATGTGGTTGACTCTTAACTGCCGTCTGCAATGGCCTAGCAAGTCACTCAGCTGTTTTCAATAAGGTGCCTCACTGCCACCTTCTCAAGGGCAATTAGGGATGGGCAATAAATGTTGGCCTTGCCATTGACATTCACATAGAATCATAGCATGTTAAGGCACTGAAAGAGGCCACGGCGCATCGTGCCTGTGCCGGCTGAAAAACGATCCACCTATTCTAATCCCGCCTTCCGGTATTTGGTCCGTAGCCCTGCAGATTACAGCACTTGAGATGCATATCCAGACTCCTTTTTAAATGAGTTGAGGGTCTCTGCTTCAACTACCCTTTCAGGCAGTGAATTCCAGACCATCACCACCCTCTGGGTGAAAAACCTTTTCCTCATCTCCCCTCTAATTTTTCTACCAATCACTATAAATCTATGCCCCCCCATCACTGACTTCTCTGCTAAGGTGAATAGACCCTTCACCTCCACTCTAACCAGGCCCCTTAAAATTTTGTACATTTCAATCAGATCTCCTCTCAGCCTTTTCTGTTCCAAGTAGAACAACCCCAGCCTATCCAATCTTTCCTCATAGCTGCATTTTTCCAGTCCTGGCAACATCCTTGTTAAACAAAAACAAGAAATGCTGGATTCACTCAGCAGGTCTGGCAGCATCTGGAGAAAGAGAAGCAGAGTTAACGTTTCGGGTCAGTGACCCTTCTTCGGAACTGACAAATATTAGAAAAGTCACAGATTATAAACAAGTGAGGTGGGGGTTGGGCAAGAGATAACAAAGGAGAAGGTGCAGATTGGACCAGGCCACATAGCTGACCAAAAGGTCACACAGCAAAGGCAAACAATATGTTAATGGTGTTTTGAAAGACAAAGCATTAGTACAGATTAAGTGTGAATATACTGAATATAGAACATCAGCAAGTGCAAACCTGAAGAAAAACAACCTGAAAAAAACAGTGGGTAAGCAAACTGAACAAACTAAGATGAAATGAAATAAATGCAAAAAATGTAGAAAGGAATGCAAAAAAAAGGAAGAAAAAATAACTAAAAATGACTAAAAATGAAAGTAAAGTGGGGGGCTGTCATGCTCTGAAATTATTGAACTCAATGTTCAGTCCGGCAGGCTGTAGTGTGCCTAATCGGTAGATGAGATGCTGTTCCTCGAGCTTGCGTTGATGTTCACTGGAACACTGCAGCAATCCCAGGACAGAGATGTGAGCATGAGAGCAGGGGGGAGTGTTGAAATGGCAAGCAACCGGAAGCTCAGGGTCCTGCTTGCGGACTGAGCGGAGATGTTCCGCAAAGCGGTCACCCAGTCTGCGCTTGGTCTCCCCAATGTAGAGGAGACCACACTGTGAGCAGCGAATACAGTATACTACATTGAAAGAAGTACAAGTAAATCGCTGCTTCACCTGAAAGGAGTGTTTGGGGCCTGGGATAGTGAGGAGAGAGGAGGTAAATGGGCAGGTATTACACCTCCTGCGATTGCAAGGGAAGGTGCCCTGGGACGGGGACGAGGTGGTGGGGGTAATGGAGGAGTGGACCAGGGTGTCACGGAGGGAACGATCCCTTCGGAATGCTGACAGGGGAAGGGAGGGGAAGATGCGACTGGTAGTGGCATCACGCTGGAGGTGGCGAAAATGGCGGAGGATGATCCTTTGGATATGGAGGCTGGTGGGATGAAAAGTGAGGACAAGGGGAACCCTGTCACGGTTCTGGGAGGGAAGGGAAGGGGTGAGGGTAGAGGTGCGGGGAATGGGTCGGACACGGTTGAGGGCCCTGTCAACCACAGTGGGGGGAAATCCTCGGTTGAGGAAAAAGGAGGTCATATCAGAAGCACCGTCATGGAAGGTAGCATCATCAGAGCAGATGCGTCGGAGACGGAGAAACTGGAAGAATGGAATGGAGTCCTTACAGGAGGTAGGGTGTGAAGAAGTGTAGTCGAGGTAGCTGTGGGAGTCAGTGGGCTTATAATGGATATTGGTAGACAACCTATCCCCAGAGATGGAGACAGAGAAGTCGAGGAAGGGAAGGGAAGTGTCAGAGATGGACCATGTAAAGGTGAGAGAAGGGTGGAAATTGGAAGCAAAGTTGATAAAGTTTTCGAGTTCGGGGCGGGAGCAGGAAACGGCACCGATACAGTCATCAATGTACCGGAAAAAGAGTTGGGGGAGGGGGCCTGAGTAGGACTGGAACAAAGAATGCTCGACATATCCCACAAAAAGACAGGCATAACTAGGACCCATGCGGGTACCCATAGCGACACCTTTTACTTGAAGGAAGTGCGTGGAGTTGAAGGAGAAGTTGTTCAATGTGAGAACAAGTTCAGCCAGGCGGAGGAGGGTGGTGGTGGATGGGGACTGGTTGGGCCTCTGTTCCAGGAAGAAGCGGAGAGCCCTCAAACCATCCTGGTGGGGGATGGAGGTGTAGAGCGATTGGACGTCCATAGTGAAGAGGAGGCGGTTGGGACCAGGAAACTGGAAATTGTCAAAATGACGTAGGGCGTCAGAAGAGTCACGGATGTAGGTGGGAAGAGACTGCACCAGCGGAGAAAAGATAGAGTCTAGATAGGAAGAAATAAGTTCAGTTGGGCAGGAGCAGGCTGACACAATGGGTCTGCCGGGACAGTCCCGTTTGTGGATCCTTGTTAATCTTCTCTGTACCCTCTCTATTGCAATTGCATTCTTTCTGTAATGAGCTGACCAGAACTACACACAGTACTCATGTTGTGGCCTAACCAATGACCTATATAGTTCCAGCATAACCTCCTTGCTCTTATATTCTTTACCTCAGCTAATAAAGGAAAGGATTCCATATGCCTTCTTAAGCAGCTTATCAACCTGTCCTGGTACCTTCAGGGATCTGTGGACATTCACTCTAAGCTCCCTCACTTCCTCTACACTTCTCAGTATTTTCCCATTAATTGTAAATTCCTTTGCCTTGTTTGACCTCCTCAAATGTATCGCCTCACACTTCTCCAAGTTGAATTCCATTTGCCACTTTTCTGCTCATCTGACCAGACCATCAATATCTTCCTGCAGCCTACAGCTATCCTCTTCGCTATCTACCACATGACCAATCTTTGTGTCATCTGCAAACTTCTTGATCATGCCCCCTATATTTATGTCCAAATCGTTAATAGATACCACAAAAAGCAGGGGTCCCAGTACTGAGCCCTGTGGAACGCCACTGGAAACAGCACTAACGTCGCTAAAACTCCTGTCAACAATTCCCCTTTCTTTCCTGCCACTGAGCGAATTTTGTATCCACCTTGCTGCAATTCCCTGGATCCCATAGGATTTTTTTTTTTAACCAGTTTGCCATGTGGGACCTTGTCAAAAGTCTTGCTAAAATCCAAGTCTATCACATCAACTGCACTACCCTCATCTATCTTCCTTGTTACTTCTTCAAAAATGTGGTCGAGTTGGTCAATCAAGATCTCCCCTTAACAAATCCATGCTGACTATCCTTGACTAACCTGTGTCTTTCTAAGTGACAGTTTATCCTGTCTCTCAGAATAGATTCCAATAATTTTCCCACTACTGAGGTTAGGCTGACTGGCCTGTAATTATTCGGTCTATCCTTCCCTCCCTTTTTAAACAAAGGTACAAGGTTAGCAATTCTCCAATCCTCCGGCACCACACCTGTATCCAGTGAGAACTGGAAAATGATGGTCAGACCTTCTGCTAGTTCCTCTCTTGCTTCTTTTAACAGCCTGGGGTACATTTCATCCGGCCCTGGTGATTTATCAACTTTCAAGGATGCTAATCCCATTAATACTTCCTCTCTCCCTATGTTTATCACATCCAATACTTCACACTCTTCCTCCTTAACTACAATATCTGCATCGTCCCCCTCTTTTGTGAAGACAGATGCAAAGTAGTATTAAGAACCATACCAACATCTTTCGCCTCCACACATAGGTTACCTATGTACCTACACACTGTGAATGAATGAAAAAAATAGCGATAGGAGCATTATCAAGAAAGTGTTACAGTGAGACCTGACAATGGTTACAGCATTTTGGGGTTTTATAAACAATAGAATACAAAAGTAAAAGAGGTAGTGATATATTTGAGCAAGGCAAAGGTTAGGTCACAGGGTATTGTACTGTGTCCATTATAGATGCTCTATTATAGAAAGGACATTAAGTCCTAATTGAGCAGACGGCATAGGTTCAAAAAGATTTTTCCAAAGCTACCTGGCTGGCTTCTCACCTTCCACCTTCAGTAAACCTGTGCTCATCTAAAACTCTACTGAACTCACACAATGTTCCACTCACTCATCATCCCTGTGCTCATTTACCTACAGTGGCTCCCTCATAGGAAACACCTCAGTGTTAAAATTCTTACCCTCCTGTTCAAATCCCTCCATGGCCTCACCCCCCTCCCTAACTCTGTAACTTTGTCCATAACTACAACCCTCTGAGATATCTGCACTGCTTCTTCTGCATTCCCTGAATTTCATTCCACCATTGGCAACTGTGCCTTCCGCTGCCTAAGACCTGAGCTCTGGAATTCCCTCCCTAAACCTCTTTACCTCCCTTACCTCCTTTAAGGCGCTTCTTAAAACCTACCTCTTTGACTATGCTTTTGGTCACCTGGCTTAATATCTCCTGATGTGGTTCGGTGTCAAATTGTGTCTGATACTCTCTCCTGTGAAGCGCCATTACATTACGTTAAAGATGCTATATAAATGCAAGTTGTCCTTATTGTTATAAAGCACTATGCAATGTCCTGACATTGTGAAAGGCGCTATATAAATGCAAGTTCTTTATACCTTTTGAGTCTTCAGATACTAGGACTGTTTCAAATGGAACAGAGAAGGCGTAGATAAGAGGTAATTTTTTTTATAAATTATGAAGTTGATGTATTTTCAATTCTGGTGATGTATATGTTTATAATAAGTGGAAAACTGGCCCTTTTATTTCTAAAGGAACGGTTGCATAACCCTGAATATTTTAGAGGGAGATGCCTGCACACTTGTTGGTGCCTCTGAATCATTCCTGCATCGCTGGGGATTTTATGCTGTAATGTTGCTTGTTAGAGGCAGTCTTAGAGCAGAACTTGTACGTGTTCGAAATCAGTCCTTGTGCTGATCAGTGATGTCTGTGTTACAGAATAGAACATTGTGACACCAACTCTGAGACAAGCACTCCCAGGTCAGGCACTGTGTGGTAAGATGCAAAATAATACACCCTGTACTGTGTATCAACAATGTGCCTTAAGCCCAGTCTCAGCAGAGCTCCCCCCCCATCACACCAGTGTGTTTTTGTTTTCGGTCATTCTAATGCCTGTCTGGGGTAATATGTACCATTTAGTGTCAATTGGATTGAATGAACTACACTGGGAATTGCTTTAATACCGTGCAGACTCCTCTCATCTGAGAGGGGTGGGTCACTGCACGAGGTTTGGAGATAGGTCAGAGATAGGGCTTAAACACTCTGCAGGGATGCCGCCTAAATGCTGATCCCTGCCATAATATCTGAAAGACAGTGCCAGGTACCCAGGGAAATAGTGTGCTCTCACCGCAAAGAATGTTTGTTTAATGTACAGCAACAGAAATAATGTGCAGGTATTGTGATAAATATAGAAAAATGCAGAGCACGGCCCCTCGCCCCTCCCTATCTCTTTAACCTCCTCCAGCCCTACAAACCTTCGAGATCTCTGCACCTCTCCAATTCTGGCCTCTTGTGCATCCCTGATTTTAATCCACCATTGATGGCCGTGTCTTCAGCTGCTGAATCCCTAAGCTCTGGAATTTGCTCCCTAAACGTCTCCACCTCACACTTCATCTTTAAGATGCCTCTTTAAACCTACCTCAATTTCTCTTTAAGTGGCTCGATGTCAAATTTTGTTTCATTATGCCTCTGTGAAGCACTTCGGGATGTTTCACTATGTTAGAGGCGCTAAATAAATGCAAGTTGTTGTTTTTCCAACTTCTCACTGCTAGTGGGCCTCAATGCCATGCAGGACCTCACAAAATTAAACTCTTGGATACTTAAATTGGCAGCGAGAGAGGAAGTACAGGCTGCTCCCAGTAGTCTGTGATTTGAAATCATCTCCAAGTGGGGAAAGATCAGAGTGCTAATCTGCTGAATCCTGAATGTCACTCCAGTCACACTACAAATGCTTCCAAATGTGGCAGCAGTGTGTGCTATCTACAGGATGCACTGCACCAACTTGCCAAGGCTTCTTCGACAGTATAAAGGTAGCAGACACATGGGAACATCATCACCTCTGAGTTCCCCTCCAAGTCACACACCATCCTGACTTGGAAATATGTCACTGTTCATTCATCAAGATCCTGGAATTCCCTTCCTAACAGCACTGGGTGTACCCACACCACATGGACTGCAGCAGTTCAAGAAGGCAGCTCACCACCACCTTCTCACGGGCAATTAGGGAAGAGCAACAAATGTTGGCCTGGCCAGCGATGCTCACATCCCGGAAATGGATATAAAAAAAAAAGACTCCTTGAT
The DNA here is from genome assembly GCF_036365525.1 of Heterodontus francisci. NCBI lineage: Eukaryota > Metazoa > Chordata > Chondrichthyes > Heterodontiformes > Heterodontidae > Heterodontus > Heterodontus francisci. The sequence goes on from NC_090383.1 coordinate 115,926,235, forward strand.
TTGGTCATGGATCAAGCCTGCAGTGGAGGAAATAATTGGCAATGTTGGTTGGAAAAGTTGGAAGAGTGGAGATCCTCAAGAATGACTGACCCTACCAGTAGGAAGATTAATACACCATCCCAGTGATAGTTCGTACAGCCCAGTTTTGCCGGTTGCATGGAAACTCTATCCCTTGCTTCTGGATACAATACTGTTCAAAAACCATGCTAATTGGTTGATTTAGTCAGGCTGGTCTACTCTACAACAACAACTTGCATCTATATAGCACCTTTAATAGAGTACAATATCCCAAGATGGGTAGTCGTCTCACCTCTGAGTCAGAAAGTTGTGGGTTCAAGCTTCATGCCGGAGATTTAAGCACTCTGTACCAGGGATCACCATGTACTACACCAAAGAGATAAAAGTTCGTCTTTTAGGTCTGGACTCTTCAACACCTGTTTGAGGATTCCTCTGGCGAATTGGTCCATCCTTAGCTCAGCAGACACAAATTTATGGTATTGACAATTTTAATCCATAAACAGTGTCACTGTAAATAAAAAAAAAGGGAGAATGAGATAATTTACTTCCTGAAAGAGCAAATCCACCCCCAAATGGCCCCTTATTAAATCCGATAGCCTTTGGTTCAATGTTGCTATCTCCCTAATTACTGTGAACAGCTCCTTATGAACCTATCTTGCATTCACTGTGGAAAGCCACTATGCTCCTCAGGGCAAAATAAACATCATGGAGAATGCCTTTCCTATTTTATATTCCACCTTGCCAGATATGTCAGTTCTGTGCTCTTGATGCGTGTGGTCAGGTAGCAGCGCCAATTTCTGATGTTGGATCTTTCTCACTTGTCCTGAGATGCAAAAGGCCAACATAAAAATACAAGTTGTCGTCGCACTTCTTCCTGAAATGTAAAAAAATGCCAATTTTATTTTTCTTTGGAGGTATTGCCCCTTTAAAACCCTACAAGCAACTTTGCAGGCTCCACAATAATGATGAGATATTCCAAGAAATCCTTCTGCAATGTCAAAGACTGTTGGAAGTCACTGGAAGCCTGCTGAAGTTAAGGATTTCTCACACTTGAGGGAAAGCACGATGAATTGCCTCACTAACTAGGCAGGACTGCCCTTCAGCATCGATGCTACTGTCACTAATATGGAACTGATAAATCCATGGAGGGCTGGGAGAGGGGAAATAGTCAAAACTACCAGCCAGCACACCCCTGGGACAACGCTGAGTGTCACGAGACTGGGAGCATGGCACAGGATGGTGGGTACAGAGAAAATGCCACTTCAGTAGGCAGCTCAGAGTGTGGCTCCCAGTCCAGCAATACCTTGGTTTTAAAACTCTCATCCTTATTTTCAAATCCCACCATGGCTTCGCCCTTCCCTATCTCAGTTCTCGAATTCTGGCCTCTTGAACATTCCCGATTTTAATCACTCCCATTATTGTCGGCTGTGCCTTTAGTTGCTTGGGCCCTAAGCTCTGGAATTCCCTCCCTAAACCTCTCTGTGTCTCTATCTCTCTTTCATCCTTTAAAACGCTCCTTATAATCTACCTCTTTGACCAAGCATTTGGCCATCTGCCCCAATATCACCTTATGTGGCTGGGTGTTTAATTTTGCCTAATAATGTGCCTGTCAAGTGCCTTGGGATATTTTATTATGTTAAAGGCGCTATATAAGTATTTGTTGCTGTGACGAGGGACGTCATTCTGTGCAAGGGCAGAGGGGAGTGCTCACATTGTTGCTAATGAGCAAAAGAAAACTATCATGTCAGTCACCTTGAATTTATATATGCAAATTTCTGTGGCAGGCTTACAACTGACTGGATCACACTTTCCATTCCTGCCACATTTGCAAATTTTAATAGCGGCTTGGAGAACAGCAGCTCATCTTTCAGTCAGACACTTTACAGCCTTCTGGACTCAATACTGATTTCAATAACTTTAGCTCATAACCATTGCTCCCATATTTTGGAAAGCAGTTGTTGGTAATGGTTCTGCTGTTGTCATTTATAGCTCCTCTCGACCCAACTTTTCATAGAATCATAGAGCAGTATCGCGTAGAAGGAGGCCATTTGGCCCATTAAGTCTGCGCCAGCTCTTTTGAAGAGCAAACCCGTTAGTCCCGTTCCCCTGCTCTTTCCCCACATCCCTGCAATTCTTTTCCCCTTAATTTCTTTACTTGACCCATTACCATCGCCTTTTGCCTTGCACCATCATCCCTTTTGTCATTTAATCTCTCCTGTCTTCCACCCTATAACAGACCTTCCTTTTTGTTCTTTCCTCTCTTCCCCACACCTCCCCCCACCTTTCCCTGACTCGATACACATTTGAAAACTGTTAAATCTCTGATTTCTTCCAGTTCTGACAAAAGGCTACTGGATTTGAAATGTTAACTCTGTTTCTCTCTCCACAGATGCTGCCAGACCTGCTGAGTTTGTCCAGCACTTTCAGTTTCTGTTGCAAAATTTCTATGTCACGTTACAAACAGAGAAATGAGAGTATGTCTGGATTCTGGTGAACCTCAGCATCTGCTGGGACATATGGACCAGAGGAAGGCATATACATTCTCAAAGATGTCAGGGCCTGATTCCTAATTGACCTTGTAATATTACTTGATCCTTTGGTGTGTAATCTATTGTAAGACTCACAGGACTACAAATCATGTTCAAAGTAAATGTGGGTTTTATTATACTTTAACTGTGACATCTATTATGTATATATATATATATATATACACATATGTATATACACATATGTATATCTATACACACAGTTACTCTAGGAGCCACATCTAAACATGTCTTGCTCTGTGGAACTCCACCACAACTGACTTGTCATGTGTAACATGACATCACTTCCTCCGGTGATCATTATTTGCAGCTCCTTAAGGTGGTCTGCTCTTAAGGTTGTCCCACACTATCCCCCTTTTTTCCAAAGATAAAAACATATGTACAATAAACAACGATGTTACGGTTTGGACTAAATATACATGATTAAAACAAAATGTTATTTACAAATTTGACGCTCTGTCATGAACGTGCTATTCTGAATGGTGATTTTTTAAAATTCATCAGTTGGAAACCTAAATTCAACTTTTACAAAGAAAGCAGCTAAGATGGGCACTGCAATTTACATTGAAATACCTCACATTCCAAGTATCAAGGTGGAGACGCATGTCTGAATAGCCCTCATCCAGAACAATGGCTTGAGTAGTGAATGAGCGACCTGGTACCACCTTTGTTAGCAAGTCATTCAAAGCCATCTTGGAACATTAACATTAGTGGAGATGAATTTCAAAGGGTAAACATTGAAACAATAAGACCTGAGAGAGATTGGAATTCTTAAACTTGGATCTCATTAAAGTGCAAAAGAGAATACACTTGGACAATCATGTGACGGTCTCTCTATCTTTCTGAAAACTTGGAGTTCTTTTGGATGCATCAGACATGCACCTGAGTTTAACCAGTGCGTGACCCAAGTGGTCTGTTTGTCTGCTTCTCTCTCCAGGCAATGCTGTAAGCTTGAACATTGTCTGCAGGCTGCAAGACATCCAAGTCTATCATTCCTGCAGACAGAGACCCTGGAGGAGAAAGCCATCTACATCACTGTCTCCAAGAAAACCCTGAACCAGGTGGCCACCTCTACCAGCCAGAAACTTCAGGACAACGCGTTCAGCTGGAAGACAACTGAATTACCAGACTCCACAGACTGTACATTCTTTTATTTGTTCTTGACTCTAACAAAACAATCCTTCTTCACTCTGTAACCTATTTGTCTGTGTGTGTGATTCTCATGTGTGTGCGTGAAAGTCTGAGTGTAGTTTATTATTTTTACTCAGATCGGGTTTTGATTTTTAAGTACAATAAACTAACCTCTTGTTTAAACTCAAGAAAACCGTTTGGTTCTTTTATGATCATAGCACATAAAGGGTTAAACACTCACTGAATTGGTAAGCTTTTCCACTGTTAAAAAGAAATAAACCCTGTTGCAGTCAAACAAGGAGAGGGACAAGAGGGGAGCCTTTCGACCCCTCTTCATCTGTTCATAACAACTCCCTAAAATGTAAAGGAGGTTTGCTTATTCGCTCCAATCTGGTTATTGTGGACCCCTTCCTTTGTTTGGAAAGCTTTGAAAATGATGACCAGCAACATCACCAATCACCAGCAATCCCTCTGGCCTCTGGGTACTTGCTTATTTGTTACTCGTTCATAGCATCTGGGCATCTCTGGCTAGGCCAGCATTTTATTTCCCATCCCTAATTGCCCTTGAGAAGGTGGTGAGTTGCCTTCTTGAACCATTGCAGTCCATGTGGGGTAGGTACACCCACAGTGCTGTTAGGAAGGGAGTTCCAGGATTTTCACCCAGCGACAGTGAAGGAACGGTGATATAGTTCCAAGTCAGGGTGGTATGTGACTTGGGGAACCTGCAGGTGGTAGTGTTCCCGTGCATCTGCTGCCCTTGTCCTTCTAGGCGGTAGAGGTCGCGGGTTTGGAAGGCGCTGTTGGAGGAACTTTGGTGCGTTGCTGCAATGCATCTTGTAGATGTACTCACTGCTGCCACTGTCGGTGGTGAAAGAAGTGAGTGTTGAATGTGGTGGATGGGGTGTCAATCAAGTGGACTGCTTTGTCCTGGATGGTGTCGAGCTTCTTGTATGTTGTTGGAGCTGCAACCATCCAGGCAAGTGGACAGTATTCCGTCACATTTCTGACTTGTACCTTGTAGATGGTGGACAGGCTTTGGGGAGTCAGGAGGTGAGTTACTCACCACAGAATTCCCAGCCTCTGATCTTCTGTTGTAGCCATAGTATTTATGTGGCTGGTCCAGTTCAATTTCTGGTCAATGGTAACCCCTAGGATGTTGATATGGGGGATTCAGCGATTGTAATTCCTTGAACATCGAGGGGAGATGGTGGGATTCTCTCATGTTTGAGATGGTCATTATCTGGCACTTGTGCTGCAACGAACGGAAGTCCGAGGAGAGAATCTTGGTCATATCGTCACTTCGTGTCAAGACTCCCAGACTTTGTGTCATCCCTTACATGGACCGACCCGATACACTCAACTTGGGTATTTCGGTGCATTACTGAATTCATGTATTGTGACAATTCATAGACTTTGGCATATTGGAAGTCCTACCTCAGGTGGTCCAGTTGTTTCTACAATATAAAAAATTTGTGGTAGCCATTTGGAGCTCCCATAGCTGCACTGTAAGGTCATCATTCCAATGCACTTGATTGTAGAACCATTGTAGTCGGCCTAGCCATGGTGGGTTGCACCATAGATTCCCATTTCTTTAGATACATGCCCTTCAGTATATGGATTGGTAGAATAGTTGCACTTCCTCCAGTGATCTTCACTTACAGCTCCTTAAAGTCATCCTACAACAGACCTGAAAATCTCTTCTAACCACTTGGCCGATAATTGACCTGAGGATCTATACTGACCAATATTTGACCGAGTACGGCATCAAGGAGCCCTAGCAAAACTGGAGTCAATGGGAATCAGGGGGAAAACGCTCCACTGGTTGGAGTCATACCTAGCGCAAAGGGAGATGGTTGTGGTTGTTGGAGGTTAATCATCTCAGTTCCAGGACATCACTGCAGGAGTTCTTCAAGGTAGTGTCCTAGGCCCAATCATCTACAGCTGCTTCATCAATAGCCTTCCTTCAATCATAAGATCAGAAGTGGGGATGTTCACTGATGATTGCACAATGTTCAGCACCATTCGTGACTCCTCAGATACTGAAGCAGTCAGTGTAGAAATGCAGCAAGACTTGGACAATATACCGGCTTAGGCTGATAAGTAGCAAGTAACATTCGCGCCACACAAGTGCCAGGCAATGACCATCTCCAACAAGAGAGAATCTAACCATCTCCCCTTGACATTCAATGGCATTATGATCACTGAATCCCCCACTATCAACTTCTTGGGGGTTACCATTGACCAGAAACTGAACTGGAGTAGCCATATAAATACCGTGGCTACAAGAGCAGGTCAGAGGCTAGGAATCCTGTGGTGAGTAACTCACTTCCTGACTCCACAAAGCCTGTCCAACATCTACAAGGCATAAGTCAGGAGTGTGATGGAATTCTCTCCACTTGCCTGTATGGGTGCAGCTCCAACAACACTCAAGAAGCCTGGCACCATCCAGGACAAAGCTGTCTGCTTGATTGAGACCCCATCCATAAACATTCACTCCCTCCACCACCGACGCACAGTGGCAGCAGTGTGTACTATCTACAAGATGCACTGCAGCAATGCACCAAGGCTCCTTAGACAGCACCTTCCAAACCCGCGACCTCTACAAACTAGGACAAGAGCAGCAGATGCATAGAAACACCACCACCTGCAATTTGCCCTCCAAGCCACTTGCTATCCTGACTTGGAATTAAATCACCGTTCCTTCACTGTCGCTGGGTCAAAATCCTGGAACTCCCTTCCTAACAGCACTGTGGGTGTACCTACCCCACATGGACTGCAGCGGTTCAAGAAGGCAGCTCACCACCACCTTCTCAAGGGCAATTAGGGATGGGCAATAAACGCTGGCCTGGCCAGTGATGCCCACATCCCAATAATAAATTAAAAAATCAGCCTCTAATTGGCTTCAGTCTCTATACTGACCAATCAGCTTCTAATTAGCCCGAGGAAGAGAGTAGAATTTCTCTCTTTTGACTGCAAATGGACGCACCGAGCTTCACTCAGCTACCCTTTTAGCGGCAGAATAATACACGGTGCCTTTCATGGTGTAGTTCTCCTATCCTTCTGGAACAACATTTCCTCTGACTTACCAGAAGAAACAGGTGTGATCCACTAATATACAAATAATTTTCTTTTCTATTTAATCACATCAATGGCAATGAGGGAGGCTGCACTTAACCTCGGCCGCCCTATGCTGGCGTGTGCTGGAAATCAGCCAGATTCCTTGTTGCTGCTCATACCAGGCTACTTGCTCGGACATGCACAAGTAGGGGCATCAGTTGAGGACAGGATTGGTAAAGGCTGTGTCGCCTTCCCCCATCGAATAGCCTGCTCACGCTCACTCTCTAGGCTTAGACTTGAAGAGTGGTTATTGATCAAGAGAATGGTGTTCGGGTGAGCGCAGTGGAGGGGGTAGGTTCCCCTCTGCGGAAAGTTAATTGCCTTGAAGGAAGGAAAGAGGAGAAACATGGTTATGTACCATCATCGGTATTTGCTGATGTTTGGTATTTGTTGCTCAGAGTTTCTAGAGAACACTGTCAGCACGTAGCTCTATAAATAGAACTGGTCTGTTACAGTGTTCAGCAGAATGTGTTGGCCCTGCCTTGGGAATGCAGATCTTGTTTTTCTCTCTCTCTCTCTCTTTCAGTGGATTTTTTTTTGCTTGAAGGATAAAAGGTCATTTGTATCAAGGAAACATATCATATGATTGCCAGAAAGCAGAAACAGGCAATCCAGTGAGGTCCTGACCCATCAGCCTAGCGTTCAGACAGCTTAAAGAGATGGTCCGACCATCAGTACACACACCCCTTTCTCCAACTAATCTCAGCCGCTACCTCTCGCCTGGATATAGCTGGACGCCCTCTGCGCCCTCATCCAAGTGACCATGTTCCAAGTGCAAGCCAAAACAATGAGAGTCTCAGCAGTCTACTCAACCACAGGAGGCTGGTATCCACATACATGCACTGTCCAGCATAGTTTCACTGGACAGGAGCAGGAGTCATGGCTGATTCCCCCACCTCCCACCATCCCAGACCACTGACACTGAGGACCAATGCACAGCCCCAGCAATTAATTAATCTACTGACAACTTTGGTCTGGATTTTAAGCGATCTACCGCATGGCGGCTCATTTAAATATCCCAGTTGGCCCAACCCCCCCCCCCCCCCAATCATGTGGAGGGGGCGTGCTTTCCGACGCTGGAAATGGGGTCAGCTGCCTGTGCACAGCTGCTGGAGCCATTTTTAAAGGACAGCCAGCCCTGCTGGCTAATTAAAATTTTTAAAGGGAACCACACCCCCCCCCCCCCGCCCCCACACTGTTGAAATCAATTTTCTGACGTCCCTTTCCCACCCCCCCAATAACATTAAAATTAAGTGTCTGCCCTTTCTCCCTCCAAAAGACTTACCTTACAAATATGACCTTCCCCCCACAAACTGTACAAAGTTCACAGTTCACCCCTTCCCACCATTCCCTACTCTATTGACGATGATTTGACCCCGTTCCTCCCCGCACTAAAAATGTTATATTCCCCCCTTCCCCATTAGCGTGGCGCCTGCTTTCCCCAGACAGAAGTTGCGGCCGCCACTCTGAAGATCGCGGTGGGCTGGTAAGATGGCAGGTAAGTGTAGTTCAATTTATTCATTTAATTAATTGACATATTTAAATCCAGGTCCCGTCACTCAGCGGTGGGGGAGTGGCCACAGAGCCTCACCACCACCGGGAAGATCGGGCCCAGCCCTCCTGGCATTTGGCTCCTTGGTGAGCTGCTGCTGGAACGATCTTCAGCCCCTTCCCCTGCCATGGAGCCCAATGTCAGGAGCCCCGCAAAATCCAGCCCTTTGTTTCTGTTCACTTTCCCCTGTTTCTGTTGAGCAGGGGTAGTTGGTACTTTATGCTTAAATAGTGAAAGTCGGATATCAGAGACATTACTTTAACGTACTCAAAACGTATTCACTTACACTGAGTTCAAATTGGGCCCAACATTAACTCTGAGGAATTGATGTCCCGGGAACTGGGTGCAATCATTAACTTAAGGAATCCTAAAGAATCTTGATATTTTAAGTGCGTTTGTGTGTGCTTTTTTTGTTTGTTTGTGCGGCTTTGTGCGTGTACGTTTTTGTTTCTTTGTGCATGTTTGTGTGGGCATGTTTGAACATAAGAAATAGGGCCATACAGCCCCTCAAGCCTGCTCCACTATTCAACAAGATCATGGCTCAACTTCTACATCAACTCTACTTTCCCACCCTATCCCAATGTCCCTCAGTGCTCAAAAATCTATTAATCAGAGCCTTGCCTCATCGACTGAGTATTCACAGCTCTCTAGGGTAGAGAATTCCAAAGATTCACAACCCTTTGAAGGAAGAAATTTCCCGTCATCTCGATTCTAAATGGCTGACCCCTTATTCTGAAACTGTTACCCACTAGATTTAGACTCTGCAGCCTGGGGAAACAGCCTCTCAGCGTCTACTCTGTCGAATTTTATATGTTTCAATGTGATCTCTTCTCATTCTTCTAAACTCCAGAGAATATAACCCATTGCAGTCGTGTGTGTCTGTTTGTTTGTGTGTGTTTGGCTCTTTAAGAGCATGCACCATCAGCCCTATCATGAACTTGATCCAGTTTAAGCGCCCGAGGGGAGTTCTACATAAAACTTTCTAATTCCCCAAAGTTTATCAAGCACCAGACCGTGAGACTCAACCATCCTTAAATCTTCCCTGCTCAACCCCAGCCTACAACATTCTGCAGGAAACTCCAACCCCCATCTCAGCTTCACACAAGACACGGGGTTAACGGGGAGGGGGGGTGGGTGGCGGGGGGATCTTTCACGTTCACCACTTGGGTGCCGACTTGTCTGAGTGGATCACACGCCCAGTTGTAGAAGCAGCCCGATATTAAAATCAAAGGGAAAGAAAAAATTGAGTGGGTTCTACAATGGGCATGCAATCCATTCTGCCACAACACCACTCATGTGACAAAGTGAAAATGACTTCCATGGTGCCCATTGAGCATTTCCCCACCTAGTCTGTACTTATCCCTCTAAACAACAACTGTAAGTTATTGTTTTGTCAATTCCCCCCTACCAATTCCCCCGAAAGATGATTCCATAGGTGCTGCATAGTCCATAGTGCCTCACCAAAGCTCCATGATAATGGACATAGGCAAGCCATTTGATCACAGCTGAACCAGAATCTATAATAACAACCACAACTTTCATTTGTATAGAACCTTTAACATGGTAAAACATCCCAATGTGCTTCACAGGAGTCACATAGGGAGATAATGAGACAGATGACCAAAAGCTTGGTCAAACAGATATGTTTTCAGGATCATCTTCAAGGAGGAAAGAGAGGTCAGAGAGGCGGAGAGGTTTAGACAGGGAATTCCAGAGCTTAGAGCTTAAAACAATAACATACTACTTCTGTTTTTGACAAATAAATATTTAAAAAGGACCAATATTAGTCACTAGTCACTGTATGAAAACTCAACAGGCAACACAGAAACTCCTCAAACATTTGCACAACCTTTTCTTTGCTAACGGATTTCACTTGAAGTGGCTGCAGTGTTGCTGATTAGTTCAAAGTCAGACTGTGTCCATTTGTGACAAAGATCCTTCATAATATTCTTCCAAGCTGAAGGCACGGCCACCTAGCGAGGAGCGATTAAAATTAGGTCTGCACCAGAGGCCAGAATTTGAGGAGAGCTGAGATCTCAGGGATTGTAGGGCTGGAGGAGGTTACAAAATAAGTCTTTACCCCTCACCTACAAATGGGCAGTTACAGCAGAGGATGCTGGATATCACTGAGGAGCAGTTTCCCCTCCCCAGGGTAAATGAGACAAAATCGAAGCTGTCCTCCAGGGCAGTACAGAGGGAGTGCTGCACTGTTTGGGGTGCAGTCTTTCAGATGAGACAATAAACCGAGGCACCGTCTACCCTCTCAGGTAAAAGATCCCACAGCACTATTTCGAAGAAGGACCCACAAGTTCTGTATCAGCTGTCCCGCAGATATTCAGTTCCACAATAGGAGCTGAACGTTGAATGGGGCGTATAAGAGGCGGCCCATGCAATGTCCTGGTAAATCTGGAACATGGGGTAAACAAGCCAGGCTGTGAAACTACTTCCAGTGAGAACTTCAATTAAGACTTTGAGGGTTCAAAGCACCTCGGTATTAATTCTGTTGCTAACACCTCAACCTATAGCAGGATGGGTCCTATTCATGGGCACTGTCGCCTTTTTGGCATAATAAGGTGGCTCTGATTCGTTTTCTCCATCTATTCAAGATTCCAGGAAGATTGGGAGTGTTGTCGGGGTGGTAACCCTGTGACTCAACCTGCCTCCTTTGCAGGACACAGTCAAGGAGTTATTTGTGTTGACATACTAGTTAACTGGTGTAACACTGATAAAAAAGTGGTGTTCTCGCTGCCCTGCACTGTCGTAACCTTTCTCAACACAGATGGGAGAGAGAGCTTTAAAAATGGGCTTGGCTTCAGAATGAATGTTAAAGGAACAAGTAAATAATTGAGGAGAGACTCCAAGGAGTGGTTAGTGCCTGTTTCTGACAATTCAGAGCTACATCAATAGAGACTAATGGAACAGCTGTCCCGACATATGGAATCCAGTTAATATGTTGAGCTAGTGCAGAAGGAACTGCACACTCAACCAATTCAACCTCCTCAAAATAATTCATTGATACGATCTTATAGACCTGAGGCAACCACTTGGCCCATTGTGCCTGTGCTAGCTCTTTGAAAGAGCTAATTAGTCCCACCTAGCCCCTGCTCTTTCCTCATAGCCCTGCAAAATTCCTTTGTTCAATTAAAAACAAAAGAAAAAACAACTTTCAGATATAATGAAGATGATGACAGTCTTTTGTGAAGGGGGAGGACTTGACACAGACTTTATCATCTGATTGTGACATTGCTGCTTTTGTTCCAACCTGCCCCATGAGTGCAACGTTTTTGCACAATAATTAGCATTAGTGAAGAAATTCTGAACTCCTCTCTGCTTTCCGCCCCTTTCCCACTATCCAATATCACAGTGAACCAGCATTACTGTGAGCTGAGGTACAGTTGGTGTTAGCCATGACTCAGTCCGTTGTGCTCTTGCCACTGAGGCAAGAAGTCCCGCGTCAGAGACTAGGATACATAATTCAGGCTGACAGTTCAGCCCAGTACTGAGGGAGTGCTTCACTGTTGGAGGTGTCATCTTCTGGATGAGACATTAAACCAACTCAGAGTGGTGGTGGGGGGAGGGTTTGGGTCAAGGGAAACTTAGAAATCCAAAGAGAGAGGTCAGGGCATCGGAGCAGGATAATGATGTGGGTAAATGCCAACAGAATGGGACAGAAAGGGACAGAGAGTTTAACAAAATATGTACATCAGCAAATAAGGTGATTTCAGGGAATAGAGGTAAAAAAATGAAATTAAAGTTCCTAAATCTGAATGCACGAAGCATCTGTAATAAGATAGATGAACTAGTGGCACAAATAGAGGTAAATGATCTAGATCTAATTGCCATTACCAAGACATGGTTACAAGGAGATCAAGGTTGGGAAATGAATATTCCAGGGTACACAATATTTCGGACAGACAGACAGAATGGCAAAGGAGGAGGGGTAGCCCTGACAGTAAAGGATGACATAAGGACATTAATAAGAAGGGATATGGCCTCAGAAGATCATGAAGTAGAATCAGTTTGGGTGGAAATTAGGAATAGCAGGAGTCAGAAAACACTGGTGGGAGTAGTTTACAGTCCCTTAACAGTAGTTGTTATTATTGTACAGAACATTAAATGGGAAATTATTGGAGCTTGTAACAAAGGTAATGTATTAATTGTGGGGGACTTTAATCTGCATATAGACTGGGACAATCAAATTGGCAACAGTGGTCTAGAAGATGAATTTGTGGAATGTTTTTGTGACAGTTTCTTGGAGCATTACATTGTAGAACCAACTAGGGATAAAGCTATCTTAGGTCTCATATTGTGTAATGAAACAGCGTTAATTAGCAATGTCATAGTAAAAGATCCACTGGGAAATAGTGATCATAATACTATTGAATTTCATATTGAGTTTGAAAATGACACATTTCAATTTTAAACTTAAACAAAACCAATTACAAAGGTATGAGGGGAGAACTTGGAAGGTCTGGTGGTAAATGAACAGTGGGAAATATTTAAAGAAACAATTCAAAGGGTTCAACAAAAGTACGTTCCGTTCAAAAACAAAAACGCGTCAATACAGACCCATCCGTGGCTCACTCAGGAAGTTAAGTAGAGTATTAGACTAAAAGAACAGGCTTAAAAAATGTTGCAAAAAATAGTAGCAAGTCTGAGGATTGGGATTGTTATAGAAACCAGCAAAGGGCCACCAAAACGTTGATAAAAAGGGAAAAATAGAATGAGACTAAACTCGCCAGCAATATAAAAACAGATTGTAAGAGTTTTTGTAAGTACATAAAAAGGAAGAATGTAGCTAAAGTAGACATTGGTTCTTTAGAGACAGAGACAGGAGAAATCATCATGGAGAATGAGGAAATGGCAGAGGCATTGAACAAATATTTTGTGTCTGTCTTCACAGTAGAAGACACAAGTTCCATACCAGAAATAGGCAGTAACCTAGGGGCTAAAAAGAGTGAGAAAATTAAGGAAATTGATATCAGCAGAGAAAAGGTATTGGAGAAACTTGAGGGACTAAAATCTGACAAATATGTCTGAGACCAGATGGCCTACATCCTAGGGTTCTAAAAGAGATAGCTGCAGAGACAGTGGATGCGCTGGCTATGATTTTCCAGAATTCCTTAGATTCAGGAATGTCCCATCAGATTGGAAGTTGGCAAATGTTACACCGCTTTTCAAGAAAGGAGGTAGAGAGAAAACAGCAGGCCCATTAGCCTAACATCAGTCATTGGGAAGATGCTGGAAACTATTATTAAAGAAGTCTTAACATTGCACTTGGTAAAGCATAGTATGATTAGAACAAGTCAGCATGGTTTTACTAAAGGGAGATCCTGTTTGGCAAATTCATTAGAATTTTTTGAGGATGTAACTAGTAGGGTCGATAAAGGGGAACCAGTAGGTGTTGTATACCTGGATTTCCAAAACGCATTCGATAAGGTGCCACATAAAAGATTGATAGGCAAGATAAGGGCTCGTAGAGTTGGGGGTAATGTATTAGCATGTTACAGGATTGGTTAATAGACAGGAAGCAGAAGTGGGCATAAATGGGGCATTTTCAAGTTGGCAGGCATTGAATAGTGGGGTGCCGCAAGGATCAGTGCTGGGGCCTCAGCTATTCACACGCTATATTAATGACTTGGATGAAGAGACAGAGAGTAATGTATCTAAGTTTGCTGATGTTGCAAAGCTCGGTGGAAAGGTAAGCTGCGGGGAGGATGTAGAGAGGCTTCAAAGAGATATAGACAGGTTAAGTGAATGGGCAAAAAGATGGCAAATGGAGTATAATGTAGGGGAGTGTGAAGTTATACACTTTGGTCATAAAAATAGAAAAGCAGAATATTTGTTAAAAGGTGTGAAACTGGTAAATGTTGATGCTCAGAGAGACTTGGATGTACTCGTAAAAGGAATGCACAAAGTTTACATGCAAGCGCAGCAGGCTATTAGGAAGGCAAATGGCGTGTTGGCCTTTATTGCAAGGGGATTGGAGTACAGGAATAAAGAAGTCTTACTACAATTGTACAGGGCTTTGGTGAGACTGCACCTGGAATACTGTGTGCAGTTTTGGTCTCCACATTTAAGAAAGAATATACTTGCACTGGAGGCAGTACAGTGAAGATTTAGTCAATTGGTCCCTGCGATGAAGGGGTTGTTCTATGATGAGAGGCTGAGTAAATTGGGCCTATATTCTCTGGAGTTTAGAAGAATGAGAGATGATCTAATTGAGACATACAAGATTCCGAAAGGGCTTGATAGGGTAGAAGCTGAGAGATTGTTCCCACTGGTCAGGGAATCTAGAACACGGGGACACAGTCTCAAGATAAAGGATCAATCATTCAGGACTGAGATGAGGATAATTTACTTCACTCAAAGGGTTGTGAATCTTTGGAATTCTCTACCCCAGAGGGTTGTGGATGCTCCATCATTGAATATATTTAATGCTGGGATAGACAGATTTTTGTTCTTGCAGGGAATCAAGGGATATGGGAAGCGGGCAGGAGAGTGGAATTGAAACCCAAGATCAGCCATGATCGTATTGAATGGCGGAGCAGGCTCAATGGGCCGTATGGTCTACTCCTGCTCCTATTTCTTGTGTTCTTGTAAATCTGCCTCCTCATATGAATACAAAAGGGAAGGTGGGGATGTGGTAGGGAATATGGGATTAATGAAGGATTAGTATAAATGGGTGGTTGATGGTCGGCACAGACTCGGTGGGCCGAAGGGCCTATTTCAGTGCTGTATCTCTCTGTGACGCTATGAAGACAGCCCATAGTACTATTTTGAAGAAAAGCAGAAGTGTCCATGGCTAATATTTTATCCCTCAACCAACACCTAAAAAGAGATAATCTGGGTTTATCACATTGCTGTTTGTGGGATCTTGCTGTGTGCAAATCGGCTGCTGAGTTTCCTACATTACAACAGTGACCACATTTCAAAAAATATTTCATTGGCTGTCAAGCACTTTGGGCTGTCCTGAGACTGGAGCTATATAAATGCATCTTCTGCTTATTTTCTATTTCTCAACAGGATTAGGGCTGTCTTAATGTAAGTCAAAGCTGTGAGATGGTTTGCTGGCATACAGTGGCCCCTTTAATTGGTTGGATGGGTTGTTATGGTGATCTGGTGTAATGGGAACGGTGGCTGCCTTATGCCTGGCAGCCATCATTAGTGCTGATACTTGTCAAACTGGGTCGTACCTGCTGTTTGGACAGATGACACACTATTTTTTGCCTTGGCAAATAATGAAACAAGAAGAGCATGATGTATTTTGAGCCAGTCACAGGAAATGGAGGAGAAGAAAGCAAGAAAATTAAAGCGTTCAGTGCGAAAGAGGCGAGAGACCAGGTGAGACCCTGGTACAATATTTCCTTCAGAGCAAAGAATCACGTCTGGCTTGTCAAAAGGGAGTGACTCACCTTTGTGAAAGGTTAAGGCTCCTTTTTTTTGTTGTGCTCATGGGGGATATGAGTCAGTTGCTCCTGTGAAGAGAGATAAATGGATGATGCTCCATCAGGAGGGGCAGTGACTGGTGACAATCTGCAGGGGTCTGTTCCAGGGACCCTGCAGGTCGCACTGCTCATAAACAACATGGAGGAGGAGGGGAGTTACAGAAATAACTTTTCTGACGATGCAGAGCTGTGTGGCCAGATGACAGCTCAAAGGGGGAGTGATCGTGTTCAAAGGAACTGAGTGAGTCAGTGCAGGAAGGGAGGGAGATCAAGGTGGAAGAGAAAGTGAAGGGATGACCTGAAACTTATGTACATGGAGGTAGGCGGTGGGAGGGGTGGTGGTGCTATCTTTGGATCGGAGCAGCACTTGTGGAAATGTGGCAATGCCAATCCCGTAAGCCTTTGCTCACCCCTCCTCTCCTCTCCCATCCAGTTCAGTGGGGTAGAAATTACAGGCACAATACAGGCTCAAGAGGGCACAAGGACCCATAAATATTGTCTGTCCAGACTCCACAGTTGTTACGATCGTCCTTACCACCCCCTCACCCCCTGCACCCCCATTTCCTGAAACGTACCTTCAGGTCACTGCTGGTGAGATAACTGCCCCAGTATATTCTGCTAAGTAAAAGAATGAGCTGCCTGTGCAGGCATGAGCAGTGCAGGCAACTTGTCAAAAATTTGAAGGAGAGTTAAAGCCCAATTAGGGCGTGGGCTGCCCACACACCACCGATAGTGGACCCAAAAACAGGGGCTGGTGAATTTTCACGCGTGTCTGTTTTCCATATCACCCATCAGTGGTGCACCTTGTCACATGCTTTTTTTCCTTCATGGGATGTGGGCATTGCTGGCAAGGCCAACATTTATTGCCCATCCTTAATTGCCCTTGAGCAGGTGGTGGTGAGATGCCGTCTTGCAGTCCATGTGGTGTAGGTACACCCACAGTGCTGTTAGGGAGGGAGTTCTGGGTTTTTGACCCAGCGACACTGAAGGAACAGTGAAATAGGTGCCTTTAGGTGACAGGAGATATATAAATGCAGGTTGCTGCTGTTGTCAGCATGGTTATTGTTGTTGGATATGGCCAGTGTGTGCGAGATTGGGTAGATCTGCAACTATACAAATCAATTTGGTAGGAGGAGCACAAAATGGAGCACAACATCAACCAGTACATCTCCTCACACTGGCAATGTCCATGCAGTCTTCTCTCCCCTCTATCAAGTGCTTCTTCATGACAGAAAGGCTAAATGTTCCTTGTTCATAAGTCACTGAAAGGCGTATGGTGTGTTGGCTTTCATTAACAGGGGAATTGAGTTTAAGAGCCGCGAAGTTATGCTGCAGCTCTATAAGGCCCTGGTTCGACCACACTTGGAATATTGTGTTCAGTTCTGGTCGCCTCATTATAGGAAGGATGTGGAAGCTTTAGAGAGGGTGCAGAGGAGATTTACCAGGATGCTGCCTGGACTGGAGGGCATGTCTTATGAAGAAAGGTTGAGGGAGCTAGGGCTTTTCTCATTGGAGCGAAGAAGGATGAGAGGTGACTTGATAGAGGGGTACAAGATGATGAGAGGCATAGATAGAGTGGATAGCCAGAGACTTTTTCCCAGGGTGGAAAGGGCTATCACCAGGGGGCATAATTTTAAGGTGATTGGAGGAAGGTTTCGGGGAGATGTCAGAGGTAGGTTCTTTACACAGAGAGTGGTGGGTGCGTGGAATGCGCTGCCAGCGGTGGTAGTAGAAGCAGATACATTAGGGACATTTAAGCGACTCTTGGTTAGGTACATGGATGATAGTAGAATGAAGGGTAGGTAGTTAGTTTGATATTAGAGTAGGTTAAATGTTCGGCACAACATCGTGGGCCGAAGGGCCTGTACTGTGCTGTACTGTTCTATGTTCTATGAAAGCTAACATGCAGGTGCAGCAAGCAATTAGGAAAACAAATGGAATGTTGGCCTTTGTTGCAAGAGGATCTGAGTACAGGAGTAAAGTCATTTTGCTGCAATTGTATAGAGCCTTGGTAAGACCATGCCTGGAATATTGTGTATAGTTTTGCTCTGCTTACCTAAGGAAGGATATACTTGCCATAGAGGGAATGCAATGAAGGTTCACCAGACTGATCACTGGGATGGTGGGATTGTCCTCTGAAGAGAGATTGAGGAGACTGGGCTTACATTCACTGGAGTTTACAGCTTTGAGAGGTAATCTCATTGAAGCATACAAAATTCTTACAGGGCTCAACAGGGTAGATGCTTCCCCTGGCCAGGGGAGGCCCAGAACCAGGGGATGCAGTCTCAGAATAAGAGGTAGGCCATTTAGGACTGAGATGAGGAGGAATTTCTTCACACAGAGGATGGTGAATCTGTGGAATTCTCTACCCCAGAGGGCTGTGGAGGCTCAGTCATTGAGTATGTTCAAGATCGAGATCGATAGATTTCTAGATATTAAGATGTCAAGGGGTATGGGGATAGTGTGGGCAAATGGCATTGAGTTAGATGATCAGCCATGATCTATTGGCCTACTCCTGCTCCTATTTCCTATGTTCATATTAAAGGTGGCCCAATCTAACTGAATGGCACAACAGGGTTTGAAGGGCTGAATGACCTTCTCCTGTTCCTGTGTTCCAAAGCCACAACTGAAATTTTAAACAAGGAATACATACACAAAATTGAAATGAAATACAAGATTTCATGTGGTCCCCACCAATCAGCGATTCATTAACAAAGGCACAAGTGGACAGGGATTTGCAAATGAATGCTGATTGTTTTAGCAGAATCTCCAGTCAGTGGAACACTAGTTATCAGTAAGGTTATCCAAATATCAGGATTCATCTTCAGGGCATTTGATTATATGTCAAAACAAGTTATCCCAACTTTGTGAGGTTGATTGGCAAGGCCACGCTTGGAATGTGTTGTGTGGAATTTAGACCACTCTTGTTTCAGACAGACAATGACCACCACCCCTGTCTGCATTATACAGAGAGGGTTCAGGAAGGTGCAGTGAATATGATTCTTGGACTTAAAGTGCGAAGTTGTGAAAAAAGATTCACATAATTGAATGTGGGAACTGGAAACTGGAGAAATTTGACAAGGTATAATCCCAGCCTGGTGGGAGATGGAAATGCCAAAAGAACTAGGAGTGAGATGAGGAGACTATTTTCTTATGCATTGTTGTGACTCACTTATGATACGAGGAAAGGTTGAACAAGTTGGGCTGGAATTAATTGGAGTTTAGAAGGATGAGAGATCTTATTGAAACATATAAGATCCTGAGGGGACATGAAAGGGTGGATTTGGAAAGGATGTTTCCTCTTGTGGGAGCGACTAAAACTAGGGGGCACAGTTTAAAAATAAGACAGAGATGAGGAGAATTTTTTTCTCTCAGAGGGTTGTGAGTCTGTGGAACTCTCTTCCCCGGAGGGCGGTGGAGGCAGGATCGCTGAATGTTTTTAAGGCAGAGGTCGACAGATTCTTGATAAACAAGGGAGACAAAGGGTATCGGGGGTAGGTGGAAAGTGGAGTTGTGTCCCAAACCGATCAGCCATGATCTTTTGGAATGGCAGAGCAGGCTCGAGGGGCAGAATGGCCGACTGCTGCTCCTAGTTCATATGTTCATATGACCTGGAATGCGCTGCCTGAAAGGCTGGTGGAAGCAGAGTTGATAGTAACTTTCAAAACAAAATTGGAGAAATATTTGAAAAGGAAAGACTTGCAGGGCTGTGGGGAAAGAGCAGGGGAGTGGGATTAATCGGACAGCTCATTCAAAGAGTTGGCATAGCACGATGGGCTGAATGGCCTCCTTCTGAGCTGTGAGATTCTATGTCAGCAAGTTAATTAATTTGACCTGTGAGTACAGAGTAATTACTATACAAAATTAACAAGCCTCAATAGAGATTAGGCACCACAAGAAATTATTTTCAAACTGAGAGAGAATGATAGAAAGCTGTTGTGAAATTTTGCTAAATTGTTGCTCACGGCACCTTGCCCTGCAAATTTCCACAGCGTTACAATGCCTTTTGTGGTTCTGTGGTCATGTCACTTTGTGGCTTAACTTCTTCAACATTCTCCTCACCCACATCGCAAACTCCACTTCACAAACCCCACTCACCCAGGACACCTCAGTAGTAACCTATCCCACACTAACCCACGCAATCCTATCACCTGCATTCTTACTGACCTGCTTTAGCTCCTGGTTCCTCAGCACAGTGAGGTCTAAATCTTAATAACCATTTACACATCACCTTAGGCCTGCAATCTTCTTCAAGCCTTTATCCTCACACTCACCCCTCTTTCTTCAAACTCTCAAACTTCGCTGCCCATTGCTCCGCTATTAGTGGTGAAGCCTTGGGTAGTCATGCTCTCTCCCTTACCAAGCCCCTTCTCTCTCCCTCCCTTCAAAAGTCTTCCGTTAATTATAGAATCATAGAATGATTACCTCTCAGAAGGAGGCCATTCGGCCCATCATGTCCGTGCCGGATCTCTGCAGGTATAACTCAGCTAAGCCCACTCCCCCCCACCACACCGCATTTTCCCTGTAGCCCTGCAATTTTTTTCTCTTCAGATAATTATCCAATTCTCTTTTGAAAGCCATGATTGAATCTGCCTCGACCAGAGGTCTGCTCGGGTCTGCAAATGAAACCCGACCCAAGCTCGACAGAACCCCATCCGATCCCGAGCTCGACCCGGCCCGAGTCCTTTCAGTTTTTCCCGTCCCCCGACCCGACCTGACCCGACCTGACCACCGGAATAAAATCAACTTTATTGAAGAGGTTGTGCTCTACCTTGGATGGAATTGCTCACTGCAGACCAGTGCGGAGTGTTCCCCGCCTTGATGTCCTGGCTGTCACTGTGTCCGACCCAGTCCGACCCGACCCAAGCCCGAATGCCGGACCCGGAAGAGTGACCCGACCTGACCAGAACCCAATACACGTCATCGGGTCCCGCTGCGTTCGGGTCAGGTAGCCATGCTGTAGCCTCCACCACACTCTCAGGCCGTGCATTCCAGATCCTAACCACTCGCTGCGTAAAAAGGTTTTTCCTCATGCTGCCTTTGGTTCTTTTGCCAATCACCTTAAATCGGTGTCCTCTGGTTCTCAGTTCTTCTGCCAATGGGAACAGTTTCTCCCTACCTACTTTGTCCAGACCCCTCATGATTGTGAACACCTCTATCAAATCTCCTCTCAACCTTCTCTTCCAGAACAGCCCAACTTCTCCCATCTATCCTCATAGCTGGAACATACTCGTAAATCTTTTCTGTTCATTTGCAGAAAAGTTTGCTTATTGCTTCGGCCTAGAGATCGGATTGTACCACGTGTATGTAACAGGTGAAAAGTGATTGCTGTGAACATGCACATTCCTTGCTGGACATCTGTTGCCTGCGCTATTAGTAAAGGGGTCTATGGCTCACACCTGAAACAGGCACTGGGGCTTTGCATGTGCAAATGGAGGGGCTACCACCTATTCTGAGGCCCCCCCCCACCCCCCACACTCTCACTTTGCAAAATTTGTATGTGCTGCAGTCAGTTTCTGCAGGCGTTTGACAGCCGAAAGCAGCAATGCCTAAAAGGGCTGCTACCAGAGAGCTAAGTTTGGCCTTTCTTATCTATATTGTTGTGAAGTCGGGGGGAAGAAGGATTGCTCCCCCTTCCTCCATGTTAAATCTGTCGGCTGCTGTCAGCCACTACTTGCCGCCACCCCCCCCACCCCTGCCACACACCCCCACCCCCTTGAGGACTGGTGAACTGCCTCTGGCACCCGCAGCCCGTCTGTCTCGCATAAGAAAAAAGGGACCAATTTTCCATCTTCTTGTCAATGGGTTTATCAAGCAGGAACAGTATGTGCTGCATCAGGATCGAGTCCTAATTTGGACAGAATTCAATTTCTAGGCTATGTGCTAATTCTTTCACAATTTTCTCCCCTCTCCTCGCTGAGTCAGGAGGCTATGGGTTCAAGCCCCACTTCAAAGACTTCAGTACAAAAATCTTGGCTGACACTTCAGTGCAATTCAACCAGGGGTGTTGGGGGTCGGGGGCCCCATACCTGTTTTCAACTTACGCCCAAGCACTAACACACACACACTCACAATTCCCAACAAACAATTCCCAAAAGCATAAAAATATCTCCTGCCTCGCTCAGCAAATTTTCCTGTAAACTTACAGGGTAGACTGGTATGTGCAATAATCCTCCAGACCACTCGGAGTCATAGCCTGTGCCCAGCACTGTAAGTCTGGCAGGATTTGTGAGGACGGGCCATAGCGCCATGTTTCACTGGGTGCCAGTGATGAAGCAGGTGGGAGGTCATCCCATGCACCTCATTTCTGCAGCTGGGGTGGCCTTTTGCCCATGGAGGGAGTAGGCCCAGCCCACATTCTCTTGGGAAAGTTCCCAGAATTCGGCAGGTGATTTCCGCCCCTCTTACCTAATATTTGGTCCCAAGAAAATGGTAATTCCCGTCAGGTGAAGGGGAGGGGGAGGCAAATGTCAGGAAAATTGGCCCGGGGACATGTGGTCTGTAAGGCAACAGCTCCCTCTGTTGGATACTATTGGTATAATGGTGAAGGAAGGGAGACATGGAGTTTGGAAGAAAGTCAGATTGACAAAAAAGTGAAACAGTGAGCAGTGGAAGAGGAGAACGAGAATAAAGTTACTGGAAATACACAGCAGGTGAGTTGGCATGTGGCTCACTGTCAGAATTGGTGCTTTGATTCAAGGAAAGTTCTTTGGGTTTAGATCCTTTGGTGTGAAGACCTTGGTGCGGAGAGCAAGATCTAGTGGAGAAGTTCCAAGCTGAGTTGTTCCAGTTCTACTGAAATGTATGGAAGCAATTTCAAGAGGGGATGGAGGCTTCTACAGGAGGTGTGCGGACCTGTCTCGCCAGAGCTTTCTGTGGCTGCCCAGGTGACAAAGCTAAAAATCTACCCTATGGAATCCTCACTGCTGATCCTTGGCCAGTAACTTCTATCTCCTTCCACCTAGGTTACTCCCGTCAGTCCTAGGTGGTTTAATTGTGAACCACGCCTTATCATTTGCACAACAGGAGATGGTGAGGCTGTGCTGCCTCAAGGGACTTGGTGTCAGAAAGGCCTCCGAACAATTTACTCACCCATCTAAGCTTCTGAGGGAAAGACCTGCACAAATCTTCCATGGTCCCCAAAATTAATCAAAACTCCAGAGATCAAGGAACTTGACAAAACAGACTATTCACAAAGGGTACAAATATAACAACAACAATTTTATATAACATCTTTAACGTAATAAAACATCCCAAGGCACTTCACAGGAGCATTATAAAGCAAAACTGAGCCACACAAGGCAATATTAGGGCAGATGGCCAAAGGCTTGGTCAAAGGCAAAGGTTTTAAGGAGAGTCCTAAAGATGGAAAGTGAGGCAGAGAGGTGTAGGGAGGGAATTCCAGAGCTTTGTGCCTAGGCAAGCCATTCAGTTCTCAAGGGCAATTAGTTTTGGGCAATAAATGTTGGCCTTGCCAGTGATGCCCACATCCATGAAAGGATTAAAAAAAAAGGCTTAGCTGGTTAAACTCTAGGAAGCACCCCTGAGAATATTTGGAGGTTCTTGGCTGTGTGTATCTTCTAAAAAAAAAAGTGAATCTCGGAATGTGGGTGCTGCTGGCAAGGTCAACATTTATTGCCCATCCTCAGTTTCCCTGAGATGATGGTGGTGGGCCATTCGTCATGAACTGATGTGTAGCGGTTTGATACAGCTGTGTCTGGCCCGCTACGCGAGGCTATTAGGAGTCAATCACATTGGTGTGGGGCTGGAGTCACATATCAGCCAGACTGGGTAAGGTTTCCTTCCCTAAAGAACGTTAGTCAACTAGCTGGATTCTCCCAACAATCCAATTGTTTCATGGTCACTTTTATTGAGACCAGCATTTTATTTCCAGATTATTTTCCCTAACTGAATCCAACTTCTCAAATTTGAACTCAGTTTCTCATCACGATTATTAGTCCAAGCCTGTGTATTGCTAGTCCAGAAATATGAGATTTTGGGAAATTGTGTGGCCCTAGCCAGCCAGTGATTTTCCATCTGTAACAAATTTTCGGGTGTGGTTCTGCACCAGAAATGTCAAAATGAAAAGTCTTCCCTTGTGTCTTGAAGTAAATACTGCTCTGTCGTATCTTTTAATATCTTTAGCCTTAGCTAAGTGGGGTGTGTCGGTACAGGGAGAGAACCCAGACGGGTAAACAGAATCCCTACCTGTGTGGATCTCACAGTTGCCTGGCTTGGAGTCTCTTGATGCTTCCACACGACAACAACTTGCATTTATATAGCACCTTTAACATAGTGAAACACCCCAGGGCACTTCACACGGGCGTAATCAAACAAATATTTGACACCGAGTCACATAGGGAGATATTAGGGGAGCTGACCAAAAGCTTGGTCAAAAAGGTAGGTTTTTAGGGAGCATCTTAAAGGAGGAGAGGGATGTAGAGAGGCAGAAAGGTTTAGGGAGGGAATTCCTGAGCTTAGGGCCGCCAGTGGTGGAGCGATTGAAATCAGGGATGTGCAAGAGGGCAGAATTAGAGGAATGCAGAGACCTTGGAGGGTTGTGGGACTGGAGGAGATTACAGAGATAGGGAGGGGTGAGGCCATGGAGGGATTTGAAAACAAGGATGAGAATTTTAAAATTGCTGAACTGGGAGCTGATGTAGGTGTCATACATGTGGCCAAAGGTAATGTTCGTGCTCCTAAGAGTCCTTCTGTTTATAAATGTTGGCCACAGCATTGATCTGTACACAAGATCTAAATGTGGACCAAGAGTTCACCATGAGCAATTAATTATGGCCAACTCCCAGCAAATGGTGGAAGTTGGGGGGCTGGTGGACAGTGAGTGAACATTATGGTGGCTGTGCCCAGGGTCCTGGCACTCAAACAACAGCATGCCTTGTAGTTAAACAGCTTTCAGCCAAAGGCTGATATATGATCGTACATGGACTGGTTGAGGCAAACAGCATAATGCATTTAAGGGGAAGTTAATTAAATACATGAGGGAGAAAAGAAAAAAGAAGACTTTCATTTATATAGCGCCTTTCCCGACAACCAGATGTCCCAAATCGCTTTACAGCCAATTAAGTACTTTTGAAGTGTAGTTGCTGTTGTAATGTGGGAAATGTGGCAGCTAACTGGTGCACAGCAAGCTCCCACAAACAGTAATGTGATAATGACCAGATAATCCGTTTTTTGTGATGTTGATTGTGTGATAAATATTGGCCAGGACACTGGGGAGAACTTCTTGAATAGAAGACTATGCTGATAGGGTGAGATGAGGAAGGGTGGGAGGAGGCTCGTGTGGAGCATAAATACTAACATGGATCAGATGGGCCGAATGGCCTGTCCTGCGTACTACATGGTGGCTGTGTTCAGAAGCTTTGTAATATACATTAGCATTTATATCAATCCACTACGCTCCATTCAGTGTCACAATCCATTGTAACATAGGCACAAAACAAAGCACTGAGCAGTGATCAGGCCTCAGACACGTATGCTTCAATAGGGTATCAGGCAGTACACTTCTGAACTGAGCTACCACAGGAGTTAAACTTTGTTGCAGAACTGACACAATGAAAGCCTATTATCAGTGTCGGCCTTGGCTCAGTGGGTAACACACTTGCCTGTGAATCTGAGCGTCCTAGGTTTAAGTTGCACTCCAGAGACTTGTGCACAAGATCTAAGCTGACACCTCAGCACAGTACTGAGGTGCTGCCTTTTGGCTGAGATGTTATACCAAGGCCCTAAACTGAAGAAGGGGTAGGTCAGCTGTAAGAGTGGGAGGACTGAGGGAAATGCTACTGCTCCACATTTTACGGCACAGAGCTTTGCCTGACAAGAGGGTTGTCTCTGGAATTTGAGTGCGGTTTGTGATTTTGGGCCCACATGATTACACACGGGTTAAGAATTTGAGCACGATGAGCTCCATACCTGAGTTCCCCGCATGTATTCGCTCTGTTGCGCGCATCCCGATGTCAGGAAGACTTGATTGTAAGAGAATTTTTCCCACAACACCTTCAGTCCTTTTCACAAACAGCTGCATTTTTTTCTGTCCTATGATTTTCCCCTTGCCTCTGGTGGACACACTGACCCACGTTGGAGTGGGTTTGATGAGTGCTGACTGCCATCTGGTGTCTCAGCCGAGTGACCATTCTTCAGGACCATTGTTCGAGGCCCTGACTGAATTCAACTGCTGGACCTTATTCAAATGCTTTTGGCCAGAAAATGGTAGTATCTGGCCCATGTGCTTGCAGCATTTGGGTCAAGGTGAGTTTTCTGCAGTGAGTTCTGAAGAAAGGTCACTGACCTGAAACGGTAACTCTGCTTCTCTCTCCACAGATGCTGCCAGACCTGCTGAATATTTCCAGCATTTCTTGTTTTTATTCGAGTTTACTACATCTTGACTTTTAAAAGAAAGAAAGAACTTGCATTTATATCGCAACTTTCACAATGTCAGGACATCCCAGACCACTTTACACCCAATGAAGTACTTTTGACAAGTTGCCACTGTTGTAATGTAGGAAATGCAGGAGCCAATTTGCACACAGCAAGCTCCCACAGACAGCAATGGGATAATGACCAGATAATCTGTTTTTGTGATGTTGGTTGAGGGATAAATATTGGCCAGGACACCTTTCCTGCTCATCTTTGAAATAGTGTATTGGAATTGTCAGTATTCACCTGAGAGAATAGACAGGGCTTCAGTTTAACATCTCAGCCCGAAGACAGCACATCAGAATTGCACCAAGATGTCAGTTTAGACTTTGCATTCAAGTCTGTGGAGTGGGACTTGACCCCATGACCTTCAGACTCAAAGGTGAATGTGTTACACACTGAGCCACAGCTGATAGATTTTCATTGAGTCAGTTCTGTGACAAAGTCTAACTCCCACAGTAGCTCAGTTCAGAAGTGTCCTGCCTGATATCCTACGGAGCCACACATGCCTGAGGCTTGATCACTGCTGTGTGCTGTGTTGTTTGACCTGAACCAAGGATCTACAATTAGCTTTAGCACACCAGTGCTAAGGATGAGGGGAGAACAGCCACTCAGTATTCCCACGACTGATTGCT
The DNA here is from genome assembly GCF_036365525.1 of Heterodontus francisci. Classification (NCBI taxonomy): domain Eukaryota; kingdom Metazoa; phylum Chordata; class Chondrichthyes; order Heterodontiformes; family Heterodontidae; genus Heterodontus; species Heterodontus francisci. Next base: position 115,953,116 of record NC_090383.1, read on the forward strand.
CGCTAACGATCGCCTGCTAGAAGGAACTCATACTGGCATTGGGTGAGGGCTGCCTTACAATACTAGTTAAGTAGCCTGCCCACACTCAAGTTATTCCCTCTCCCATGGCTGGAAATGCTGAGAGCATTTGTAGCCTCTCCCAGCGGAGATCAGGAAACTTGGGACTTCCTGGCATGTACAGACTTGGAACAGCGCTAAGCCCATGAGGGAGCTTCCCTTGAACTCTTAATTTAAGGCAACATTTGGCTACGTCTCCCCACCCAATTCAATTTTCAGTTACACTGCAACCTCACTTGCCACAATTGACGTAAATGCTTTGTAGTTCTGTTGTTAAGAAGGCCACTGATTACTCATATTACACATCCTCTGGGCATTTGCAATGTAACGTGTACTACACTGCATCATGCAGCCCATACCAACAAAACAGTTCCTCATGTAGTGCTGCGTGGTTCAGCAATTAAGTGCTTCTGCATGGTTTGCCTCCAGCAGAAGGCTGCGGTTTCAAAGGATATTAAAACCAAGACACAACAGTGCTGTAAATGTACATATGGAACAGTATCAGGACCGAAACTACTGACACACAGGACTGCCTTCAGTTGCTTTCCAAACAAAAGGGGAATGATATGGTTTCCCCCAATAGCTCAGCTGGTTAAGGCAGTGAGCGTTTTACGTTGCCTACTTCCTTTGCTCCACCATTGGCGGCCACGCCGTCAGTTCTCTGGGTCCTGAGCTCTGGAATTCCCTTAATAAAATTCTCCTCCTCTCCACCTTAAAACCTACCTCCTTGACCACACTTTTGGGCGCCTGTCCTAATATCTCCTTATGTGCCTCAGTGCCAGATTTTGTCTCATTACGTTCCTGTGGAGCAGCATGGGAATTTTTCTTCTATGTCAAAGGTGCTATATAAATGCAAGTTGGTGTTGAGTAGCTGACGCCTACAGATGAGGAATATCGCAGGTTCAATACTGATCTGGGATGAATTAGTTACAATCGTAACTACGATCAGTGAGCATGGGGAAATTTAACACATTTCTCTGCTCCATACCATATCTGATGGTGCGATTATAGGAACATAGGATCGGGAGAAGGCCATTCAGCCCCTCGATCCTGTTCTGCCATTCAATGAGATCATGGTTGACCTGCGATTTAACTCCATGTACGGAGTTTGACCCCAGCAAGGAGTAGGGAAAGGGTAGGAAGAAAAACTGTGCGGTACAGTCATGTGTAATTATGTTATGAACACTGTCATAGGCCCTTACTAAATGAATGAGCTACCTGCCTCTTCTGTAATTCAACTCCATTCCCACTATCAATTATTGAGTGTACACATTCTTCATTCCAGCTTTCACTCATAAGAAGCAGTCGGTAGTCCAGTGGGGCGGAGCTCAGCTCAACAGGCAGGTAAGGAACTCATCGACAATGCAAAACTGGACTGTTGGCAAAATTGATAAAACACAAAACATTCATTGAATTCACAGTAGAATGAACTATTTATAAAGCCCGAGACCATTCCAGGATTGAATGTTGCCCTCACATCTGAGAAGGTTCCTCCAACACCTGACTTGCATAACTCCGCTGTATAACAGACCATTTCTTTAGGCAAATGCTGCAACCATTCTGACCCACAAACAGTGAGTGAAGTGAATGATTAGTCAACCTCTTGGTTAGTGGTGCTGATTGAGGGAGGGGAAGGAGGCCTGGACTGGGAGAACGTCTTGCTCTTCTTTAGGTAGCACAGTGGGATCTTTAACACCCGTTGGAAGAGGTAACAAGGGCCATGTCTAAGGAATACAATGTCTGTCAATACATGGCTCGAGTGTCAATGTAGTTTATGTACTCAGGTCCTGGTGAAGGACCAGAGGTGAGAATGCTACCAACAGATCTATGCTTGCAGTAAGCCTGTGTATGCAGTTAGTAATCTCTGAAGACATATGTGTTAACAATAATCTGTTAGTGTGCAAACCTGATCTGTTGTGTTGCAGCTCCCCGGACATAAATTACTGCACTTGCAATGTTTAGTCTCCCTGACTGTCCAGGTTGATGTAGGAAGAGAGGAAAATGAAATCCATAAGGATTGAAACGTGTAATTAAATGTTTCTGTCGCTATTGTAATATATGTGTCCTCAAAGATTACTAAGCACACAAATGCCGGCTGCTGTGAATTAAATTAACAGGCATTCGGGATGTCATTCAGACGGGTCTTAGGTAGACTGCTGCCTGCAGGCCATACAAAGCAACATAAAAGGAAGATTTGTGTTACAACCTATATATTATTATGGCTGCTTTCAGAACTATTGCATCTGGTCTAGCTGTTAAATCAATGAGCTTAAATGCCTAACAAAGGATAAATTCAGATGAAGGAGGTTCTTCGGCCCATTTGTTCCCATCGCTTCCAAATTAACCCCACCATCTCCCCAGTGTATCTTTCAGGCTGACAGGACCATGATTTACCAGCTCACCCAAAGGACAGCACCTCTGGCAGTGCAGCACTCTCTCAATACTACGCTGAAATACCGGCCTAGATCATCCGCCTAACCTCACAATTTTCTTACTTGTACAGGAGAGTGCCACCAATTGAGCCAAGGCAAGATCTTAAGAACATAGGGACATCTTACCTGTGAGAACAGATCATATGGAGTTCAGAGCGGTAAAGTGTTCAGCCATTTCTATGTTGGCTTTCGTGGTGTCTTTCCGCCACGTTGGTCTCGGATAGTCAGCGGAAACCCCAACCTCAAGCAACCGAGGGTAGTTGCTGAGAAGATCTGTTGTTCTTCCAGCATCTTCCAGCATCAGGGGCCGGTGACACAAACACTTCATTATACCAGATATAAAACTCGCTTAAAGAAAGAAAAAGAAAGAACATGCATTTATATGGTGCCTTTCACATCGCCAGGATGCCCCAAAAAGCTTTAGAAGTGTAGTCACTGTCGCAATGTAGGAAACACTGCAACCAATTTGCACACAGCAAGGTTCCACTAACAGCAGTGAAATAACCAGATAATCTGTTGTCAGGTGTTGTTTGAGGGAATAGATATTGGCCAGGATATTGCAGAGGGGAGGGAGGAGGTGGCGTGAGTGGTGGGTGGTCGGGGGAGAGGTGGGGAGAGCTCCCCTACTCTCCTTCGAACAGTGTCATGGGATCGTTTGCATCCACCTGAGAGGCCAGATGGGGCCTCAATTTTATATGGAAGGAGGGTTCACCTTGCGGCCTGTCAGGCTGTTAATCAGCCTGCCAATCCTTCCATTACTGCACACTATGCTAAGAGTGAAGAGCGTGAAGATACAAAAACAACAATATCTGCATGTTTCCGTGTGCCAGCATCGTGAATGAGTAATATTTCAGGGATTCCTGTTGACAATTACAAGTCTAAATAACAGGGTCATGACTCTGTGTGACTTGGCCAATGATAAAAATCATACATCTCTTTTAAGGTTTGTATCCTGAGCTAATTTTTGTGGCTTCTCTTTCTGCGCAAGAATGGCAGCTTGCCTTTTTAAGATAACAGTTGTTTGAGTGTAAATCAACAGTTTCCAAATTAGTTTAAAGTGAATGAAGAGCATAAGAGCCCATATAACAAGCAGAACAGCTTCCCGAGGAGGAGTGATTACTAAGGTTCATCTACCTGTTGAGAGGTCTTCATAACTCATTTATCCCTGCAGGGTCTTTTGTAAACCTGAAAAAAAACCCATAATAATCTCTGACTGTTCGTGTTACCATCACATCATGCCATCCCAATTTGAATAGGATGTGTTAACAATAGATTTACATGTGGGCCATCAATGCATGTCTACATAATAAAGATAAGGATGGTCTAACGCAAAAGCAATCAAGCAGTTAATTATGGTGGAACCTTCCTCACACTGTGGTAATTTTGTTTTCACTTATAGGCCCAAGGATATCACAATTGATTGGTGGAGAGATTAGGAGAGGAGACAACAACAACAACAATTTATATTTATATAGCACCTTTGATGTAATAGAATGTCTCGAGGTGCTTCATTGGAGCATTATAAAGCAAAATTAGAGACTGAGCCACAGTAAGTGATCTTTGGGGAGATGGCCAAAAGCTTGGTTAAAGAAGTAGCTTTTAAGGAGCGTCTTAAAAAAAAGTAAGACTTGCATTTATATAGCACCTTTCACAACCACCAGATGTCTCAAACCGCTTTACCACCAATTAAGTACTTTTTGAAGTGTAGTCACTGTTGTAATGCAGGAAATGCGGCAGCCAATTTGTGCACAGCAAGCTCCCACAAACAGCAATGTGGTAATGACCAGATAATCTGTTTTGTGATGTTGACTGAAGGATAAATATTGGCCAAGGGCACCAAGGCTAACTCCACTGTTCTTGTTCAAATTAGCACCATGGGATCTTTTATATGCACCCGAACATCTTACTGAAAGACAATATCGCTCACAGTGCAGCACTCCCTCAGTACTACACTAAAGTATCAGCCTTGATTGTTGCATTCATGACCTGGAATGGGACTTGGACTTGGAACCTTGTGACTTAGAGGTGAGAGTGCTATCAACTGAGCCACGACTAAAAGGAAAAAGGGAGGTAGATAACCAGAGAGGTTTAGGGAGGGAATTCCAGAGCTTAGGGCCTTGGCAGTTGAAGGCAGGGATACAAACGGTAGAGTGACTAAAATTGGGGATGCTCAAGAGGCCAGAATTAGATGAGCGCAGATATCTCAGAGGGTTGTAGGGCTGGAGGAGATAGGGAGGGGTGAGGCCATGGAGGAATTTGAAAACCAGGATGAGAATTTTAAAATCAAGTCACTACTTATCCAAGAACCTATATGGAACAGAGAGCACACGGGTGACAAGTGAATGAGACTTGGTGTAGGTAAAGACATTGGTAGCAGAGTTTTGGATGACCTCGAATTTTATGAAGGGTAGAATGTGGAAGGCCAGCAAGGAGTGCATTGGAATTGTCAAATCAAGGGGTAACAAAGGCATGGATGAGACAAGATAAATCAGAAAATAGTGGTTCGGCAACACCAAATTTCATAGAATCATAGAATGGTTATAGCACAGAAGGAGTCCAGTCAGCTGGTTGTGCCTGTGCCAGTTCTGTGCAAGAGCAACTCAGCTCATTCCACTCACAGAATCACAGAATTGTTACAGTGCAGAAGGAGGCCATTCGGCCCATCGTGTCTGCACCGGTTCTCTGAAGGAGCAATTCACTCAGTTCCTTTCTCCCACCTTCTCTCCATAACCCTGCACATTCTTCCTTTTCACATAACTGTCTAATTCCCTTTTGAATGCTTCAATTAAACCTGCCTCCACCACGTTCTCAGGCAGCGCATTCCAGACCTTAACCACTCTCAGCGTGAAAAAGTTTTTCCTCATGTCACTTTTGCTTCTCTTACCAATTACTTTAAATCTGTGCCCTCTTGTTCTTGATCCTTTCACGAGTGGGAACAGTTTCTCTCTATCTACTCTGTCCAGACCCCTCATGATTTTGAATACCTCTATCAAATCACCTCTCAGCCTTCTCTTCTTCAAGGAAAACAGTCCTAACTTCTCCAATCTATCTTCATAACTGAAATTCCTTATCCCTGGAATCATTCTTGTGAATCTTTTCTGTACTCTCTCCAATGCCCTCATGTTTTTCCTAAAGTGCGGGGCCCAGAGTTGGACGTAATACTCCAGCTGAGGCCAAACTAGTGTCTTATCCAAGTTCAACATAACCTCCTTGCTCTTGTACTCTATGCCCCTATTAATAAAGCCCAGGATACTGTATGCTTTATTAACTGCTCTCTCAACCTGTCCTGCTACCTTTAATGACTTATGCACATATACACCCAGGTCCCTCTGCTCCTGCACCCTCTTTAGAATTGTACCCTTTATTCTATATTGTCTCTCCATGTTCTTCCTACCAAATGAATCACTTCACATTTCTGTGCATTGAACTTCATCTGCCACCTGTCTGCCCATTCCACCAACTTGTCTATGTCCTTTTGGAGTTCTACACTATCCTCCTCACAGTTTGCAATGCTTCCAAGTTTTGTATCATCTGCAAACTTTGAAATTGTGCCTTGTACACCAAGGTCTAGGTTATTAATATATATCAGGAAACACAAGGGTCCCAACATTGACCCCTGCGGAACTCCACTACAAACCTTCCTCCAGCCCGAAAAACATCCATTAACCAATACTCTTTGTTTCCTGTTACTCAGCCAATTTTGTATCCATGTTGCTACTGTCATTTTTATTCCATGAGCTATAACTTTGCTCACAAGTCTGTTGTGTGGCACTGTATCAAATGTCTTTTGACAGTCCATGTACACCACATCAACAGCATTGCTCTCATCAACCCTCTCTGTTATCTCCTCAAAAAACTCCGGCAAGTTAGTTAAACATGATTTTCCCTTAAGAAATCCATGCTGGCTTTCCTTAATTAACCCACATTTGTCCATGTGACTATTAATTTTGTCCCAAATTATTTTTTCTAGACGTTTCCCCATCATCGAAGTTAAACTGACTGGCCTGTAGTTGCTGGGCTTACCATTACATCCTTTTTGAAAATGGGTGTAACATTTGCAATTCTCCAGTCCTCTGGCACCACCCCTGAGTCTAAGGAAGACTGAAAAATTATGGCCAGTGCCTCTGCGATTTTCACCCTCACTTCCCTCAGTATCCTTGGATGCATCTCATCCGGCCCTGGTGCTTTATCCACTTTAAGTACAGACAGCCTATCTAATACATCCTCTTTATCAATTTTAAACCCTTCTAGTGTCTGAATTACATCCTCTTTCACCATTACCTGGGTTGTATCTTCTTCCTCGATAAAGACAGATGCAAAGTATTCATTTAGTATCTCAGCTATGCCCTCTGCCTCCATGTGTCAATCCTCTTTATGGTCCCTAATTGGCCCCACTCCTCTTTTTACCACCCTTTTACTATTTAATGTCTATAGAAAACTTTGGGATTCCCTTTAATGTTAGCTGCCAGTCTCTTTTCATGCTCTCTCTTTGCTTCTCTTATTTGCTTTTTCACTTCCCCTCTGGGCCCTCTATATTCAGCCTGGTTCTCAATAGTATTTTCTACCTGGCATCTGTCATAAGCACACTTTTTCTTCTTTATCTTAACCTCTACCTCATTTGTCATCCAGGGAGCTCTGGATTTGTTTGCCCAACCTTTCCCCTTCGAGGGACCATACCTTGACTGTACCCGAACTAGCTCTTCTTTGAAGGTGCCCATTGTTCAGCTACTATTTTTCCTGCCAACCTTTTACTCCAATTTATTCGCCCCAGCTCCATTCTTACCCCACTGACGTTGGCCTTCCCCCAGTTAATTATTCTTACTCTGGGTTGTTCTTTGTCATTTTCCATAGTCAGGCTAAACCTTTTGATACAATGATCACTATCCCCTAAATGCTCTCCTACTGATACTTGATCCACTTGGCCCACCTCGTTCCCAAGAACCTGGTGTAACAGTGCTTCCTTTCTCATTGGACTAGCAACATAGTGCTGTAGAAAATTTTCCTAAGCACAGTCTGGGAACTCTTGCCCCTCACTGCCCTTTACACTACTGTTATCCCAGTCTATGTTTGGATAATTAAAGTCCCCCATTATAACTATCCTATAATCTTTGCACCTCTCTGTAATTTCCTTGCAAATTTGTTCCTTCATTTCCTTCCCACTAGCTGGTGGCTAATAGACAACACCAGGCAATGTAACTGCACTTTTTTTGTTCCTTAGCTCTAGCCAAATTGATTCTGTCCTCGACCCCTCCAGGACATCCTTTTTCTCCAGCACTGCAATGCTCTCCTTAATCAATACTGCCATCCCTCCCCCTTTTTTCCCTTTCCTATCTTTCCTGAAGAGCTTGTATCCAGGAATATTTAACACCCAGTCCTGCCCTTCTTTGAGCTAGGTCTCTGTTATAGCCACAACATTATATTTCCACATGGTAATTTGCGCCTATAACTCACCAATCTTATTAACCACACTCGGTGCATTCACATACATGCACGTTAACCCTGATTTAGACTTTATTACTTTCTCCCTTACTCTGACCCCACCTAATAACTTATGATTCCCTACTCTCAATCTATCTATCTCCCCCAGAATTCTGTGCTCTTTGGTATTCCTCTCTGATATTTGCTCCTGGTTCCCACACCCCTGAGAAGTTACCAGTTTTGCTTCCCTCCAATCTGAACTCTCTCTCAGGTTTCCATCCCCTTGCCAATCTAGTTTAAACCCTCCCCAACAGCACTACCAAATCTCCCTGCGAGGATAGTCGTCCGGGTCCTGCTAAGATGCAACCCGTCCATCTTGTACAGGTCTCACCTGACCCAGAACCGGTCCCAATGCCTCAGAAATCTTATGCCCTCAATTGCTCAATTCTCCTATTCTTATGCTCACTCGAACGTGGGACTGGGAGTAATCCTGAAATTACTGCTTTTGAGGTCCTGTTTTTTAATCTCCTTCCTAGCTCCCTAAAATCTGCTTTCAGGCCCTCATCCCCCTTCTTACCTAAAAGCAAAATACTGCGGATGCTGGAAATCTGAAATAAAAACAAGAAATGCTGGAAATACTCAGCAGGTCTGGCAGCATTTGTGGAAAGAGAAGCAGAGTTTATTAGAAATGTAAAAGATTATAAGCAAGTAAAGCGGGGGTGGGGCAAGAGATAACAAAGGAGAAGGCGTAGATAGGACAAGGTCACAGAATAGCTGACCAGAAGATCGTGGAGCAAAGGCAAACAATATGTTAATGGTGTGTTGAAAGACAAAGTATTAGTACAGATAGGGTGTTAACGGACTGAAAATTGAACAGCCGCAAGTACAAACATGAAAAAAAAGTGGGTAAGCAAACTGAACAAACTAAGATGAAATAAAATAAAATAAACACAAAAAATATTTAAAAAAGGAAAAAGAAAAATATAACTAAAAATAAAAGTAAAATGGGGGGTCCATCATGCTCTGAAATTATTGAACTCAATGTTCAGTCCGGCAGGCTGTAGTGTGCCTAATCGGTAAATGAGATGCTGTTACTTGAGCTTGCGTTGATGTTCACTGGAACACTGCAGCAAGCCCAGGACAGAGATGTGAGCATGAGAGCAGGGGGGAGTGTTGAAATGGCAAGCAACCGGAAGCTCGGGTCCTGCGCACGGACTGAGTGGAGGTGTTCCGCAAAGCGGTCACCTGTCTGCATTTGGTCTCCCCAATGTAGAGGAGACCACATTGTGAGCAGCGAATACAGTATAATACATTGAAAGAAGTACAAGTAAATCGCTGCTTCACCTGAAAGGAGTGTTTGGGGCCTGGGATAGTGAGGAGAGGGGAGGTAAATGGGCAGCTATTACACCTCCTGCGATTGCAGGGGAAGGTGCCATGGGAAGGGGATGAGGTGGTAGGGGTAATGGAGGAGTGGACCAGGGTGTCATGGAGGGAACGATCCCTTCGGAATGCTGACAGGGGAAGGGAGGGGAAGATGCGTTTGGTAGTGGCATCACGCTGGAGGTGGCGGAAATGGCGGAGGATGATCCTTTGGATATGGAGGCTGATGGGGTGGAAAGTGAGGACAAGGGGAACCCTGTCATGGTTCTGGGAGGGAGGGGAAGGGGTGAGGGTAGAGGTGCGGGAAATGGGCCGGACACAGTTGAGGGTCCTGTCAACCACAGTAGGGGGGAATCCTCAGTTGAGAAAAAAGGAAGACATATCAGAAGCACCGTCATGGAAGGTAGCATCATCAGAGCAGATGCGTCGGAGATGGAGAAACTGGGAGAATGAAATGGAGTCCTTACAGGAGGCAGGGTGTGAAGAAGCGTAGTCGAGGTAGCTGTGGGCCTATAATGGATATTAGTAGACAGCCTATCCACAGAAATGGAGATAGAGAAGTCGAGGAAGGGAAGGGAAGTGTCGGAGATGGACCCCTTCTTACCTATGTCATTGGTGCAAACATGGACCATGACTTCTGGCTGTTCACCTCCCCCAGAAGAATGCCCTGTAGCCGCTCCGTGACATACTTGACCCTGGCACCAGGGAGGCAACACACCATCCTGGAGTCACGTTTACTGCTGCAGAAACGCCTGTCTGATCCCCTGACTAATGTATCCCCTATTCCTATTGCTCTTCCACTCCTCTTCCTCCCCTCCTGTGCAGCTGAGCCACCTGTGGTATCACAAACTTGGCTCTGACTGCACTCCTCTGAGGAACCCTCACCCTCACCAGTATCCAAAATGAAAAACTGATTAGTGAGTGCTATCATCTCAGGGGACTCCTGCACTACCTGCCTGGTTCTCTTAGACTGCCTGGCAGTCACCCATTCCCTATCTGCCTGCATGCTCCTAACCTGCGGTGTGACCACCTCCCTAAACATGGTATCCACGTAGTTCTCTGCCTTGCGAGTGCACCATAGTGACTCCAGCCGCCGCTCGAGTTCCGAAACCGGAGCTCAAACCTGTGCAGCTGGTGATACTTCCTGCAGATGTGTTTGTCTAGGACACGGGGTGCATCCATGACTTCCCACATGCTACAGGCTGTACATTCCACTCGGCAGAGCTGCTCCGCTGTACCTTAAATTTACAGACTATTTATTATAAGCTTACCAGTTACTCACCAAACAGCTCCTTCCACTGCACCGAAGTAAGAACCAAATACTGGAGGGTGTAAAAATTAGAAAAAAGGAGCACCTCCTCCCCTCTTCACTGAACTCCCCACTCACCAAACTCATATCTCCACACTCTGCTTGCAATCTGCACTCCACTGTCTTTTCCCTTTAACCCTACAAATTTTTGCTCTTCGGGTGCTTATCCAATTTGGATCTTAAAAGCCTGTAGATTGTGGAATGATTCGGGGAGGTTGTAACTTTGTGTAAAACAACTGTGTAAGAATGGTGATAATGAATCATCAGCCTGTTTCACATCCCCCGACCCCGGGTTTTTATTCCACTGACTTCAGTCTGAATTATAAAATCAGGAGAGATGTAAACTGAGCTGCCAACTTGCTATCACTCATTTTACACCATTACAAAAAGCGCAAGGTCTACCCCATTAAGGAAAGACCAAGGTAGGTCAGGAGTTCCACAGTTTTGAGTTAGACTAGCTGGCGGTGCGATATGACATAATTTCAAAGTCTGCTTGGTCTGTCCCTCCTTTGAAAGATTGAAGCACTCCCTCCTACTGTATAAAACTCGACACCCATCGGTCTGGTTTCAATTATAGTTTGGATTTCTGCCTTTGATTTAACATTTAAAATATTTGTTAAGATCGTAATTGGTTAGAAAGAATGTAAATTCTGCAGGGTGAGTTGGCTCCAGATTAAGATACTTCTTCGTTAGTGTTAGCCTGGCTTGACTTGCTCCTTGATTAGGAGGCAGTAGGTTGGAGCTCCTGAACTTTTGTACACCATCTAGGCTGAAGCTTCAGTGCACAACTGAGGAAGCGGTAATTATGGAGTGTGATATCCTTCAGATGATATGTTAAACTGAGGCAGTTCCTGAATATTAAGTATCTTGTGGCATTATTGGAAGAAGAGCAGGGAATTCTTCCAATTTCCATTCCAACACCATCAAACACAGAGGAAAGAAAGAAAGTTACAGAATCATAGCATGATACAGCAGAGAGGAAGGCCATTTGGCCCATCGTGCCTGTGCTGAACTAGCAGCTTTTACAATCCCAGCACATCTGAAAGTTCATCACAGCCAATGAAGTATTTTTGAATTGTGGTCACTGTTGTTATGCAGGGAAGCACAGCAGCCAATTTGTGCACAGCAAGCTCCCATCAGATAATCCATTTTATTGATGTTGGTTTGCCAGGACGCTAGTACCTCCCTGCACTTTTTCGAATACTGCCGTGGGATCTTTTACATCGATCTGAGGGGGAAGACAGAACCTTGGTTTAACCCAAAACAAAATACTGCAGATGCTGGAAATCGGAAGTAAAAACAGAAAATACTGGAAATACTCAGCTGGTCAGGCAGCACCTGTGGAGAGAAAAACAGAGTTAATGTTTCATCAGAACTGGAAAATGTTAGAGCTAGGACAGGTGTTACAACCAGCTGAGAAAGGTGTCTAGGGTTCCCTCTCTGCCTTCACCTGGTCTTACTATAACAGGGCTTAATTTTAAACACGCTGTTTTTAGCTTCTCCTTGATGAATCCTTGTTCACTGCTTTCCAATTATATGGCAAAGAAACTAGCACAAACAGGCTTTCTTGGGTTTAAAGAAGAAAAGTTGAAATTTATTAAACTTAAACTCTAATTTGGTTGACGTCTACGGATACACGACATGCCCATGCTCGCATGCATACGTGATACACACATGCAAATGGAGACAGAAAAGAGCAGAAGAAAAATAAAGTGTAAAAGTTTGAAGCACTATCTGAAAAGTTTTTGTTATGTTTCTTCAAGCTCACTATAGAGTCCTTGATTGTAGATAGATCTTGCTTTTCGTTGGGGCGCAGTATTCTTCTCAAACCTTGGTCACTGTAGGAGATTTTTCTGTTTTGGGTTTCATGTGTCTTCAGTGAATTCAGAGCCTTGTGAGAAAGAGATGGGAGCAGACAGGAGAGATCTTCTCAGTCCAGGAGCAAACAGACACTCTCTGTACAAACTGTTTGTACAATTCAGAAAACCCAGGTTGCCAAGCAGGTTAGTCATGTGATTAACTGGTCTGACCACGTCTTGGATTGTATCACCTTAGCAGTCTCTGAAATGCTCCTCTTACACACAATACCTGGTGATCAAGGTCCATTGTGGGTTGAATGTGTCAGGGAATGGTCCTTTGTCCTTCCAAGCACTGTCTGTTAATATGCAAATGTCTTTTCCAGCCATGGCTGATCTGTTTAATAAGTCCTTTCTTCACTCCAGTAACAGTTTAAAATCAATGTTCATGACAAAATCAATATGCCTCATTCTTGGCAGGTAAGGGCCTAGCATGACACAAGTTTAAAGCAAATACGGAGGCAGGGAAAGAGGGACAGAGGGAAGGAACAAAAGGGAAGGTCTGTGATAGGGTGAAAGGCAGGAGAGATTAAATACAAATAGGTTGACAGTGCAAGGCAAAAGGGTCTGGTAATGGAACAAGTTAAGAAACAGATAGTAGCCATCATGGAGACATGGTTGAGGGAGGGGCAGGATTGGCAGCTCAATATCCCGGGATATAGAATCTTCAGGTGAGACAGAGGAGGGGGTAAAAGAGGAGGGGGTGTTGCAATATTAGTTAAGGAGTCAGTTACTGCAGTAAGGAGAGATGATATCTTGGAGGGGGCATCAAATGAAGCTTTATGGGTAGAGTTTAGGAATAAAAAAGGGACAGCCACATTGCTAGGTGTTTGTTATAGACCCTCAGATAGTCAGCGGGAAATTGAGGAGCAAATATGTGCACAATTTGCAGAGATGTGTAAAAATAATAGGGTAATTATATTAGGTGATTTCAACTTTCCCAACATTAATTGGGATAGTCATCGTGTTAAGGGCTTAGATGGAGTGGAGTTCTTAAAATGCATACAGGAGAACTTTTTAGCTCAATATGTAGAGGATCCAACAAGCAAGGGTGCAGTGCTGGACCTAATTCTGGGGAATGAAGCTGGACAGGTGGTTGATGTGTTGGTGGGGGCGCATTTTGGTGATAGTGACCATAACATAGTACAATTTAAGCTTGTTATGGAGAAAGAAATAGACAAGTTGCAAAAAAAGGTTTTGGATTGGGGGAGAGCAAATTTTAGTAAAATAAGGCAGGATCTGGCCAAGGTAGACTGGAAAGAGTTACTTGTCGGGAAATCTACAGAAGAGCAGTGGGGGGCATTCAAAAAGGAAATGGTGGGGGGGGAGTGTACAGGCCCAACATGTTCCCTCTAGAGTAATAGGTAGGAGCAACAAGCCCAGAGAACCATGGATGACCAGAAACATTCAAGGTATAATGAGAAGGAAAAGAGAGGTTTTTAGCAAATACAAGGAGAGCAAATCAATGGAAACATTAGTGGAGTACAGAAAGTGTAGGATGGAGCTTAAGAAAGCAATTAGGAGAGCAAAGAGGGGATATGAGAAAGCTCTGGCTGGTAAAACTAGGGAAAATCCCAAGATATTCTATAAGTATATCAATGGGAAGAGGATAACCAGGGAAAGAGTAGGACCCATTAGGGACCAAAGGGGAAATTTGTGGGTGGAGCCAGAGGACATTGGTAGGGTGTTGAATGAATACTTCACATCTGTCTTCACCCAAGAGAATGAGGATGTAGATATGGAATTCAGAAAGAGAGACTGTGAGGTTCTTGAGCAAATTGTCATAGGGACAATTGGAGGTTTTGGAAGGCTTAAAAGTGGACAAATCTCTAGGTCTGGACGATTTGTGTCCCAGGATGCTGTGGGAGGTGAGGGTGGAGATTGCAGGGGCTCTGACCCTAATTTTTAATTCCTCTCTGGCCACGGGGGAGGTGCCAGATGACTGGAGAACAGCTAATGTGGTCCCACTATTTAAGAAAGGTTGTAGAGATAAGCCAGGGAACTACAGACCAGTGAGTCTCACGTCAGTGGTAGGGAAACTATTGGAGAAAATTCTGAAGGAGAGAATCTATCACCACTTGGAGATGCGAAATTTGATTAGGAATAGTCAGCATGGCTTTATCAGAGGGAGGTCATGCCTAACAAATTTGATTGAATTTTTTGAGCATGTGACCAGGTGTGTAGATGAGGGTAGTGCAGTTGATGTAGTTTACATGGATTTCAGCAAAGCCTTTGACAAGGTCCCACATGGGAGACTTATCAAGAAAGCAAATGCACATGGGATACAAGATAACTTGATAAGGTGGATTCAAAATTGGCTTAGCTGAAGGAGACAGAGAGTGATGACAGACGGCTGTTTTAGTGACTGGAAGCCAGTGTCCAGTGGCGTACCACAGGGATCTGTGCTGGGTCCCCTATTGTTTGTCATTTATATAAACGACTATGTGGGGGGTAGGATCAGTAAGTTCGCGGATGACACAAAGATTGACCGAGTGGTTAACAGTGAGATGGAGTGTCTCAGGTTACAGGAAGATATAGACGGGATGGTCAAATGGGCAGAAAAGTGGCAGATGGAATTTAACGCTGAAAAGTGTGAGGTGATACACTTTAGAAGGAGTAATGTGACACGGAAGTATTCAATGAATGGCCTGACACTGGGAAGTTCCGAGGAACAAAGGGACCTTGGCGTGTTTGTCCATAGATCTCTGAAGGCAGAAGGGCAGGTTAACAGGGTGGTGAAAAAGGCATATGGGACACTTGCCTTTATCAATCGAGGCAATGATTACAAAAGCAGGGAGGTCATGTTGGAGTTGTATAGAACTTTGGTAAGGCCACAGCTGGAGTACTGTGTGCAATTCTGGTCACCACATTATAGGAAGGATGTGATTGCATTGGAGGGGGTGCAGAGGCGATTCACCAGGATGTTGCCTGGGATGGAACATTTCAGCTATGAAGAGAGGTTGGATAAGCTTGGGTTGTTTTCGCTGGAGCAGAGAAGACTGTGGGGTGACCTTATCGAGGTGTACATGATTATGAGGGGCATGGACAGGGTGGATAGGGAGCAGCTGTTCCCCTTAGTTGAAGGGTCAGCTACGAGGGGTCACAAGTTTAAGGTGAGGGGCTGGAGGTTTAAGGGGGATTTGAGGAAGAACCTTTTTACTCAGAGGGTGGTGACGGTCTGGAATGCCCTGCCTGGGAGGGTGGTAGAGGCAGGTTGCCTCACATCCTTTAAAAAGTACCTGGATGAGCACTTGGCACGTCATAAGATTCAAGGCTATGGGCCAAGTGCTGGCAAATGGGATTAGGTAGACAGGTCAGGTGTCTTTAATGTATCGGTGCAGACTCGATGGGCCAAAGGGCCACTTCTGCACTGTATTATTCTGTGATTCTGTGAGATGTGAAAATGGCAAAAGCAGAATCAGTGCCAGCAACTTGGCAGCACAGTGGCACAGTGGTTAGCACCGCAGCCTCACAGCTCCAGCGACCCGGGTTTGGTTCTGGGTACTGCCTGTGTGGAGTTTGCAAGTTCTCCCTGTGACTGTGTGGGTTTCCTCCGGGAGCTCCAGTTTCCTCCCACATGCCAAAGACTTTCAGGTTGATAGGTAAATTGGCCATTATAAAAATTGCCCCTGTAGGCAGGTAGTAGGAGAATTGAGGGAAGGTGGGGATGTGAGAGGGAAAATGGGATTCATGTAGGATTAGTATAAATTGGTGCAGACTTGGTGGGCCGAAGGGCCTGTTTCGGTGCTGTATCTCTCTATAACTGCTGTCTGAAAAAATGGGGGCAGTGGTTATGATCTGAATTTGTTGAACTCAATGCTGAGCCTGGAAGATTTTAAAGTGCCTCATCGAAAGGTAAAGTCTATTCCTTGAGCTTCTGTTGAACTTCATTGTAGGAGGCCGAGGTCAGAGAGGGAGAGTGGCGGAGAATTAAAATGACAAGCAACCGGAAGCTCAGGGCCCTGATTGCTGACTGAATGGAGGTGTTCCTAAAAATAATCTCCATTGGTATAACCTCTCGTTCGAAAGCTGACACCATCAGCATTTCAGTTAGTTAGTTATTCATCTGATTTCTATTTGAGATGATGCCTTATGCAAAGTGTCAGCTGCACCTTGCCTAAATAACATAATTCTATGTAATTGTGTAAGTCCATTTACTCATAAGAACCTGTTTAAACAGCGCACTACAACAACTAGTCTACAGTGTCTATTCAAACATAGTCTTTACAAACTACAGCAAACAGAACTCATGGCTGAAGCTATAGCAATGTCTCCTGGTAAAAGTAGGATGATTTCTACAGCAAAATGCAGTGAGTGTAGAATAGATACATAAAGCAAATTATTGCATAAAATCAATCCCGGTCACTTACAGCAGTGGGGTCTCCAGGAGTGATTGACAGGATGTTTGCCCAATCATCTTCATTCAAGCAGGGAAAATGGTGTCACTATAAGCAGCCTTCCTTTTTTTTAGCTTTCTCATCAATGATGTCACTAGAAGCTTTTAGAAACGATAATCTGGGGCAAAATTCACAGTTACTTGGACAAGTGTGGATTAATTAAGGACAGCCAGCATGGATTTGTGAAAGGCAAATTGTGTTTAATCAACGATTGAGTTTTTTGATCAGGTAAAAGAGAGGGTTGATGAGGATAATGCAGTTTATGTGGTGTACATGCAGTTCCAAAAGGCATTTGATAAAGTACCACGTAATAGGCTTGTCAGCAAAGCTGAAGCCCATGGAATAAAAGGACAGCGGCAACATGAATACGAAATTGGCCAAATGATAGGAAACAGAGATGAGTGGTAAATGGTTATTTTTCAGACTGGAGGATGGTAGATAGTGGTGTTCCCTAAGGGTCAGTGCTCGGACCACTGCTGGCTTTGCGATATATGAATGACTTGGATCTTGGAAGACAGCCGATGACACCACACTGGGAGGAGTGGCAAACAGTTGGGATGATACGAGCTGCCTGCAACAGGACATAGGATAGCAGAGTGGGCTGACAAGTGGCAGATGGAATTTAACACAGATGAGTGCGAGGTGATGCATTTTGGCAGGGGGTATAGGGTGAGGCAATAGTCTCTCTATGACTTAATGGCACAATTCCAAAGAGTGAGCAGGAACAGAGGGACCTGGGGTACATGTGCAATTTGGAAGGTGGCAGGACATGTTGAGAGATGTGGTTAGCAAAGCATATAGGATCTTGGGCTTCCGAAATAGAGGTATTGAATACAAAAGCAGGGAAGTTATGCTGAATCTTTATAAAGCTCTGGTTAGGTCCCAACTAGAGAATTGCATCCAGTTCTGGTCACATTTTAGGAAGGATGTGAGGGTCCTTGAGAGGGTGCAAAGAGATTTACAAGAATAAGAACAAGAACAAGAGGGGCGGCACAGTGGCGCAGTGGTTAGCACCGCAGCCTCACAGCTCCAGCAACCCGGGTTCCGTTCTGGGTACTGCCTGTGCGGCGTTTGCAAGTTCTCCCTGTGACTGCGTGGGTTTCCGCCGGGTGCTCCGGTTTCCTCCCACAGCCAAAGACTTGCAGGTTGTTAGGTAAATTGGCCATTGTAAATTGCCCCTAGTGTAGGTTGGTGGTAGGAGAATGGTGGAGAGGTGGTAGGGAATATGGGATGAATGTGGATTAATATAAATGGGTGGTTGTTGGTCGGCACAGACTCGGTGGGCCGAAGGGCCTGTTTCAGTGCTGTATCTCTAAATAAATAAATAAGTAGCTCCAGAGGGAACCCAACAACAATAACTTGTATTTAAATGAAACCTTTAACGTAATAATAGAGAGCTTTAAAGGAGGATAGAGAGGCGGAGAGATTTAGAGAGGGAATTGCAGAGCTTAGGATCTTGGCAGCTGAAAGCATGGCCACCAATGGTGGAGAGATTAAAAGTGGGGATGCTGAAAAGGCCAGAATCAGAGGAGTACAGATACCAAGACGGTATGATTCTGCTGAACAGCACATTCAAGCAATATTCATATATACTATTAGATAGATTTCAACAGAATATTGTTCCCTTTGACTTCCTACCCCTTCAATTAATAACTTTAGGAAATACATTTCTGAGGTATTCAATGCCTCCCATGGGCTAAATAAACAACCAGCCTTCTGGATAAGCTGTTTCTTAATGAACAGAAAGTTATTTTTCCTGACTGATGGGAAATCGTGTGCCTTACATTAGACTGTCTGCAAATGCATGTCCCCATTAGACTGGCACATGGGTTAAAAACTGAATAGCTGAATTTGGAAAAATTCTACATCTGTAGAGTTCTTGTCTTGGCAATGAAGGGAACTGGCAATGGCAACACTTGGTCGTAAAAATTGGACAGAATAAAGATCTGAATCCAAGTTGGCCCAAGTTGAATAAAACTGATGTTTCCAATTTAACAGAGACATTTCAGAGTAGGGAAATGTTCAAGGAGTTATAGAGAATTCAAGCTCCACTCCAGAACCCGGGCACAGAATCTAGGTTGACAATTCAATGCAGTATTGAGGGAATGTTGCATTATCAGGGGTTTGCCCATTCAGATGCGATATTAAGCCGAGGCCCCGTCTATCTGCTCAGGTAGGCATAAATAAACTCATGGTACTCTTCAAAGAAGAGTTGGGAGTTCTCCAGGCATGTGATTGTCCCTGCAGCTGTCTATTAGTGTGAGCTGAGGATAGCAATGGTGTGTGTGATTAACCGTCCATCAGTATATAAGTGCATGGTGAGTATTGGAAAAGTGTGGACTTACTCCCATTGCATAAACTGAGCTTTGTTGGTTCCCCTATTTTTTGTTAACAGGGGCTCACTGGAACCCTGAGTATCTTCATTTTAGTGGAAAAGGGAGATGATTGGTCAAGTGAAAGACTGAGTATTGTCAACTTTGCTTTCTTCCTTCTCTTTGAAATGACGCTTTCATCTGCAGCATTTGATGATATCTGTTGAAATTCACTCAACTGAGGCAAATGGGTTCAAAGCCCCCAGCCCATGTAATGTGTACATACATCTTTTCTGGAGACATACCGGCCAAGAGGGTGTGGGAAAATGGTGCATTGACAACACAAAAGTCTGAGTGTTTCAAACTTGTGTCCTCAGTACCTTGCTCTACGGCAGTGAGGCCTGGACAATGTATGTCAGCCAAGAGCGATGTCTCAACTCATTCCATCTTCGCTGCCTCCAGAGAATCCTTGGCATCAGGTGGCAGGACCGTATCTCCAACGCAGAAGACCTCGAGGTGGCCAACATCCCCAGCATATACACCCTACTGAGCCAGCGGTGCTTGAGATGGCTTGGCCATGTGAGCCGCATGGAAGATGGCAGGATCCCCAAGGACGCATTGTACAGCGAGCTCGTCACTGGTATCAGACCCATCGGCCGTCCATGCCTCTGCTTTAATGACGTCTGCAAACGTGACATGAAGTCCTGTGACATTGACCACAAGTCGTGGGAGTCAGTTGCCAGCGATCGCCAGAGCTGGCGGACAGCCATAAAGGCGGGGCTAAAGAGTGGCGAGTCGAAGAGACTTAGCAGTTGGCAGGAAAAAAGACAGAAGTGTAAGGGAGAGCCAACTGTGTACCAGCCCCGACAACCAATTTTATCTGCAACACCTGTGTAAGAGTCTGTCACTCTAGAATTGGCCTTTATAGCCACTCCAGGCACTGCTCCACAAACCACTGACCACCTCTAGGTGCTTACCCATTGTCTCTCGAGACAAGGAGGCCAAAGAGAAAGAGAGAGACTAATAAATACATTACACAAAGGCAGCAACTCTGGAGGCTGGAAAATGTACACTCCACCTTCGAGCACTCACTTTACAATTGGTTTATGCTATCTGTGTGTTTACAAAAAGCAAGCAGAGTACCAATTAGACAGGATACAGTAATCCCAGAGTATTCTTAAACAGAATTACCAATTTAATGGAGATTACACCTGCTCTGCAAGCATCAATACAGGACTCCAATATTTCAGCTACTAGTGTCCCCCTTCCCCAGACAGTCTAGAAATTCTTATTTATTGCCATTGATTTTCCTCCATTTGCAACTCCTCAGATACTGAAGAAGTCCATGCCTGCATGCAGCAAGACCTGGACAACATCCAGATTTGGGCTGATCAGTATCAAGTACATTTGTGTCATACAAGTACCAGGTACTGACCATCTCGAACAAGAGCGGGTCTAACCATCTCCCTGGACATTCAAAGACATTACCATCACTGAACCCTCACCATCAATATACTGGGGGTTATCATTGACTGGAAAATTAATTGGACCAGCCATATAAACACTGTGACTACAAGAGCAGGTCAGAGGCTAAGAATTCTGCAGCGTGCAATTTACCTCCTGACTCCCCAAAGCCTGTCCACCATCTACAAGGCACAAGTCAGGAGTCTGATGGAATACTCTCCACTTGCTTGGATGAGTATAGCTCCAACAACACTCAAGAAGCTCAACAGCATCCAGGACAAAGCAGCTGCTTGATTGGCACCCGATCTACCCGATAAACAGTCACTCCCTCCACCACCGACACACAGCGTGTACCATCTACAAAATGCACTGCAGCAATTCACCAATGCTCCTTCGACAGCACCTTCCAAATCTGCAACCGCAGGTGTGGTGCTGGAGAATTGGAGGACTGCTAACTTACCTTTGTTTAAAAAGGGAGCTCGGGATAGACTGAATAACTACAGGCCAGTCAGTCTTACCTTGGTAGTGGGCAAATTATTGGAATCAATTCTGAGAGACAGGACAAACTGTCACTTAGAAAGGCATGGTGTAGTGTTTGATTGACCTGGGTTTGATTGTATTAGTCTTATCTGTGTTCACTGTGTGTGTTTGCTCAAGCCAACAGGTGGAGCTGAAGAGTTTGAAACTGAAACTAAAAAGAGAAAGACCTAAAATGTTCTACTGAACACAGACTGTCCTGAGAAGACATAGTACTGAGATCTAGTGAGTGCTGAGATATTTTACAGTAAATTAACCAGTTGGTGATTTAATACTAGTGTGATATCTGCATTGCGCTGAGATAAATCAGGCATACATAATATATCCAGCAACACAACACACGGAGTAATCACGGACAGTCAGCATAGATTTGTTAAGGGAAGATTGGGGAATGTAGAAAGCTAGATACAAAATTGGCTCAGTGGCAGGAAACAAAAGGTAATTGTTGATGGGTGTTTTTGTGGGGTTCCGCAGGGCTCAGTACTAAGTCCCCTGCTTTTTGTGACAAATATTAATGATTTGGATTTAAATGTAAGAGGCATGATCAAAAAGTATGCAGACAACACAAAAATTGCCTGTGTGGTTGATAGTGAGGAGGATAGCTGTAGACTGCAGTAAGATATCAATGGATTAGTCAGGTGGGCAGAAAAGTGGCAAATGGAATTCAACCTGAAGAAGTGTGAGGTGATGCATTTGGGGAGGTCAAGCATGACAAATGATTACACAATAAATGGGAGAATACTGAGAGGTGTAGAGGAAGTGAGGGACCTTGGAGTGAATGTCCACAGATCAGTCAGAATGTAGTCCGAATATCTGAAGAGGAGGAATGTGCAGGGATGTGGGGAGAGGGCAGGGGAGTGGCAGTATGTGAATTGCTCCTTAGGAGAGCCAGCACAGACACGATGGGTCGAATGGTCTTCTGTGCTGTAATGTTTCCTGCAAGTTCCCCTCCAAGTCACACACCATCCCGACTTGCAAGTATATCGCCGTTCTTTCACTGTCGCTGGGTCAAAATCCTGGAACTCCCTTCCTAACAGCACTGTGGGTGCACCTACACCACATGGACTGCAGCGGTTCAAGATGGCAGCTCACCACCACCTTCTCACGGGCAATTAGGGATGGGAAATAAATGCTGGCCTTGTCCAAGAAGCTCACATGAACGAATAAAACAAAAATGAGACGGTGTGCAGGCTTCCTGCCACAGGCCTCCACCAATACTAACGTGAAACCAGATGGCCGACGGTGTGCATGAGTAGCCCTGGGGTCACGCTTCTGCTCCCAACTGACCTTTCTTGTTGCTCTTGTGGGGGAAGTCCTGGGCTCTGCTTGGTGCCTCGACGTGGTGATAACGAATCTGGGAATAATGAGAAACACACCAGCAACCTCGATTGGGCTTCTCTCCCAATTTCCCTTGAATTCAAATACAGACACCAGCCATGAAAGTGTTGCAGTATGAACTTCCTCCTGCCCTCTAGTTAAAATTGCAATAGGTTCCCTACCGCACACTGCCAAGGTGAGACTGGAGTTTAGAAGAGTAAGAGGCGACTTGATTGAAACATATAAGATCCTGAGGGGTCTTGACAGGGTGGATGTGGAAAGGATGTTTCCCCTTGTGGGAGAATCTAGAACTAGGGGTAACTGTTTAAAAATAAGGGGTCGCCCATTTAAGCCAGAAATGAGGGGAAAAAAAATTTCTCTCAGAGGGTCGTGAGTCTTTGGAACTCCCTTCCTGAAAAGGCAGGTGGAAACAGAGTTTTTGAATATTTTCAAGACAGAGATAGATAGATTCTTGATAAGCAAGGGGGTGAACGGTTATTGGGGGTAGGTGGGAATGCAGAGCTGAGGTTACAATCTGATCAGTCATGCTCTTACTGAATGGCAGAGCAAGCTCGAAGGGCCGAGTGACCTACCCCTGCTCCTAATTTGTACGTTTGTATGTAAATTTGCATGTAATTTCTATATGGGGCTAATGCGGGAAGGGGGTGGAGGGGGAAGCGCAGATGTTTGAGATTAGTTTTGGATTGCCCCAGTAAAGAGGCAGAATGGCCTCCTTTTGTGCTGAAATTGTCTGTGATTTGGTGCTCCATGCTATTAGGCTGGCCCATTAAGTTCTGCCTGAGCTGACCCTGGTGACTGTCACCATTGTTGTGAAAGTCACAAAAGATCACAGAATTTCCCATTGAACCACCCTTCCTTCCCCATCCCCACATCTGACATCTGTGTGTCTCGTGTAATTAGCTGCATTATTAACATCGCAACAACCTCAAAGCAGTTGAAGAAAAATGCAATAAAAAGGACAGCTAAACATCAAAGGAGTGTGAATGAGAGCAATGCATAAAATGATGGGTTTGTGTCCTTATAGAATCCTTCTATTAAGCTTTAAAAAAAATTCCATTTACAGACGGTCCTGTTCTTTTTTCCAGTTTGAAATCCCTCTCTGATTTGCTCCCCTCCTTTCCTGAAGGCTCAGACCTGAGCTGCATACACTTCCAACAGGACATCCCAAAGCACTTCACCGCCAATGAATGCAGTGCAGTTGCTATTGTAATGTACTGCTCTCTCAGCTGTGCCTCAGTCGGTAGCACTCTCGCCTCGAAGCCAGAAGGTTGCAAAAAAGTTTAAGTCTGACTCCAAAGACTTGAGCACAGAAATCAAGGCTAACACTCCAAGGCAGCACTGAGGGAGTGCTGCACTATTGGAGGTGCTGTCTTTCGGATGATACATCAAACCAAGGCTCCATCTGCCCTCTCGGGTGGATGTAAAATATCCCATGGCACTATTTCGAAGAAGAGCAGGGGAGTTTTCCCCGGTGTCCTGGCCAATATTTATTGCTCAGTCAGCATCACAAAAACAGATTATCTGCTCATTATCACATAGCTGTTGGTGGGAGCTTGCTGTGCGCAAATTGGCTGCTCCGTTTCCTACATTACAACAGTGACTCCACTTCAAAAGTACTTAATTGGCTGTAAAGCGCCTGTGGTTGTGAAAGGTGCTATACAAATGCAAGCCATTCTTTCTTTATGAAGTCGGAAAGAGGCAGCTAGTTTGAGCACAGCAAGCTTCCACAAACAGCAATGAGATAAAATGACGAGCTAATCTGTGTTAGTGGCATAGTGGTTAGCACCGCAGCCTCACAGCTCCAGCGACCTGGGTTCAATTCTGGGTACTGCCTGTGTGGAGTTTGCAAGTTCTCTCTGTGACTGCGTGGGTTTTCTCCGGGTGCTCCGGTTTCCTCCCACAGCCAAAGACTTGCAGGTTGATAGGTAAATTGGCCATTGTAAATTGCCCCTAGTGTAGGTAAGTGGTAGGGAATATGGAATTACTGTAGAGTTAGTATAAATGGGTGGTTGTTGGTCGGCACAGACTCGGTGGGCCGAAGGGCCTGTTTCAGTGCTTCATCTCAAAATAAAAAAATAATAATAAAGATAAATGCCAGTCAGGCCAACTCTAATAGTGCCATGGGATCTTTAATTGCCACTTATACAGACAGATAGAGCTTCTATTTGATATGTATCTGAGAGACAGAGCCTCCAATACTCTCTCAATATTGTTCTAAAATATCAGCCTAGGCAATGTGCTTAAGGCTTTGAGACTTGAACCCACAACCTTCTCAGAGTATCAACTAATCCAAGCTAGACGGTGACTGCTGGCAGGTTGGTTTTTTTCCAAACATTTACTTTATTCATAAAAATCTGTAAAAGATACATTACAAAACAGTTCCGAGTTGACATTCCAGAAAGTGCAAAAGAAATCAGTTTTCTTCGATACAGAACGTGAGTTGTCTCACAACCCTTCCATTCCATTTTACATGCAATGTACATTTGTATTACACAGCAAAACCATATTTTGGTGCATGCAACCCAAGGGGTTTTACACAGGTTCCAGCCGCTCAGTTCACTATGGCGGAAAGATCTTACACTGTGGTCTTTCTCCATTGAGCCTTCGCAGCGGCTGCCCAATGTTTTAGTACGTCCCTCGGCACATAGTCCTGGACCTTGGAATGTGCCAGTCTGCAACACTCGGTCATGGACAACTCTTTACACTGGAAGACCAGCAGGTTTTGGGCAGACCAAAGAGCGTCTTTCACCGAGTTAATGGTCCTCCAGCAGCAGTTGATGTTTATTTCGGTCTGCGTCCCTGGGAACAGCCCGTAGAGCACAGACTCCTGTGTTGCAGAGCTGCTCGGGATGAACCTCGATAAAAACCACTGCATCTCTTTCCACACCTGCTTTGCAAAGGCACGTTCCAGAAGGAGGTGGGCAATCGTCTCTTCGCCGCCACAGCCACCTCGAGGGCAGTGTGCGGAGGCGTTGAGATTCCAGGCGTGCAGGAAGGATCTGACGGGGAGGGCCCTTCTCACCATCAGCCAAGCTACGTCTTGGTGCTTGTTTGAAAGTTCTGGTGATGAGCCATTCTGCCAAATGACTTTGGCGGTCTGCTCGGGGAACCATCCGACAGGATCCACCATCTCCTTTTCCCGTAGGGCCTTGAGGACATTCTGTGTAGACCGCTGCCTGATGGATTGGTGGTCAAAGGTGTTTTTCTGCACAAACCTTTCCACAAAGGATAGGTGGTACGGCATGGTCCAACTGGATGGAGCGTTCCGTGGCAATGTGACCAGGCCCATCCTTCACAACACCGGGGACAGATAGAACCTCAGCACGTAGTGACACTTGGTGTTTGTGTGCGGGGCTTCCACGCACAGCTTGATGCAGCCACACACAAAGGTGGCCATCAGGATAAGGGCGACGTTGGGTATGTTTTTTCCCCTTTATCCAGAGGTTTGATCATCGTGTCCCTCTGGACCCGGTCCATTTTGGATCTCCAGATAAAGTGGAAGATGGTTCGGGTGACCACCATGGCTCAGGAGTGGGGTATGGGCCAGACCTGCGCCACGTACATTAACAACGTGAGCGCCTCGCACCTGATGACCAGGTTCCTACCCACAATGGAGAGGGATGGCTGCTCCCACATACTCAGTTTGTGGTGTACCCTGACTACTCACTCCTTCCAGGTTTTGGCGCATGCCCCAGCCCCTTCCGAACCATATCCCCAGTACCTTCAGGTAGCCTGACCTGACGGTGAAGGGGACAAAGGATCGGTCAGCCCAGTTGGCAGGTTATTTATTTATTCAATTTATTGAATGAGAACCTACAATTTCACTCTCTCCAACACCCTCTGAAGCCCAGGAGTGGTAAGACCTATTACAGTGACCCTAATATGGTCAATTATATCAAGTTAGTGAACTCAGTGCAGAGGAGGTGCTTAGCTAGAGTCAATTTGCCTCTGTTGGTGGTGCTCTTGCCTCTGAATCAAAGATTGCAAAGGTAAGGCCCATTCTATGACCTGGGCATCTAATCTAGCCTGACACCCCAGTGCAGCACTGAGGGAGTGCTGCATTGTTGGAGGCACTGTCGAGATGCTAAATGGAGATTCTTCCTCCTCGTTAAGATTTAGAATTTAGAATTTAGAACATTACAGCGCAGTACAGGCCCTTCGGCCCTCGATGTTGCGCCGACCTGTGAAACCATTTGACCTACACTATTCCATTTTCATCCATGTGTCCATCCACTGTCCACTTAAATGCCCTTAAAGTTGGCGAATCTACTACTGCTGCAGGCAGGGCGTTCCACGCCCTTACTACTCTCTGAGTAAAGAAACTACCTCTCACATCTGTCCGATATCTATCACCCCTCAACTTGAAGCTATGTCCCCTCGTGTTTGCCGTCACCATCCGAGGAAAAAGACGCTCACTATCCACCCTATCTAACCCTCTGATTATCTTATATGTCTCTATTAAGTCACCTCTCCTCCTCCTTCTCTCCAACGAAAACAACCTCAAGTCCCTCAGCCTTTCCTCGTAAGACCTTCCCTCCATACCAGGCAACATCCTAGTAAATCTCCTCTGCACCCTTTCCATAGCTTCCACATCCTTCCTATAATGCGGTGACCAGAACTGCACGCAATACTCCAGGTGCGGTCTCACCAGAGTTTTGTACAGCTGCAGCATGACCTCGTGGCTCCGAAACTCGACCCCCCTACTAATAAAAGCTAACACACCATATGCCTTCTTAACAGCCCTATTAACCTGGTTAGCAACCTTCAGGGATTTATGCACCTGGACACCAAGATCTCTCTGTTCATCTACAGTACCAAGAATCATCCCATTAGCCCAGTACTCTGCATTCCTGTTACTCCTTCCAAAGTGAATCACCTCACACTTTTCCGCATTAAACTCCATTTGCCATCTCTCAGCCCAGCTCTGCAGCCTATCTATGTCTCTCTGTACCCGACAACATCCTTCGGCACTATCCACAACTCCACCGACCTTAGTGTCATCTGCAAATTTACTAACCCACCCTTCTACACCCTCTTCCAGGTCATTTATAAAAATGACAAACAGCAGTGGCCCCAAAACAGATCCTTGCGGTACACCACTAGTAACTAAACTCCAGGATGAACATTTGCCATCAACCACCACCCTCTGTCTTCTTTCAGCTAGCCAATTTCTGATCCAAAGCTCTAAATCACCTTCAACCCCATACTTGCGTATTTTCTGCAATAGCCTACCGTGGGGAACCTTATCAAACGCCTTACTGAAATCCATATACACCACATCCACTGCTTTACCCTCATCCACCTGTTTGGTCACCTTCTCGAAAAACTCAATAAGGTTTGTGAGGCACGACCTACCCGTCACAAAACCGTGCTGACTATCTCTAATGTACTTATTCTTTTCAAGATGATTATAAATCCTGTCTCTTATAACCTTTTCCAACATTTTACCCACAACCGAAGTAAGGCTCACAGGTCTATAATTACCAGGGCTGTCTCTACTCCCCTTCTTGAACAAGGGGACAACATTTGCAATCCTCCAGTCTTCCGGCACTATTCCTGTCGACAATGACGACATAAAGATCAAGGACAAAGGCTCTGCAATCTCCTCCCTAGCTTCCCAGAGAATCCTAGGATAAATCCCATCTGGCCCAGGGGACTTATCTATTTTCACACTTTCCAAAATTGCTAACACCTCCTCCTTGTGAACCTCAATCCCATCTAGCCCCGTAGCCTGAATCTCAGTATTCTCAACAACATTTTCTTTCTCTACTGTAAATACTGACACAAAATATTCATTTAACACTTCCCCTATCTCCTCTGATTCCACACACAACTTCCCACTACTATCCTTGATTGGCCCTAATCTAACTCTAGTCATTCTTTTATTCCTGATATACCTATAGAAAGCCTTAGGGTTTTCCCTGATCCGATCCACCAATGACTTCTCGTGTCCTCTCCTTGCTCTTCTTAGCTCTCCCTTTAGATCCTTCCTGGCTAGCTTGTAGCTCTCAAGCGCCCTAACTGAGCCTTCACGTCTCATCCTAACATAAGCCTTCTTCTTCCTCTTGACAAGCGCTTCAACTTCTTTAGTAAACCACGGCTCCCTCGCACGACAACTTCCTCCCTGCCTCACAGGTACATACTTATCAAGGACACGCAGTAGCTGCTCCTTGAATAAGCTCCACATTTCGATTGTTCCCATCCCCTGCAGTTTCCTTCCCCATCCTACGCATCCTAAATCTTGCCTAATCGCATCATAATTTCCTTTCCCCCAGTTATAATTCTTGCCCTGCGGTATATACCTGTCCCTGCCCATCGCTAATGTAAACCTAACCGAATTGTGATCACTATCACCAAAGTGCTCACCTACATCTAAATCTAACACCTGGCCGGGTTCATTTCCCAGTACCAAATCCAATGTGGCATCGCCCCTGGTTGGCCTGTCTACATACTGTGTCAGAAAACCCTCCTGCACACACTGGACAAAAACTGACCCATCTAAAGTACTCGAACTATAGTATTTCCAGTCGATATTTGGAAAGTTAAAGTCCCCCATAACAACTACCCTGTTACTCTCACCCCTGTCGAGAATCATCTTCGCTATCCTTTCCTCTACATCTCTGGAACTATTCGGAGGTCTATAAAAGACTCCCAACAGGGTGACCTCTCCTCTCCTGTTTCTAACCTCAGCCCATACTACCTCAGTAGCCGAGTCCTCAAACGTCCTTTCTGTCGCTGTAATACTCTCCTTGATTAACAATGCCACACCCCCCCCTCTTTTACCATCTTCTCTGTTCTTACTGAAACATCTAAATCCCGGAATCTGCAACATCCATTCCTGCCCCTGCTCTACCCATGTCTCCGAAATGGCCACTACATCGAGATCCCAGGTACCAACCCATGCTGCAAGCTCACCCACCTTATTCCGGATGCTCCTGGCGTTGAAATAGACACACTTTAAACCAGGTTCTTGCTTGCCAGTGCCCTCTTGCGTCCTTGTAACCATATCCCTGACCTCACTACTCTCAACATCCTGTACACTGGCACTACAATTTAGGTTCCCATTCCCCTGCTGAATTAGTTTAAACCCCCCCGAAGAGCACTAGCAAACCTCCCCCCCAGGATATTGGTACCCCTCTGGTTCAGGTGAAGACCATCCTGTTTGTAGAGGTCCCACCTACCCCAGAAAGAGCCCCAATTATCCAGGAAACCAAAACCCTCCCTCCTGCACCATCCCTGCAGCCACGTGTTCAACTCCTCTCTCTCCCTATTCCTCGCTTCGCTATCACGTGGCACGGGCAACAACCCAGAGATAACAATTCTGTTTGTTCTCGCTCTAAGCTTCCACCCTAGCTCCCTGAATTTCTGTCTTAAATCCCCATCTCTCTTCCTACCTATGTCGTTGGTGCCTATGTGGACCACGACTTGGGGCTGCTCCCCCTCCCCATTAAGGATCCCAAAAACACGATGTGTTTAGATTTGACGCTTCTGTAGCTTGGCTTGTTGGAGAGTGACATCTGCACATCAGGGCCAACTCCCTGCACTTCCATTATTAAGATTGGCTGCCGTCTGCTATTTGCAGAATCATGGATACTCGTTTTCAAATGAACGAATTTAGCAGTGCCTTTAAAGATACCGTGGGACTAGCTGAGTGACATGTAAGGCAGAAAATGGCTGCTCCCAACAAATGCCATAAAAAGACAGATTAACTAGCTGTTCTGGGGGTCATTGTTGACTTAGAAAGGGTTAAATTACAAGGTGAGATTATACAAACGAGAGTAAAGGAGTGATTTGATCGAAGTTTTCACAATATTAAGAGAAACAGAAAGGGTAGATAGAGAGAAACCATTCCTGCTAGTTGGGGAGTCTGGGATTAGTGCGTATTATCTAAAAATTAGAGACAGACCTTTCAGAATGGAAATTAGGAAACACCTCTAGACATAAAGGGTGGTAGAAGTTTGGAACTCTCACAAACAGCAATAGACGTGAGATCAATTGTAAATTTTAAATCTGAGGTTGATAGATTTTTGTTTTCCAAAGGTGTTGGAGAATGTGGAGTTAGGTCGCAGATCATCCACGAATGGTGGAACAGGACTAAGGGGCTAAATGTCCTCCTCCTGTTCCTATGTTTCCTAGAGCAGGAACTGCTCACCAAGGGAAAGTAGTTTTGGAAGGTTGTGCCAATGTGAGAAGATGCTAAATAAATGTATTTCTTTCTGGAAACTCCGTGAGTCTGTATGGCTCAGTTTGTTGATCTTCCACTTCAGTGTGATGGCCATCCGATCTATGGCACCTCAAAGATATGTAGACGGCCGCCTTTTGAAATCTTACTATGGCTGAGAATAATCCCAATGGAATATTGTGTGTTAAGTGGGATTTATTTTCCAAATTATAAATAAAATATTGCAGTGAACAAACCTGTTCAAGAAACGTATGTTCTTTCTAAAACAGATAAATGCAGCCTGAAATTAAAATCAACGTTGAGGCTAGTGCTTGCCACGTGTGTTGTTGCAGGGACTTGGATGTGCATTAAATGCATCATCGATTCAAACAGGCAATATTCCCTGAGGAGCTCCATCACCATGCTGTTTGTAATAAGTGTAGACAAAGAGCACTGAAATTCTATCCCGGGATGTGGCATGCTGACAAACTGCCAGTTTAAACTCAAGTAATAAGATGACTGCCACAAGCATTGAGTCTCAGCGATAATCTAATGATGGGCTGCTCCATTATCCTATGGGTAATCACAGCTGCTGCCAGTACCCCCAGTATGTGGGGCGCTAACAAAGAGCAAAAGTGCCTCTGAAAGCACCTGGAATATAATCAGTGGCCCAATCTGGCACTTCTCTTTAACACACAGTGTTATCTTACAGTCACTTGTGAATTGAAAGCTACCCCTAAGGACTTGCTGTGGGCTGAACTGGGTTTATCTAGATACAGATTTTTCTCTCTTCCCCCCTCTCTCTCTCTCTCTAACAAAAGCTGTTATTATTGTAACGAGGAGCATGCAATCAATCAAACAGCCGCATGAATCGCTCGTGATCTCCTCACCCATAGGCTTGGCATTGCTGACATCACTTCCCCCTGCCATGCTTCTTACTGTGAAAGTAATTATAAGCAGATGGGTGAATGACATCATTACTTCACTAATGAATGTACTTGAAGTGCGCATTGTGAGGTGCTTGGTGTATCTGTTTCATACTGCAGTGCTTCAGTGCCTAATCATGCTCTGTGTCAGGGAGGTTACTTGGAAATTGAGGGTGGATCGAGTGGGGGGTTGGGGGGGGGGGCGGGAGGGGAGGGGAGAACGGGTTAAATACCTATTAACTATCCCCGTCCTGAATTTTAGCTCAGGCACTTTTACATCACTTCAACATGTTTTCCAATGGACATGTCAAATATGACACGGACACCATGATGGCAAAAGCATTGTGCAACATGTCACAGAACATGCAGGTGAGAGAGGATCCAGGTTTGAACCCTGGGCTGTGCTGAGTTAGTTTGATCTTAGGTAAGATCATATAAAAAAAACTTGCATTTATATAGTGCCTTTCACAACCTCAGGATGTCCCATAGTGCTTTACAGCCAATGAAGTACTTTTTGAAGTGTAGTCACTGTTGTAATGTAGGAAACATGTAGGAAGTGGTACAGTTGATCTCAAGGTCCTCATGAATGAGATGGGGAACAATCGGCTGTAGCACCTGTTTCTTCAGACTTTACAATAATCCCTGTTGGAAAGCGGACATTGGGCAAGGATGGGTTTACATGTGATTCTCCTCCTTCCTTTCACATTTCAATTGCCACATGAAGGATGGCCACTTGGGGTCAGTACTGGGGGCTACTCGTACCTGTGGAGCCATAGCCTAAGCTGTGTCACTGCTTCAGAAGAGTGGAACATAAAAGGGTTTAATTTAATTGACTGTAATGGAACTGATTATCAGACATTGGCCGAGATTTTACCCCAGGCGGACGGGAGCCGGCCACCAACTGAAAAGTCGGTGGCGATCCCACTTCCGCCTCACCTGGGGATCCGACCCGTATTTTGCGGGTTGCCGGGCACCAATTGTTCTGAGGCGGGACTTCCACCTGCTTGAGGTAGGAAGTCCCACCTAATGGAGCTGTCGGCCAATCAGTGGGCTGGCAGCTCCTAGACCCAGCAGCTCTACTGGGGGCGGTGGCAACTGCCGGGACTACAGCCCAGCAAAAAGTAAAGATGCCGGTAAGGCAGGTAAATTTTGGTTGCCTCGCCAGGGGTAATTGGTCAGGCCCCGGCGAGGCAACGGTGGTCGGTTGGGGGTACGGGGGTGCGTGTTGGGTGTTGGGGGTGATTGGGGTAGCAGGGGCGGCCCTCCATCGGGCACAGGGTGGCCGATCATGAGGGCCGTCCCCGGGACATTCAAGAGCCGCCTGCTTTTGGCAGGTGGCTTCTCTCGGGTCACGGGACGTCCACTTGCCACGCGTAAAATCCGCGTGGAGGTGGGCGAAGGCCCTTAAGTGGCTGTTGAGTGGCCACTTAAGGACCTCGATTGGCCTGGGGTGGGTGGACCACTTTTCGCCCCCTGCCACCCTGCGTAAAGTGGTGGCGGGGGCAGGAGTGGGTCGGGAAGGGCTTCCGGAGGCTCCCGCTCCATTTTACGCCAACCCCGCGCCACCATCCCGCTCTTTGGGGTGGCATAAAATTCAGCCCATTGTATATAATGAACAGCTGATCCAATATTGTCTGCTTTGTGCTGCTGCTCGAACTGAATTTCTATGCTAATGAGATTTAGACAAAACAAGATCCTCGTCCCACATGTCCCTCAATCTCTTCTCTTCAGGAACAAATCTAGCTGTTTCTTGAACCCAATTGCACTAAATCACACAAGCTGTGATCACATCCATCATGCCACCTTAAACATTCACTCCCTTCACCACTGACGCACCCTGACTGCAAAGTGTACCATCTACAAGATGCTCTGGAGCAACCTTGACAGCACCTTCCAAACCCTCTACCGCTTAGAAGGACAAGGGCAGCAGGTGCATGGGAACACCGCCACCTGCAAGTTCCCCTCCAAGCCACACACCATCCTGACTTGGAACTAGATTGTCATTCCTTTATCGTCACTGGGTCAAAATCCTGGAACTCCTTCCCTAACAGCATTGTGGGTGTACCGCATCACATGGACTGCAGTGGTTCAAGAAGGTGGCTCACCATCATCTTCTGAAGGGCAATTAGGGATGGGCAATAAATGCTGGCCTAGCCAGTGGTATCCACATCCCATGAACAATTTTAAAACTTTCTGCTTGAATGACATTCCCTGGTAACATTCCACAGCTCAATGACAAGGTGGGGAAAGAAAACTAGAAACACAAAAGTGCAAATATCAGGGAGAGTGGATACACAATGGCAAACAATAACGCAGAGAGCATCTTCACAGCCAGAATATGATGTCATGTAGGTGGACATGATGTTTGCTAGCTCGGTTCCAGTAGCTTCCAGATGGGCTCCTAGAGAATGGGATAAAATACGATTCTACCAGGTTTCCACCCCATTGTTTCTGGCTCGCCATTTTTCGGTTGAGCGGGTCATGGGTAGGTCTTCTGCCTACTCCACTTCAAGGGGGTTCTGTCTGGTTCTGGAGTTACCCTGGAAATTACATCTCTTATGCCCTTAATAGGCCTGAACGAAACTCCTGCCAGCTAAGAGCTGGCATGTGTCCTCTTGAAACCTTATGACAAGGCTTCAAACATTACTTAGACTAAAGTATTGACCCCAGAGGGATCAAGTGGCTCCTGCCTTGAGTCAAAGTGGCTCCTTTTGGAGCTGCGGCTACTCCAGTTCTCCAGCTTGAAAAGGCCTAGGAGCAGTTCTGGTGATGGATCCATGATTTCATTTGCGGTCTACTCCTTATCCAAGAAGCCTTCATGTGAAAACGTTGATGGCGAGTGCATACTCTTAGGATTAGAGCAAGGCCACTCAGGAGTGAAATCAGGAAGTGCTTTTTCACACAATGAAATATGGAATGCTGTGCTCCAAAAATATGTGGGTGCTGAGGATAATTGGTGCTTTCAAGACAGAGATCAATAGATTTTTGTTATCAAAGGATATTGAGCTAAGAAGGGAAAATGGATTTGAGATACAGATTGGCCATGATCTAATTGAATGGCAGCATGGGTTCAAGGGGCTGAATGGCCTTCCCCGAACCGTTCCTAATGTTTCAATGTACTAGCAGGTCCGGGACTAACTGTAGGGGACTTCACAACTGAGTGTGAGCTTGACCTCACCTGATGTCCGTACGTGAACTTCTTGTAGAGGTTGCTGGATGGAGATTATAGAATAAAATACAATAGGAGAATGGTTACAGCACAGAAGGAGGCCATTCGGCCCAATCGAGCCCATGCCGACTCACTGCAAGAACAATTTAGCTCGATGGTCCCACTCCCCCACCCTTTCCCTGTAGCCCTGAAAATTATATCCTTTCAGGGGCTTATCCATTGCCCTCTTGAATGCCTCAATTGAATCTGCCTCCATCACACTCTCAGGCAGTGCATTCCAGAGTCGAACCACTCGCTGCATAAAAAAAGTTTTTCCTCATGTCGTCTTTGGTGCTTCTGTCAATCACCTTAAATCAGTGTCCTTGGTCCCTGACCCTTCCACCAATGGTAACAACTTCCCCCTATCTACTCTCTCTCTAGACCCCTCATGATTTTGAACACCTCTATCCAAATCTCCTCTCAACCTTCTCTTCTCTAAGGAAAATAACCCCAGCTTCTCCAATCAAGCCATGTAATTTTGTTTTGTTCTTTCCTGGTGAAGTCCCTCATACCCGAAACCATTCTTGTGAACTTTTTCTGCAGCTTCTCCAATGCCTTCACATCCTTCCTAAAGTGTGGTGCACAGAATTGGACACAATATTCCCATTGAGGCTGAACCAGTGTTTTATAAAGATTCATCATAACTTCCTTGCTTCTGTACTCTATGCCTCTATTTATAAAGCCCAGGATCCCATATGCCTTTAAAACCATGAATGCTGGCAGATTTTTCCCTCTCTAACTAAAAGGCAATAAGGGTGATTATAATTCCTTTGTACGCTGCTCCATCCAACATCACAAAAACAACTTTCATTTATGTAGCACCTTTAAAATGGTAAAATGCCCAAGGTGCTTCACATGAGCATTGGCTCCCATCTTCAGGCAAAACGGATCAGCTAATTGGGTATCGACTTGGAATCATCTGTCGATAAGGAATGGAGAAGATAAGAACATAAGAAATAGGAGCAGGAGTCGGCCATTTGGCTTATCGAGACTGTTCCACCATTCAACAAGATCATGGCTGATCTTCTACCTCAGCTCCACCTTCTCACAATATCTCCATTTCCCCCTAACTCCCTTAGTACCCAAAAACCTATCAACTACTGTCTTGAATATACTCAACAACAGAGCATCTATAGATCTCGTGGGTAGAGAATTCCAAACATTCACAACCCTTTGAGTGAAGAAATTTCTTGTCACCTCAGTCCTAAATGGCCGACCCCTTGTTCTGAGACAGTGGGCTGGATTTTATGATGGGGGTCCTGCCAATGGACCGAAAGGCAGGGGTGACCACGCCTTGGGCCTCTATTAGAGCCCCGGCTGAATTCATCATAGGGCAGGCAATTAACTGCCCACCGTCGAGGACGCTGTCACTTTATGGGGCAAAATCCTGCCCCTAGAGCTGCTGGCCAATCAGAGGGCTGGTAGTTCAGCAGTACCAGTAGCGTCACTGGGAGCGGTGGCCACTGCAGGAGGCCCAGAACTGTGGAGAAAGAGGAAACCCCGGGACCAAGGTAAGTGAGGTGGGGGTCTCCGGGGCCAGTGAGGCAGGGCCCGACAAGTGGATGGCGGGGTGGTTGGTGAAGGCAGGGAGGGCGACTTGCTGTGGGGGTGGCCATTGTCACCAGGTGGGTCCTCTGTGGGCCATGTGTTGGCTCAGCGGAGCCCCCCTCTGTCCCCAAGCTCATTAGGAGCCACCAGGTGTCACATGCTGTTGTCTGTACATGGCGGTGGGCCCCTCCGATGTTGGCTAAATGCCAGCGGAGGTGGAAGGTGGCCCTTAAGTGGCCACTTAAATGGCTTAATTGGCTTCCCAGTGGATAAAATGGCATGGGGGCAGGTGGACGGGTAGTGGGAGGAAGGAGCAATACTTTACAGGAGTACTGTGAGTCTTCGATGAGATCACTTACCCATCAATCTCGGTCACTAAGAAAGGATGTATTGGGATTTGCAGCAGGTTAAGTGAGTGAGAATACCCCGACTAAAGAAATAACAAAGAAAGAAAACAGAGAGCAAATTGCTTTCACTGCCTCTCAATCATTTAATATCACAGCAACAGCAGCTTGCATTTATGTGGTGTTTTTAACATCACAGAATGTCCCAAAACGCTTCACATGAGGGGAAGAATGAAAAAAGGAAAGCTAATTGTTGTGATGATATAAAGAATGTCTCAGTTCAATATTATAATTATGGGAGTGAATAATTCCCTGAATTAGAGCATCAACAATTACTTCTAGAACACTGCACACAGCTGCCAGCCATTACAGGATAATATGCATGCATTGTCGACTATGAGGCTATTTTGGAGCCAGAGAACTCCTATTGATTCTCCATGTTGGACTGAGTGGAAGTGATACACTTGCCTATGAGAAAGGACTTCAACTGAAATCCTAAAATGAATTTACTAGAATATAATCATCTCAAATTGCATCAGTTTAGAGGCACTTGATGCAAATGACTGATTAAAAATTCTTCGAGGGATTGACAGGGATCTGTTTCCCCAGCTGGACAGTCTGGAACTAGGGGTTACAGTCTCAGGATAGGGGTTGACCATTTAGGACTGAGATGAAGAGAAATTTCATCACTCAGAGGGCTGTGAACCTTTGGAATTCTCAACCCCTGGAGAGCTGTGAATGCTCAGTCGTTGAGTATGTTCAAGAATGAGATCTAGAGAGTTTTGGCCAGTAAGGGAATGAGGATCTGGCGGGAATGTGGCGTTGAGGTAGAAGATCATCCATGATATTGAATGGTGGAGCAGACTGGATGGACCCAATGGCCTACTCCTTATCCTATTTCTAATCTGCTCATGTTTTTTAAAATGTATTTTCTCATAGCTTTCTTCTGCATGGTGATGTCCAGGGTCCTGGGAGTTAATTTAATACAGCTGCCCAACATTCTGCCTGGATTGTATTTCTATTTTCCATATACTTATATATTTCTATGATTAATGACTTCTGTGAGCTGTGGGGATAGATAGAGTCATAGAGAGATACAGCACTGAAACAGGCCCTTTGGCCCACCAAGTCTGTGCTGACCAACAACCACCTTATACTAACCCAACATTAATCCCATATTCTCACCATTGTCCTATCATCTACCTACACTAGGAGCAATTTACAATGACCAATTTACCTATCAACCTGCAAGTCTTTGGCTGTGGGAGGAAATAGAGCAACTGGCGGAGACCCACGTGGTCACAGGGAGAACTTGCAAATTCCACACAGGCAGTGCCCAGAACTGAACCCAGGTCACTGAAGCTATGAGGCTGTGGTGCTAACCACTGCACCATTCTTAGGTAGGTGAAAAAATAAAATGTTGCTCAGGATATAATCAACTAGACCAAGTAATTGATCATTAAACAGGTAAATGAACAGTACTCAGTCAAACTATTTTACAGTAAATACTCTCCTTATTTCCAGAGAACTGGAAAGAGCACAGGCATCATTTAGTGTGAGGGAGCAGCAGAAATGTCTGGGGTAAACGCCAGGGGATGTTTTCCTCCATTTGAAGGCCGCTTTCGAAATGCAAGTTGTTGTTTTAGCATTGTGTGATAACAGAAGTGTGAAATGAGAACAGAACCTTTGGCTCCTCAAGGTGTCACTTCTTCCAGGGTCTAGGTACGGTCTATCATATTAAGGACAAGGCACATAATCTGTAATTGCTCAGATCTACTCAGAGGACACAACTATGATGGCCTTCAGTATTCATTCTATCAGTTTGTGGCATTTGAGTAACAAATTGCCGTCCTGTTGCCAGTGCCCTGCTCCACTTATTTAGTCACCTCAGGGAATGTTTGGCAGAGATTTCCTGTGAGGATTTTAGAGTATTCATACTCTATGCATAAAGAGCAGGACCAGGAAAGACCTTTCATTCTAGCAAGCCTGCTCCTGCCACACTCCATGTACAATTTACTTGACTATAGCCTCCACCCAACTCCTTTACGTTCCTACAGGAGGTGTGTAGAACACGTTTCAGCATTTAATTAGGCGAGGCCCTCAGCAGGATAGAATACTTGATCATTTCTGCTCATCTGCGTAGAAAGAAAGGACTTGCATTTATATAGCACCTTTCATACAGAAACAATGAAAGATTTACAGTGCAGAAGGAGGCCATTTGGCCCATCATGTTCCTGCTGGCCAAAAAGAGCCATCCAGCCTAATCCTACCTTTCAGCTCTTGGTCCATAGTCCTGTAGGTTACAGCGCCTCAAAAGCATATCCAAGTGTTTTTTTTTAATGCAATGAGTGTTTCAGCCTCGACCACCTTTTTGGGCAATGAGTTTTGGGCCCCCCACCACCCGCTGGGTGAAAAAACTATTCCTCAACTCCGCTCTAGAGAATTGATAGAGGTGTTCAAAATCATGAGGGGTCTGGACAGAGTAGACAGAGAAAAACTGTTCCCATTGGTGGAACGGTTGAGAACCAGAGGACACTCATTTAGGGTGATTGGCAAAAGAACCAAAGATGACATGAGGAAAACCTCTTCATGCAGCGAGTGGTTAGGATCTGGAATACACTGCCTGAGAGTGTGTTGGAGACAGGTTCAATCATGGCTTTCGAAAGGGAATTGGAGAAGGACTTCAAGAGAAAATCTGCAAGGTTACTGGGAAAGAGTGGTGGAGTGGGACTAGCTGAAAGCTAGCACGGACACGATGGGCTGAACAGCCTCTTTCTGTGCTGTAACCATGCTATGATTCTAATGCTTCTACCAATTATTTTACCCTGATGATGTCCAAAAGGACTTCATGCGCAATTAAATACTTTTGAAATGTCATCACTGTTGTTAATTTGGGAAACATGGCAGCCGATCTGCGCACAGCATGATCCCAGGAACAGCAGTGGATTAAATGATGAGATGATCTGCTGTAATTATGTCATAGGATCTCTTAATCTTTTACATCCCCCTGAGAGGATGCATAGGGCCTGGGTTTAACATCACATTCAAAAAACAGCATCTCAGTGCTGCACACACCAGCCTGGATTGTGCTCAAGTTCATGTTGACTTTCAGAAGGCTGACCAAAGCAAGCAGGCCGCTTGACGCTGTGGGAACGAAAATTCCTTTTCAAGGCCTGGGCCTTAGTTAAATAGAACTGGTGAACTACCTGCCACACACGGGGAACCTGATTCAGTTCTCTGCATTCAGGCTGGCGCCTGATGATCTGGAGGCTCCCTGATTGGCAGAAAGATAAGGCCTGGGAGGGGGGCTTGGCACGTTTGGTAAAGATGGGGGTAGGGGTGGGGAGAGCTGTGACCCAGATTATTTTTGTTTGGTTTGAAGGAACCCTCCTGCAGCTGCTCGCCTCACAAAACAAATTTAAAACTTACCTTCTGTTACTCTTTTCAGCTATACCACTAATAAAACTGCCCCAATGTCTCCCAAAATGTCTATCGGGGAGTCCGATGTGACTCCATATAGAGTTGTCAACTCTGGTGGGACTATTCCTGGGGGGTTCCATCGCATGACCTCCTGCCGCTAACTGCCCTGCTCCCACATTCCCACCATTGGTCGCCCAACACGTCCATCCTCGTGGCACATCACCTTCCCACAACCAATTGGAAAACACACAGGCTCTTCCTTGCCCAATTGGATGATGCTTGGTGGGCAGTCAAAACAGCATTTTTATCCCGACTCCAATATCATTATAATGAATAAATCCTCAAAGAAAAAGGAAATAATCACGCGTTTTTAATGTCCCTGTGATTTTTCTCCGAGAGTTGCTCATTAGTAGTGTCCTAGAGATTAATGTTCAATTTCTGCAGATGAGAGGACAATTATGGAGGATTACCAAACCCTCACCTTGATTTGCATATTGAAAGCATCTACTTCCTGAAATAGGCGGGTCCTTGGGCCTCCATGGCACTAGGCCCCTTTTGAAATGGCAGGGAGAAAACATCAGTGTTAAATCTGCTGACCCCATTGCTGCCAATTTATCTGAGAGAGGGGAGTGAACCCACAAACTTCTGACTCGGAGGCAATAGGGCTGTAACTGAGCCATTTATTTCATGCTGTTTCAGGGGGCTTGCTGTGAACGTAATAGCTGCCACATTTTCCTATGTTACAATCGTGATTACTCTTTGAAAGCGCTTCATTGGTTTTGGGATGTCCGGGATCATGATTATTTTGCAAATGACCAGGTTTTGAATCTCTTACATTTAATTGTATAATGATATATCTTTGTTTCAGACCTTCCAATCACTGGATACAGTCTACTGATCTGCTATGTCCCATCGCTTCATAACTTTAAATTCTCCTATCAAGCCTCCATTAGATCATCTCCTCTGATTAAATGAATGAGCTCCAGTTTTTTAATTCTGTCTTTATAGTTGTATTTCTGTGCAGCAGCCTAGAACCTGCACTATACCATCTCTATTACCTCAACATCCTTCCCATAGGGCTGAATAGGGATTCCAACGACAGGCCGGAAAGCCGGGGGTGATCCCGCCTCGCCCGTCTGCGGGACCCCCGGCCACATTTAACCTCTGTCGGGCAACAAATTAGTTAGGCGTCCAGGAAGGGGCAGCCACCTGCCTCAAGGATCTGCTGGCCAACCGGAGGGCAGTGGCCGCTGCTGGGACTGTGCCTGGAAAAGAGGACGCAATGGAACCAGGCCAACTCTCCCAACCAGGTGTGCGGACTGGGGGCACCAGGGGCAGTCAGGCAGCCTCTGGAGAGTGGGGGTGGTGGGATTGGTGAGAGCAGGGGGAGGGGTTGTCATAGGGGTGGCCAGTGCTGCCAAGATTTTATTCATTACAAATGGTAAACTAACAGGCCTCTAATTACCTGGGTAAGCACTGTCAACCTTCCTAAAAACAGCAGAACAAGGCTGAAGCCTTGGCACTTGAGCACAAAGAGCTCAATATTCCTTCGAAGCAGAAGTGGAAAACTGGAAATAGCAGATCAATAGGAAAATCAGACGGCTTTATATAACAACTGTCCAATCGGCAACTTCCAAAGGTGAAAATCTTTTCCGATGTGTCATCATAAGAATCATTAAAAAAAAATTGAAACAGATGTAATGATACTTCAGGCCTTAGCTCGAGCATTGTCAACAATTCTGGACATCACACTTAACAAAGGTGTTGAGGCCTTGGAGAGGGTGTACAGGAGATTTACTAGAATGATACCAGGGTTGAGGGACTTCAGTTCCAATGCAGAGAGTAGGGAAGTTGGGATTGTTCTCCTTACAGCAGAGAAGGTTGTGGGAATTTAATGGAGGCCTTCAAAACTTTGAGGGGTTTTGATAGAGTAGAGAGGGCAAAACTGTTTCCACTGACAGGAGGATCAGTAACCAGAGGAGCAAGTTTTACGGTGATTGGCAAAAGAACCAGAGGTGACATGCAGAAACAATTTTTAGGCAGCGAGTTGCAATGATCTGGAATGCGCTGTCTGAAAGTGTGGCGGAAGCAGATTCAATTGTATCTTTCGAAAAGGAATTGGATAAATACTTGAAAAGCAAAATGTTGCAAGGCTACGGGGGAAAGAGCAGGTCAGTGACACGAATTGGATAGCTCTTTCAAAGAGCCAGCACAGAACACGATGGGACGAATGACCTCCTTCTGTGCTGTATGATTCAATGATTCTACTGTTGAAGGAATGTGTTCACTCCACAGTGTTCCCAGAATTGCTCCCCTTCCCCACCCATGGGGTGGCCTCAAAACTAACAGGGAATGCTGGGTTTTATCGCAGGCAGTATGGAAAATAAGAGCTGAGATGTAATGACGAATCTAAATAAAACCTTAATGAAACCTCAGTTGGATTCTGCATCGCTCGAACTGTAAAATGCCTTGTCAGCTTCTCAAGATGCTTCAGATGTGTTATGTGCTTGGAACACCAAGTTCAGTATCCACTGATGTGTGGAAATGTAAACTACTCTTAATTAAAATTACACAACCCGTCACTGTGAGCACTGGCAAATCATCTCAGTGTCAAAGGCACATCAGAGTTGTTTCACGTGGAAGCTAAGCTATTCCCTAATTAAATTGCTGAAAACTGTTCAAAGCCAAATATTATTACATGACCAACACAAACATCTTTTTCTCTTATTTTACATGGGTGAACTTCTTTTGGGATTCATGAATGCATGCGTCCTGGTACTCGTGGCTGCCTCGCTCATCAAAGTTGGGAGCTGAGGAGGAGACACTGTGCTTGGAGCAACAGCTGAGGAACAGGCCAGGCTTTGGGGGCCCAAATATGGCTTTTCTCCCCCCACCAAAAGAGGACCAGATTCCAGAAGAAAGGCACCAGGATTCAGTGGGAGAAGTCTTAAAGTTGGCGAAGAAGAAGTCTAATTTCAACAGAATGGATATCGGGGCCGGAGCGGATTGAATACAAGTATAAAATATAAATAATATGTTTTATCATTGTAAAAGTATTCCACGGATGAAGTGGATATTTTAAATGGTGCAAAAAAATGGCAGTGGGTTGAAGTCTGTTATTAAGATATTTGAAGGCTAGGTTTCAGGTTTAACTTGCACAGGGGAGTGGAGTCAATAAGATGTGGATATTACAACACGGGGCTGAATTTTGTTGTTGTGGCGGGGGTCCCGATGACAGGCTGGAAAGC
Source organism: Heterodontus francisci (assembly GCF_036365525.1). Lineage (NCBI taxonomy): Eukaryota > Metazoa > Chordata > Chondrichthyes > Heterodontiformes > Heterodontidae > Heterodontus > Heterodontus francisci. The sequence continues at coordinate 115,996,471 of NC_090383.1, forward strand.
CAGGGCAATCCTGCCTCTACCATTTGTGGTACCCCGGGCCACATTTGACCTCTCTAAGGTAACTAACTAGTTGCTGTCAGGGCTGCCGTCCCTTTAAAGGATGGCCGCTCGCCACTCTAGCCCCCCTCCAGTTGACCCCCAGCATCCACAACCCTTTGGGGAGAGAATTCCAGATTTCAACTGCCCTTTGTGTGCAAAAGTCCTTCCTGATATTCTTTCTAAACGGTCTAGCGGCGATTTTAAGAGTACGTCCCCGCGTTCTTAAGTTCAGCCACCAGAGGAAATAGTTTCTCTGTATCTGCTCTATCAGATCCTTTTAACGAGAGATGGTGCATAGCGGTAATGTCACTGGACTAGTAATCCAGTGGCCCATGCTGATGCCCTGGGATCATGAGTTCAAATCCTACCTTGTCAGTTGGTGGAATTTAAATTCAATTAATTAATAAAGATATGAAATTGTAAGCGAGTCTCACTAATGGTGCCATGAAACTATCATCGATTGTTGTAAAAACCCATCTGGTTCACTAATGTCCTGTAGGGAAGGAAATCTGCCATCCCTACTGGGTCTGGCCCACAAGTGACTCCAGACCCACAGCAATGTGGTTGACTCTTAACTGCCCTCTGAAATGGCCTAGCAAGCCATTCAGTTCAAAGGCGATTCGGGATGGGCAACAAATGCTGGCCTTGCCAGTGACGCCACATCCCATGAAGGAATAAAAAACAATGTAAATCTCTTGATCAGATCACCCCTTAATCTTCTTGACTCCGCCATTAGTGCTAAATTTGTTGTTTTATACCATTCATTTGTACCCACTAGAAAGTCAGTCTAAGTCAGTCTTTGAAGTTGTTTAAAATTGGACCTTTACGTGCCTCATAAACAGAGGTATTTGCCGTATTAGTGCAGATTGGATTCCTATCCACTGTGTTCAGCTGTAGAAAATCATCAACATGGTCTCTGATGCACAATAGGGGCTGGATTTTATGAGCCCGCCGCCACTCCTGGTGGCAGGTGAAAAAGCACTGCCGAGCCACCGCGATCTACCATACGGCGGCTCATTTAATTACCCGGGACGGCCCACCACCCCAATCACGTGGAGGGGGCGGACTGTCCAACGCTGGCAATGGCGTCAGCTGCCTGTGCACAAGCACTGGTGCTGTTTTTAAAGTGCAGCCGGCCCTGCCGGCGAATTTACATTTTTAAAGTCATCCCCCCACCCCCCCAAAACCGGTTGCAATGAAAATTCTATCACTCCTTTCCCACCCCCAACACCAATAAAATTATGTATTTTCCCTCTCCCACCCAAAATACTTACCTTTGAAATATGACCTTCCCCCCCCCCCCCACTTTCTGTACAAAGTTTAAAGTTCACCCCTTCCCACCATCCCCTACACTCATGACGATTATTTGACCCCTTTCCCCTCCCCCTGCACTAAACCCCCCCCCCCCCCACCCACCTGGTTCACATGTCACACCTGCTTTCCCCAGACGGGGAAGTGAAGGTGCGGGAGCACTGGCCACCGCACCAAAGATCGTGACAGGATCATAAGATCCCAGGTAGATTTATTTAAATGTATTCATGTTGCTCATTTCACTATGCACAGCTGGGTCCCGTAGCCCAGTGGCGGGGGTTGGGGGTGGGGGCTGTAGCTGCCATGGAGCCTCGCCGCCACTGGGAAGATTGGGCCGGGCCCTCCTGGCATCAGGCGCCGTGGTGGGCCTCTGCCGGAACTTCTGGCACCCCCTGCCACGGAGCCTGATGTCGGGAGCTCAGTAAAATTCAGCCCCTAGGTGTGGGAAAAGCACATAAAACTTTTTCCTCAGAGAGTGATGAGAATATGGAGCTTGCTATCATATGGAGTGGTTGTGTCTAATAGCACTGATTTGTTTAAGGTGACGCTTGATAAGTACATGAGGGAGAACGGAATGGAAGATTGTGCTGATAGGGTGAGCTGAAGTTAGGTGGGAGGAAGCTCATGTGGAGCAATATACACCAGCTCCAACAATAACTTGTATTTATATAGCGCCTTTAATGTAATAAAACACCCCAAGGCACTTCACAGGAGAATTATAAAACAAAATTTGACACAGATTCACATAAGGAAATATTAGGGCAGACGGCCAAAAACTTGGTCCAAGAGGGAGGTCCTAAGTTGCATCTTAAAGGAAGAAAGTGAGGTAGGGTGGCAGAGAGGTTTAGGGAAAGAATTCCAGAACTTAAGGCCTTGGCAGCTAAAGGCATGGCCGCCAATGGTGGAGCCATTAAAGTCGGGGACGAATGGTCTGTTTCTTTGCTGTAAAGTTCTGTGTAATTTAATGAAACCGGGTTTGTAACAGAGTCATAGCAACAGGAGAAAAACACCTCCTTGTAAATAGTATCGAACTCGTGAGTAACAAAGTCAGGGATCTTTATTGAAACTCAGTGTTGGCCTAGATTTGTTTTGTTGGCAAGATACACGAGGCTCTTAATTCCCTTATTCTTCAGCTTTAGAAAGCATTCCCCAATTACACCTGTCTGTGAGCCATGAAGAATATTATTCTGAATAAACAGCGCTACAATGGCTTACCCCAGTCTTAAATCTATTTAAACACTGAATCTCAGCACCAGAGAGAATTCTGATAAACGTTAATATCCTTTCTTTTCTGTCAGTTTTCATTTAAAAATTGATTTTGTTTCGACAGTGTGGTGATGATAGCATCCAGGGTCCTGTTATGGCTAACACAAGGGAGCTGAGTTATTATGTGAGTTAAGTTAGAACTGATTCAGTCTTCATTGCGTAGTATGTTTTGTATGTTGGCCCCAAGCCAGCACTCCAAAAATGTCATCCCTACAATCATCCACATTTAACACATCTGCAGTCCCTCCCCCTCCCCACATAAAGCATCCAATAATCTCTAAATTACTCCACTGATTTTGTCTCCATTACCCTCCCTGGAAATCCATTCAATGTGTTATGCGAAGAACTTCATGACATCAGATCTAAATTTCCCCTTCACCGCTGTGAACCGTTTATTTTTATAATTTATCGACTCTTGGGATGTGGGCGTCGCTGGCAAGGCCAGCATTTATTAACTGCCTTAAGAGGGCAGTTATGAGTCAACCCAGTTGGTGTTGGACTGGAGTCGCATATTGGCCAGACCAGGTAAGGACGACAGAATTCATTCTCTAAAGGACATTAATGAAGCAGTTGGATTTTTACTAAAATCCGACCACTTCGTGCTCACCTTTTCCTTATACCAGCTCTTTATTTCCAGATTTATTAAAACTGAGTTCAAAAGTTGAGATTTCAACTCAAGTTCTCTGAACTATTAGCCCATCCTCTGAGTTACTATTCCATGAACAAAACCACTACGATATCACCCCATACACCAAACCTGTGCTCCCTTGCCTTACTTTCATGGGAACCCGTGAAGTGGTTCTAGGATTTACCTTTTCTATATCATTTACTATTTTACATACTTCTATGAGGTTCCCACTCATTCACTTCCTATCAAAGAAACATAGGAAAAGGAGGAGGCTATTACCCCTCTAGCCTGTTCCTCTATTCATTGAGATCATGGCTGACCTGTGATCTAACTCCATTGTCCTGCTAGGCCCCCACCTGCTAAGAATGAGGCACATTAATTAACAGACAGTGCTTGGAAGGACAAAGGACCATCCCCTGACACATTCAACCCTCCCTGATCAATACCTTGATCACCAGGTATTGTGTGTAACAGGAGCATTCCAGATACTGCTAAGTTGATAAAGTCCAAGACATGGTCAGAGCAGTTAGTCACATGACTAATTTGCTCGGCAACCTGGGGTTTTATGAATTGTACAAACAGTTTGAACTGCGAGGGTCTATTTGCTCCTGGACTGAGAAGATCTTTCCTGTCTCTCTTTCTCACAAGCCTCTGAATCCACTGAAGACACATGAACCTCAAGAAGAAATGTCTCCTACAGTGAGCATGATTTAAGAAAAATACTGGGCCCCAACGAAAAGCCAGATCTATCTACAATCAAGGACTCTACAGTGAGCTCGAAGATCCGTAACAACAACTCTTCAGATACTTATTTTTTCCTTCTCTTTTCTGTCTCTATTTGCATGTGTGTCTCACGTATACATGCTAGCGTGGATGCGCATGTATCCGTAGGCGTTAACCGAATTAGAGTTTAAGTTTAATAAATTTCAACTTTTCTTCTTCAAACCTAAGAAAACCTGTTTGTGCTGGTTTCTTTGCCTTATAATTGGAAAGCGGTAAACAAGGATTCACCAAGGGGGAGCTAAAAACACGGTGCGTTTAAAATTAAAACCTGTTACAGTAAGACCAGGTGAAGGCTGAGGAGGAACCCTAGACACCTTTCTCACCTGGTTGTAACACCATATAATCACCTTTGCTCCATATCCCTTAATACCTTTGGCCAACAAAAATCTATCAGTCTCAGATTTAAAATTTACAACTGATCTAGAATCAATTGCCATTGGCAGAACAGAGTTCCAAATTTCTATCACCCTTTGTGTGTAGAAGTGTTTTCTAATTTCACTCCTGAAAATTCTGGCTCTAATTTTTAGACTATGCCCCCGGAACCCTAGACTCCCCAACTGACGGAAATGTTTTCTCTATATCTAACCTATTTATTTCCGTTAATACCCCGAAAACCTCTATTGAATCACCCCTTAACCGTCTAAATTCCAGAGAATACAGCCCTAGTTTGTGTAATAGCTCCTCACAATGTAACCCTTGGAGTCCACGTATCATTCTGGTAAATCTACACTGCACTCCCTCCATGTCCATATCCTCCCTAAGGTGTGGAGCCCGGCACTGCTCACAGTAACTCCAGGGGTGGTCTAACCAGGGCTTTGCATTGCTGAAACATGGCTTCTACACCCTTATATTCTATTATTTTCTGTACCAGTTCATGACATTTTAATGATCTTTCGGAGCTGAAGAGCCAAACTTGCTCAATCTTTCCTCATAATTCAATGCTCTAATGCTCAGGATCAGTTCTGAGGCTTTTATCTGCACCGGCACCAGGGTTTAGCTGTTTGCCTTATGTCTCAATGATCATAACTGGACGCATCAGGATTAGTTTCATTCTATGAAATGTTATAAATAAAGTAGATAAGTAGGATTTTTAAAATCTATTTAACCTATGAGTAATTCTGCGTAAACTAAATTAAGATGTTGTGATTAAGTTAACTTCAGCTCCACAGCGACTAAATCGACAGCAGAGAGCATCTGAGGATGTGGATTATGGTTAAACACAAAAGAAATTAGGCCCAGTCAAAGTGTTATTCCAGAAAAGTATCTCTTAGCCTCCACGTTGGTTTGAGGTTTGATAATACAATCCAGAGAGGACATTGGGTAGTGCGATGGTCTGGTTTCATTCATGTGAACACAGCAGGGAGTGGTGCCAGGGAAATTCACACCTAGCTGGGCAGTCGCCTGTTGGGATGGCAGCTCAGCTGACCAGCCTCTGGGTATGGAGGGTTGGGATGGGGTTGCGGGGTGGGGGGTGGGGGGGTCAAAAGTGAAACTTTTGGCTTCTTGTCCAGCCAAGAAAGGACACAAAGGAAACATACAGGCTGAATTTTACCAGCCCACTGGAGATAGGCTGGGAGACTGGAGGAGAGATCATATTCCGGTGAAAGGCATCAGGAGGGAAGCCTAACATTGCAACTGGATTTAACCGAAGCCGGCCTGGCTGGCAGGCGGAGGTTGCTCAGGAACATGACGGGAAGGTAATTAAGCTTATTATACAGGCAATTGACAGTGATCTTACCAGGGTTTTCTCATTTTTCGATGGGTGCACAGGAACAATCGAGCTTCGGGCGGAGGCTTAGTGGGAGGTCAGTGTTGGCTCAGTTGGCAGCCATTGTGAATAGTAATGTGGTTTGGCAGGGTGGGTGGAGCTGAGTGGGCAGTGGCAGTAGTAATTGGTACCATGCACAAACTTGCCCAGCACAGCGGGGGCATACCGCTTGATAAGCCCTCTCAGACGTGGCACTTGTATGCACAGAGCAAGCGCGGTGGGAGGTCCAGAGAGCTGAGTGCAGCTATTTTCTATGGGCCTCACTCAGTCAGGCTATGAGATCTGCAGTGAGGAGGAGCATCAGAGAGGGAAAGAGCTGCAGCCACAGGCAGCAGGGCAGCAGCAACCACAGGGGCACCAGCAGAATGAGCCACAGAGGCCACATGGACAAGGAGGGCGCAGAGGGGCATGCAACCAGCCACTTGTTTGCAGAAAAGGATACCCACTAGAGAGGGTCTACCATCAGAGGCTTAGCTTCCTGTAAATGCCGGAGCGGAGCAGCAGTGTTGTCAAAGACCGTGCCTTTCCAGGGAGGCAGTCGCTGAGCTGTGTGCCATCATGGAGAATGAGCTGAGCCCTATGGGAAGTGGTAGGCATCCAATGTCTGTGGCGCTGAGAGACACCATGGTGCTGAATTTCTACGCCTCAGGGTCCTTCCAGGGATCTTCTGGAGGTATCTGTGGGATTTCCCAGTCTGCTGCTCATCGCTGTATCAAGATGGTCAGCAATGTTATGCTCAAGAGGGCTGGCCATTACATACGCTTTTGCACCAAGACAGACAGTTAGGCTGAGAAGGCTATAGGATTCAGGACCATCGCTGGATCCCCCCAGGTGCAGGGTGTCATCCACTAGACATATGTGACCATCAAGGCTCCCACAGACCAGGCAGCCTTCATCAACAGGAATGCCTTCCACTTGCTCAATGTATGTCTGGCTTGCGATCACCGCAAACGGATCTTTCAGGTCAGTGCAGAGTTCCTGGGAAGCTGCCACAGCACCTACGTAATAAGGCAGTCCCAGGTGCCTGACCTTTTCAGCCCCCCACATGTCTTCAAGCATGGATACTGGCTGACAAGGGCCACCCACTGAACATGTGGCTACTGACACCTATATGGAACCCAAGCACAGATGTAGAGGAGAGATTCAACAGCTGTTTTTTTAATTCATTCATGAGGTGTGGGTGTCACTTGCTATGCCAGCATTTATTGCCTATCCCTAATTGCCCATGAGAAGGTGGTGGTGAGCTTCCTTCTTGAACCGCTGCAGTCCATGTGGGTGCAGTACACCCACAGTGCTGTTAGAAAGGGAGTTCCAGGATTTTGACCCAGCGACAGTGAAGGAATGGCAATATAATTCCAAGTAAGGATGGCGCGTGACTTGGAGGGGAACTTGCAGGTGGTGGTGTTCCCATGCATTTGCTGCCCTTGTCCTTCTAGGTGGTAGAGGTTGCGTGTTTGGAAGGTGCTGTCTAAGGAGCCTTGGTGCGTTGCTGCAGTGCATCTTGTAGATGCCGCAGGACAACTTGAACGACCATTGAGTAAGAAAATTCCGGCCACAGTTACCAGACGGACTCTGCAAGAAAGTTCTCTCCATTAATACTCTTCTTTTTCAAGCTACTATCTAATTCTCTTTTAAAAGGACTGTCTAATTACTCACTCACATTCATCTCTAATCTACATTAAGATTTTGGAGCTGATTTTCCAAATGCACTGCCCTGTGGAATCTTACCTTCTGGGAACACATATTGGAAAAGGCAGGCGTGATCCCCACAATTTGAGGTTAGCTGACACCCTTGGCACAGACCCTTGTTCACAGGAGGCACTTATTGGGAAATAGGCCCTGGTTTTCTCCCATTTCTCCTTCCCTCTCCTAAGAGCAGTAAACAAAGAAAGACATACCTTTAGATAGCGCCTTTCATAACCATAGCTTATCCCAAAGCACTTTACAGCCAATGAAGTACTTTTTGAAGTTGTAATGTATGAAGCGCAGCAGCCAATTTACGCACAGCAAGCTCCCACAAACACCAATGTGATAATGACCAGGTTATCTGTTTTTAGTGATGTTGATTGAGGGATAAATATTGACCAAGACAGGTGGGATAACCCCCTTGCTGTTCTTCGAAATATTGCCATGGAATCTTTTACATCCAGTCGAGCAGGAAGACAGGGCAGTTGATTTACCATCTCATCAAAAAGACAGCACCTCTGACAGGGCAGCACTCCCTCAGTACAGCACTAGTGTCAGCCTAGATGATGTGCTCAGGTCCCTGGAGTGGGACTTGAACCCATGACTTTTTAACTCAAGAGATAAGTTGTTACCATTGAGACACAGCTGACACCGTAATCTCCAAAAGCACTAGTAGCCTGCGGTACTGTTTCCAATTGTGTGTAAGCCTAGGCAGCAAATAATGGCCTCTTGACCATGAATGGATATCACACAGCTGCGTCAAAGCCTGTTTTAGCCTAGCAACCACATGCCTGTCCTGCCCGTGCAGGTCACCAGGTTGCTTTCTTTAAACCTGTACCCTAGTTCTGGGGTGCTGCGGACGATAACAGTGGGCCCATTGACAGTTGGCTGAGTGAGACTAGCTAACTCAGCAGAGACCAGGGAATGGGGCAGTCTGCTTATTAAAATTGGCGGAGTGGTTAGCACCGCAGCCTCACAGCTCCAGCGACCCGAGTTCGGTTCTGGGTACTACCTGTGTGGAGTTTGTAAGCTCTCCCTGTGGCTGCGTGGGTTTCCTCCAGGTGCTCTGGTTTCCTCCCACATGCCAAAGACTTGTGGGTTGATAGGTAAATAGGCCATTGTTAAAAAAAATTGCCCCTAGTGTCAGTAGGTGGTAGGAAAATTGAGGGAAGGTGGGGATGTGAGAGGGATAATGGGATTAATGTAGGATTAGTATAAACGGGTGGTTAATGGTTGGCGTGGACTCATTGGGCTGAAGAGCCTGTTTCGGTGCTGTATCTCTCTATGACTCTAATCATTGCTTCTATAACTGAGGAGTTGAATTTCCTGTAGGGGTTCCACTGCCTGAGAGTATGGCGGAGGCAGATTCAATCATGGCTTTCAAAAGGGAATTGGATAATTGTGAATAGAAAAAAATTAGTCCTGCTGCAGGGAAGGGACAAGGGAGTGAGACTATGTGAGTTGCTCTTGCAGAGAGCTGGCATGGCCATGAAGAGCTGAATGGCCTCCTTTTGTGCTGTAACCATTCTATGGTTCTATGATTCTCCTGATTGGCTGAGGGAATGTCAGTGAAAGCATGTTTGAAACATTGTTTATGCAAGTGAATGGGGTTTTCCACCAATTTTGCGTCAAAGTAAAGGCTCTGATCGGCAAAACACCCGAGGAAATTCCCAGCGAGAGAAATCGATTGTTACGTCACTTTATTTTCTGATATCACGTGACTGCTCTTTATCATCCCTCCTATTTCTTTGTGCAAGCATCATAAATCAAGGCCTGGTTCAAGCCTGTAATGAGAAGATATGAGCCTGGGGGAATGACTCACTTTTCTCCATCATAAATCAATGGTACAATTTAACGATTTGCAGACAACTGGGATGGAAGATTAAGCCACTTACAGCTGGCAACTCACTTAGAGCTGGCACTGCACTGCTATTGTAGGGTCCCTTGTACATGGATAGTGCAAACTGGTCAGGTTCTGTCTCTACATCGGGGAGGATAGGGGTTACTACCTCCCCAGATTCGGACCAGCGAGTCTGGTTCTTGAGGTCACATCTAGAAATGACTAAATGTCCTCCAAATGCTGAAATTTAAGACAGTTTTCCACTCCTGTCTTAAAGATCTTGCATTTTTGTAGCACCTTTCATAGCCACAGGGCCAAAGGAGTACTTTTGAATTTTGTAACCCCACTGTTGAGATTTAAATTGAGTAAGTTTTGTTTTATAATGCTCCTGTGAAACGCCGTGGGATGTTTTACTACGTTAAAGTCGCCATATAAATGCAAGTTGTTGTTGTTGTTATGGGCCAGGAAACAACAGCTTCAAGACATGACCGCACCCAGCCCCCCCCACCCTGACCTTATTCTTCTTGGTTTCTGGGACTTGGTGTCAGGTCCAGAATTTATTATGGGTGATATGTAATGCCTCTGTTTGGTGTTTCTCAGAGAAAAATGGACAAAATTGTGGAATGTGATCCCCAAAATAACAGGGTAAAATCGCAGAAGAATGTTTTAAACAGAAGGCCTATCTGGGCCACTTCTTGCTATGGATCCTCTACGCGCTGCCTTCAACTGGCAGGTAAACCTACAGTGGGCAAGATTTTAACTCTCAGGCCGCAATGAAAATTGTAATCAGGCCCCAATGACATAATCAAATCCCAATCTGCATATGTAAAGACGGACCCTGTTGGAAAGCATGTGGGCGGTCCTTGTTGCCTACTCAGAAAAGAGCAGGTTGAAATATGAGACATGGGATTGGCGTGGGATCTCGGCAGGTAAGTCATCTGCCTGATTTTAACTGTCTGACCACCAGGTTTCAAACGTGAGGTACTGCCTTCAGGAGAAGGTGGATCAAATCACCAGTAAAATATGACGTTTACTGGATGAAGTAAAGTAAGTACAGGAGTAGTGAAGACTTGCTTCAATTGTACAGAACATTGGTTGGACCGCACCTGGAATACTGTGTGCAGTTTTGCTCCCCTTACCTTAGGAAGGATATTATTGCCGTAGAGGGAATGCAACGAAGATTCACTAGACTTGTTCCCAGGAGGGCGGGAGTGTCCTATGAAGAGAGATTGAGGAAACTGTGCCTGTATTCTCTCGAGTTTCGAAGAATGAGAAGTGATCTCATTGAAACCTACAAAATACTGAAATGGATAGAAAGGGTAGATGCAGTTAAGATGTTTCCCCTGTGTGGGGAGTCTAGAACCAGGGGACACAATTTCAAAATCAGGGGGAAGCCACTTAGGACAGAGATGAGGAGAAATTTCTTTACTCAGAGTGTTGTGAATCTTTGGAATCCTCTACCCCCCAGGGGGCTGTGGAACCTCAGTCATTGAGTATGTTTAAAGCAGAGATTGACAGATTTCTAAATACCAATGACACAAGGGGATATGGGGATAGTGTGGGGAAAAAGGCATTGAAGTGGATGATCAGCTATGATCGTATTGAATGGCGGAGCAGGCTTGATGAACTGAATGGCCTTCTCCTGTTAGTATGTTCCTATGTTCTTGTGAAGAAATACAGTTGCAAAGAAGTCATTTTTGCACCACAGGCCTGTGTCTTTTTTACAAGTAGAGGGAACATCCTCTTTTGTATTATTTCTCTGTTTTCTTTCTGCAAGATTCAACATGGATGACCATAGTATTTCCCCTACAGCTATCATGACATGTTGGTAATATTCTTGCTTCTGAGTCAGCATGTTGTGGGTTCACATCTCATTGTAGGAGCTTGAGGGTAAAAATTGAGGCTGGCACTCTGGGTGTTGTACTGAGAGGATGTGCTCTCTTGAATGAGATGCTAAACTGAGGCCCTGTTTTCTCTGTCTGTTGGATACAAATGATCTCATGACACTATTCAAAGAGGAACAGTGGAGTTGTGTCCTGGCCAATATTTATCTCTCAATCAACAAAACTGAAACAGATTATTTGGCCATTTTCTCATTGCTGTTTGTGGGAGCTTGCTGTGCACAAATTGGCTGCTGTGTTTTCTCCATCACAGGAGTAACTATGGGCTGGATTTCGTGCTGGAGGCGGGACTTCCGGTGCCAGGTGGAACCCTGCCTCTGCCTTTTCATGCCCCCCCACCCCCAGAGCGATCCTCCGGTCTTTTAATCGAAGAATCAGGAGGCAGGATCGCTGTCCCTTTAAAGACAGGAATTCCGACTCCAATCACAGGGCCGGCAGTCCAGCAGTATCAGCAGCACCACTGGGAGAGGTGGCCACTACCAGTACTGACTTAGGTCTGTGCTGGCTCTTATGAAGCCCACTAGAAACATGTGCAAAGGTGAGCAGCACTCTCCGCTTCAGTTTTATCCCTGAAACCAACAAACTTCTTCCTCCTTTGCAACCAGTCTAGGGAGCTGCGTGACTGCATCGACTGGGTTGGCGATCTTCCTTCATGCAGCTGGCACCCGTGCTTTTCCAGGATGCCAGCCATTGTCAGATCTTCTCCTGTGGCAAGAGATTGAACTCTTCAGCCACAAAGGGAGCAGTAACACTCATAGCCCTGCACTGTGCCTTCTAGAGCAATGAGTCCACTGTTCTGCCAATATCACAACTGCCCTTTCATTCTTCCCAAACTTTAATGGTGGACTGCAGCCCTTTAAGAGATGCTGCCGAAGACAGCTTTGGTGCTGCCAGCCAACTGGGCTACAAGCTATGCTTTTCAGGCAAGTCTTTCAAATGCCTATTCAAATTAGGAGGAAGGGTGCATTGAATGAAGCAAGATTCCGTGCAATCACACGACTCAGCATCATCGTGACAGTTCCACAGGTGTGTACAGTCCAATCTTGCTGAAATCATGAAGATGCAGCTAACAACTGTCACTCCGCATTAAATGTAATTCATCTTGGGAAGTGATTTTACACTGAGTCTACAGCACTGAAATAGGCCATTCACCCTTGCTGGTCCAAGCAAGTATTTATGCTCCACATAAGCCACTTCCCACTATATTAATCTCACCCTATCCGTATTGCTTTCTATTCCTTTCTCCCTCATGTGCTCATCTATCTTACCCTGATATGAATCTGTGCTATTCACCTCAACCACTCCCTGAGATAGCGAGTTCCACATTCTACCTACTCTTCGGGAAAAGAAGTTTCTCCTGAATTCCCTATTTGATCTATCTTATATTTATAGCCTCTAGTTTTGGATTCTCCTATGCGGAAACATCCTTTCTGCGTCGCCCCTATTAAACTTCTTCGCAACTTTAAAGACCTCTGTCAGGTCACCTTTTGACCTTCTCTTTAGCTCCAACCTGTTCAGTATTACCCAATAAGTACATTTTCCCAGTTCTGGTATCAGATACCTTATGTGATAAGGGCCATGTCATTGAAAGTAGTCCACATTTGAATGCAATGTAACTTATTTTAATGCCATGTAATTTACTGATATGGCCACTCTGGAATTAATTGAAGAAAAGTTCCTCTGATTGCTGATTTGTAGAAAAGTCATAAATATTGCTGAAAATAGAGACATGATGTCAAAGCTTTTCATCTTGCACTCATTAGGACAATCCGCAAGAATACCAATGTAAGTGAAAACAACAACTTTATACTGTTTGAGGAGAGAGTGCTGATTGGTTGGCAAGTGAACTCTAATTGATAGAAATGTTCATGAAACTATAGGAAAATATTCTGAGGAACAGGGTTAATCTCCACTTGGAGAGGCAGGGATTAATCAGGGATAGTCAGCATGACTTTGTCAAGGGGAGATCATGTCTAACTTGATTGAATTTTTCGAGGAGGTGACTAGATGTGTAGATGAGGGTAAAGCAGTTGATGTAGTCTACATGGACTTCAGTAAGGCTCTTGATAAAGTCCCACATGGGAGATTGGTTAAGAAAGTAAAGGCCCCTGGAATCCAGGGCAATTTGGCAAATTGGATCCAAAATTGGCTTAGTGGCAGGAGGCAGAGGGTGATGGTCCAGGGTTGTTTTTGTGAGTGGAAGTCTGTGACCAGTGGTGTACCGCAGGGATCGGTGCTGGGACCCTTGCTGTTTCTAGTGTACATTAATGATTTAGACGTGAATATAGGAGGTATGATCAGTAAGTTTGCAGATGACGGCACAGTGGCGCAGTGGTTAGCACCGCAGCCTCACAGCTCCAGGGACCCGGGTTTGATTTTGGTTACTGCCTGTGCGGAGTTTGCAAGTTCTCCCTGTGACCGCGTGGGTTTCTGCTGGGTGCTCCGGTTTCCTCCCACAGCCAAAGACTTGCAGGTTGATAGATAAATTGGCCATTATAAAATTGCCCCTCGTGTAGGTAGGTGGTAGGGAATATGGGATTACTGTAGGGTTAGTATAAAATGGGTGGTTGTTGGTTGGCACGGACTCGGTGGGCTGAAAGGGCCTGTTTCAGTGCTGTATCTCTAAATAAATAAATAAAAATAATGACACGAAAACTGGTGGTGTCGTAAATAGTGAGGAGGAAAGCCTTTGATTACAGGACGATATAGATGGGCTGTAAGATGGGCAGAGCAGTGGCAAATGGAATTTAATCCTGAGAAGTGTGAGGTGATGCATTTTGGGAGGACTAACAAGGCAAGGTAATATACAATGGATGGTAGGACCCTAGGAAGTACAGAAGGTCAGAGGGACCTTGGTTTTCTTGTCCATAGATCACTGAAGACAGCAGCACAGGTAGATAAGGTTGTTAGGAAGGCATATGGGATACTTGCCTTTATTAACTGAGGCATAGAATATAAGAGCAGGGAGGTTATGATGGAGCTGTATAAAACGCTAGTTAGGCCACAGCTGGAGACAGTACTGGGCACCACACTATAGGAAGGATGTGATTGCACTGGAGAGGGTGCAGAGGAGATTCACCAGGATGTTGCCTGCGCTGGAGCATTTCAACTATGAAGAGAGACTGAAAAGGCTAGGGTTATTTTCCTTAGAGCAGAGAAGGTTGAAGGGGGACATGATTGAGGTATACAAAATTATGAGGGGCATTGATAGGTTAGATAGGAAGAGACTTTTTCCCTTAGCGGAGGGGATAATAACCAGGGGGCATAGATTTAAGGTAAAGGGAAGGAGGTTTAGAGAGGATTTGAGGAAAAAGATTTTCAACCAGAGGGTGGTTGGAATCTGGAACACACTGCCTGAAGAGGTGGTAGAGGCAGGAACCATCACAGTATTTAAGAAGTATTTAGATGAGCACTTGAAATGCCATAGCATACAAGGCTACGGGCCAAGTGCTGGAAAATGGGATTAGAATAGATAGGTGCTTGATGTCCGGCACAGACACGATGGGTCGAAGGGCCTGTTTCTGTGCAGTATAACTCTATGACTCTAAGCAGTTGGATGCTGTGATTGGGGACATGTGTGGGAAGCAGAAAGGGTGTGAAGCCATGTTTTTTTCTGCATAGATGACCAAAGTTGGGGGGGTGAATGATGGCAAGGGGCACAGTTTCTCTTGGGCCCTATTGACCAGCATATACTTCTACCCCACAGGCCACAGATTTCAGATTTCACAATAACAAGGACATTTAAGCTAAATAAAGCCTACAGCATAGATTCATCCAGATTGTGCCAGGGAGAAGAAGGTAGAGCAAAAACAGACTAATGCTAGGAAAATATAATACACAATCAGCACCTGTAGTGAGAACAGCCGATCAAAGGTTTGGGCTTCTTGAGAACTGAAATGGGAATTGTTCTGTTCCCCAGCACTGACACTGCTTTCCCTCAATAAAACAGAATCACCTGATAGTGTTTTGGGGTTTGCATTACTGCTCCCTTCATCTGGGCAAGAGTGTAGATCCAGATAAAAAGGAGCCCTTTTGGGGGTATGATATAAAGAGTACAAGTGGCTGCCTCTTTTATGCAAATGAACCTGTCCCAGGGATTTGGGACAGGGTCTGTATTGGGGCAGACGGGCAATCAGAAGCCATCCCAGTGATGCAATTCTGATGATATGAGAGCCCGATCGGAATCCATCGTCTGTGCCTCTTAATGATTCTAGTGCAGTGGTTCTCAAACCTTTTTTATTGAAGGACTCCTTTTTGAATGGATTAGTAATCATGGCCCTTCCCCCATCTAAATTAGGGAAAATAGCACCCTAAACAAACTTGTATTTTGGTGTTTCTTGAGTTTAAATATGTAGTATGTAAATATTTTTTTAAAAAACTCCCCTCTCTTGAACAAGACTAAACTCATTTGGGGCCTTGATAAGTGTGGGTCTATTCAGGGATCTTGTTGTGGCTCTCAGCGTTCCCCTGCTAAATGAGACAGCCAGCTCTCTGTGTGCTGTACGTGGGGTGACTGCTGTGATGTTCTTGGGACTGGAGTGAGGTTTAGCCGAGTTTACTAAGAAATATGAGGCAAAGACTGAGACAGAGCATGCTGTTTGGAGTCTTCTTTATTCTGTTTTACTTTCACCATCTCGTTCAGCTCCCTCTGCTGGCTCATGTGTGCACGGTAGCCTCAAGTGAACAATGTGTACAATGCAATTCTCAAAACACTACAACTGCGCTCCATTCTGACTTCCCAGCTTGCACCAAGGCCGCCTCCGGTCTTTGCTCATTTGCTTACTCTTGGCTATGGCGCCCCTCTGGGCAATTGCCCATGTCTACCACCCACAAGGCTGGCTTTGCTCAGTAAACACTTTCACATTATTTTGTGGCCCCTCTGGAATGTGTCTATAGAGCCCCCCCATTTAAGAGCCACTGCTCCAGTGCACAACACACGTTCAGGCTGTATGTATTGAAAATATTTTGACGTATACAGTGCATCAGGCCCTCAGTGACCCAATGTGGAGGCCCAATGAATAGCAGCGCTCTGGGTGTCAAAGAGCACATTATTAGCCCCCATTTACAACTACTGAAACAAATATCCAGGCTCATTAGAGCCTGACCCAGAATATAAAAGGCCTGCATTGAGTCAACCTGATTAAACAAGCCAGATTCAGAATGACCTGGATCAATACTCCTGACCCTGTCTCCATTAATTCCTGAGAACATTTACTTTTGCAGGGTGGCATTACTCACCATTCTTCAAGAGGATTTCCTATAATTCCATTTCAAAATGGCGCTATCCAGTTTTTGGTGAAATAAAAAGTTGAATTTGCAGAACTAAGCAAATATTTGCAAAGTTGTGCAACCTTTGCTGGAACCCACCACAGGCTATGTAGAGTTCACGGAACCAGGCAGCCCTCAAACCAAATGCACATTCAGTAGGTCTATGCCATTTATTTACAATGGCTTAAACTAGTTACAGCTGCCACCAGCTGCAGTATGCTGTCTTTGAAGAACCCTCTTGTTTCTGCAGTACAGAGCATTTGAGACTGAGAATGAGTGGGGGTTTGGTGGGGGGGGGGGGGGGGGGGGGGGGGAAGTGAGTGAAAGCTGGGATGAGAATGTTTCAACGGATTTTAAATTTGATTGATAGGTGGGCAGAGGAGGTAGTTTGTCTTGTTAACTTGTCACAGTACAGCAAACGATATGACAAATAAAAATCTAAATAAACAAAAAATAAAGTCTTGATACCAGTTACCAAGGCAACAACATAACATAAAAACACTCCAGGACAAAGGAACGATTATTCAGTGCAGGAAGACTCATTTGAAAAAAGAAAGAATTTGCGATTTTTTGGCACCATATTACATCTTTAGGGCAACCTCCCAACCAATGAATTACTTTTTGAAGTTACCATTGCTATTTAGACAACTGGCAGCCACCTTCAGCACAGCAAGATCCCACAAACAGCAAATGAATGAATGACCAGATAAATGGGTATTTTGGGCTGTGTTGGTTGAATGAGGAGTCTGCAGTGGGTTCGCATGACAGTTGCACCAGAAAACTGCCTGATATTTTTAGAATAATGCCATGGGATCTTTTACATTTCATAGAATAATAGATTCTTGGACAGTTATGGCACAGAAGGAGGCCATTCAGCCCATTGTTTCTGTGCTGGCCAAAAAATGAGCTATTGAGCCTAATCCCACTTTCCGGCTCTCAGTTTGTATCCTTGTAGGTTAAGGCACTTCAAATGCATTTCCAATTTTTTTTAAGTGTGGTGAGGGTTTCTGCCTCTACCATGCTTTCAGGCAGTGAGTTTGTTGAACATTTACCTGACCTTAGTACCCTAAATCTGCAGCTCAATTGCAAACATCCCTCAGTACTTTTGCCTCTGTTACCATCTCCATTGGATTTCTCCAAATATTTATCCATCTTTTGGTTAAAGATGTGCTTCGGTGTCCACTGTCCTTTTTGTGGCACAAGTAAGGGTGCTGGCAGTGAGCAATGTGGCAGAGATCCACAAAGGCAGGTTCACCCACTTTAGCAGCTGCACGATTTGTTGCTGTTTCTTTTGCTGTTACCAACACCCTTGTCATCTGCCTTTGTGCCATTTCCTGAAGGGCTGCCATTACTCTTCCCACCTCTTCCCTCTTCCCCCATTTCAACCAAGCAAAATGCCTTTCCTTTTCATAGAACCATAGAATGGTTACAGCACAGAAGGAGGCCATTCAGCCTCTCAAACCTGTGCCAGCTCTCTGCAAGAGCAATTTAGCTAGTCGCACACACCCACCTTTTCTCTGTCGCTCTGCAAGTGTTTTTCTTTTCAGGTGCTTATCCAATTCCCTTTTGAAAGCCACAATTGAACCTGCCTCCACCATAAAGGCCTGCTCGGGTCTGCAAATGAGACTCGACCTGAGCCCGACAGAACCCTATCTGAGCCCGAGCCTGACCCAGCCCGAGTCCTTCCATTTTTTCCTGCCCCCGACCCGACCATCAGTTAACTTACCTTCCGTTTTTCACTTTGTTCCTTACCTGCACAAGCTTAAAATAACTGTAACAAAACCACTTTTAAAGTCCAAAAAGTAAATTAACATTAGAGTCACTTACCTGAGGTGGTGATATAGCGTGTCCGATCCGATCCGACCCGAGCCAAGCCCGAATGCCGGACCCAGAAGTGCGACCTGGCCTGACCTGAACCCGACACATGTCATTGGGTCCCATCGGGTTCGGGTCGGGTAGCCGGCCTTTACTCCACCACACTCTCAGGGGGTTCATTCCAGATCCTAAATGAGAATACAAAGTGCTGGCAATACTCAGCAGGTTTGGTAGCATCTGTGGAGAGAGAAGCAGAGTTAGCATTTCAGGTCTGCGTCCCTTTGTCATCCATTCAGATGAAAGGTCACAGACCTGAAACGTTAACTCTGTTTCTCTCTCCACAGATGCTGCCAGACCTACTAAGTATTTCTGGCATTTCCTGTTCTCATTTCAGAGTTCCAGCATCCGCAGTATTTTGCCCTCATTCCAGATCCTAACCACTTGCTGCGTGAAAAGGTGTTTTGTCATGAGGCTTTTGCTACTTTTGCCAATCACCTTAACTCGGTGTCCTCTAATTCTCTATCGTTCCACCAAAGGGAACAGTTTTTCTCGATCTACTCTGACCAGACCCTGCAAAATTTTGAACACCTCTATCAAATCTCCTCTCAACCTTCTCTAGGAGAACAGCCCCAGCTTCTCCAATCTAGCCACGTAACTGGAGCCACTCATCCCTGGAACTATTCTCGTAAATCTTTTCTGCACCCTTTCTAAAGCCTTCACATCCTTCCTTTGGCAAGTGAGGAGGAGCAAAAGAGTAATGCTAGGTGGGTGAAGCCACTCTGGAGACCCCTGGCATCCAGGACTGCTACCCCCAAAGTATAGAGGTAGAATCATTCCTATCCAATTGAGCAGCCCTGCCTGTCTCCATCTCCCCCGCAGGGGCCACACCACCAGTGCTGGCTAAGATCAGCAACAACGCTCATGCTATGCAGTCATTTCAGGTTACCACTGGAGATATCTAATACTAGGCAAAACAGTTGTGCATATATATATGCATTAATGAAGTCACAGATTCATCGCCCTCTGGAGCTAGCAATCCAATCAGCATCCCCATGGATAATTGGTACCAACAAGACAGGACATTGCAATTTTAGGGCAGCAGCATTCCTTAAGGACCAAAGGATCATCCCTTTATTCAAGTTACCCTGCCCTCCAGATTTAGCCCAAGCTCAGTGCCAAGCCAGAATTCCCAGCTTGCTGCCTGAGTGATGCTCCAGGAATATTGGGCCCTAAATGAAAGAAAAAGGAAGGACCTGCATTTATGTAGCGCCTTTCACAACCTCTAGACATCGCAAAGCACTTTACAGCCAATGAAGTACTTTCGAAGTGTAATCACTGTTGTAATGTAAGAAATCTGCACCAATCTGCCCTCAGCAAGCTACCACAAACAGTAATGTGATGATGACCAAATCTGTTATTTAATGATGTTGACATAGGGATAAATATTGGCCAGGACACTCGGGATAACTCCCCTGCTCTTCTTCAAAGTAGTGCCATGGGATCTTTTACATACACCTGAGCGAGCAGACAGAACTTCAGTTTAACATCTCACCCAAAAGACAGCAATTTCAACAGTGCAGATCACCCTCAGTACTGCATTGAAGTGACAGCCTAGCTCTTTGTGGTTAAGTCTCTGGATTAGAACTTGAACCCACAACCTTTTGACTGAGGTGTGAGGTGCTGCTCACAGGGCCATGCAGTATAAAGGCCTGAAAGGGTTAATGTTTGAGATAGTGAGAGTAAACCCCTCCCACTGTAGATGATGATGATATAATAGTCACATGGGTAATCGGCTGAGAAGAAGGTAGAAGCAGCACGAAGTGTGCTGGCTAGACAGGCTTGTGGAGAGTGTAAATAGTTATACATATATAATAAAAGAGTTATTCTTTAGCCTACAAATAACCCAAGACTTCTTTAAACAACACTCGACCTACATACTACAATATACGACAGGCCACAGCTGATACCTAAACTATCCAGTGATTCTATTCACTTTGTTAATTGCCTCAGATGTTATGTGGTGACACTCACATAATTTGTAGGCTTTCTCTATCAATTCAACCCATTCATCGTGAAGCACACCTTCTTGACCAGTACACATGATGGACACTTTCTATTTGAAATTCGAAATGATAAAATGAATATCGACCACAGAGAATTTTGAGTGCATTAACTATTTTCTAAATACACATATTTCTCATAGCAATGAGCCTTCTTGTGTCAGCTTGACTCCTTGAGTAAGACTTGAACCTTTGATTCAGACTGCATGGCTTCCGGGATTTTCTCTGGTATAGTATAGCACTGAGGGAGTGCTGCACTGTCAGAGGTGCTGGCCTATGGATGAGCTGCTAATCTGATCTATGCCTGCTTGTTCAGACAGATGTTAACGATCCCTTAGCACTATTCTAAAACGAGCAGAAAGTTTTCCTGGAGTTCTGGTCAACATTCATCCTCAACCAATACCTTCTAAAGTAGCATAACTGACCAGTCATCTTATGAAAACAGAAAATGCTGGAAATACTCAGCAGGTCGGGCAGCATCTGTGGAGAAAGGAGCAAAGTTAATGTTTCAGGCCAAAGACCTGGCAAACGTTGAAATGATTTAAGTAAGTACAAAGACAGGGAAAGGGGGAGAGGAAGAAAGAATGAAATGGAAGATCTGTGATAGGTTGGAAGGCAGGAGAGATTAAGCGACAAAAAGAATGATGGTGCAAGGCAAAAGGAGATGGTAATGGGACTATAAAGAAATGATAGATGGTTCTAAAAGAGATGTAACTGGCAATAGCAAAATAATTCCCAACAGCTGTGTAGTGTAAGGATCTGAAAGGGGAATGCTGGAGATTGTGAGAGCAACCCCTCCCACAGTAGTGATGATGATGTAATAGTCACATGCTAATGGGCTTTGGGAAGAAGAGAGTAGCAGCACAAAGGACAGGCTTGTGGAGGGTGTAAATAGAGATGTGTAAATAATGAATTATTAGTTGACCTTAGCCAGATTCTGAGACTTTATCAATAACGCTCTATCTATAACAACTACACACAACAAATATGAGAGGTGTTTATGATCTGACATTGTTGAACTCAATGTTGAGTCCAGAAGGCTGTAAAGTGCCTAATCAAAAGATGAAGTGCTGTTCCTCGAGCTTACATTGAGATTTATTAGAACAGGGTAGGAGGCCTAGGACAGAGAGGTCAGAGTGGGGATGGGGTGGAGAATTAAAATGATGGGCGATGGGAAGCTTGGCGCCATGCTTGCAGACTGAACAGAGATGTTCCTCAAAGCAATCACCCAATCTGCGTTTGCTCTCTCCAACCTAGAGGACACTGCATTGTGAGCAGCAAATACTATAGTATACTAGATTGAAAGACGTACACATAAATTGCTGCTTCACCTAGAAGGAGTGTTTGGGGACCTGGACAGTGCGAAGGGAGAAGGTAAAAGGGAAGTTGTTGTATCTCCTGCGCTTGCATGAAAAGGTGCCGTGGGAAGGGGAAGGAGTGATCGGGGTGTTTGAAGAGTGGACCAGGACATCACAGAGGAAAATGGTCCCATCAGCAGGCTGAAGGGGGAGGGGAGGGTAAGAGGTATTTGGTCATTTGATTATTCTTTGTGGGATCTCACTGTGTGCAAAATGGTCATTGCCATAACAATGTAAAGAATTTTCTCAAATACATGAGAAGGCATAGTATAAATGTTGGCAGAAGTAAAATCTAATATGGTCATACTCACCTTTATCAGCAACGTTAATGAGACAGATGAGCTTTAAAATATACTATCAGGAAAGAATCCTTACCAGTGTCAGTTGGCTTGAGAATGGCTCTAATGTCCATCTGAACTTTAGGCTTCCTTACATACTTTTCCCTGTAACGCCACTCACAGATTTTCAAGAAAACAGGGAAACCATGCCAAGTAAATTTGTAGAGGAAAAAGTGTGCAATGTATGAGTAAATACTAGTCTGAAAACAATAAATTACCATTGTTAAATAATGATTAGACCAAATTCCACATTATAACATCAGAATAGCTTTATGGCTTTACTGGAAATATTAAACAGAGGAATTCTCTCTCCCTAGGGGTGTTAGATCGCTATTGGCCTGACTCCCTGTAAAAGAAATGTTGACAATAATTTCGACTGTATCAGCTATTTAAAAGGGAAATGAAGAAAAATAACCCAAAAAGTGTACAACTAAGGAAAAACTTGCAATTATACCACACGACATCCCAAAGTCTTTCACGACAATCAATTATAACTTATGGAAAGGCAGTAGCTAATTTGGGAATTGTTGAAAGATCATCGACCTGAAACATTAATTTGGTTTCTCTCTCCACAAATGCTGCCAGATCTGCTGAACGTTTCCAACAATTTCTGTTTTCATTTGTGAACTGTAAGTTTGCA
The DNA here is from genome assembly GCF_036365525.1 of Heterodontus francisci. Lineage (NCBI taxonomy): Eukaryota > Metazoa > Chordata > Chondrichthyes > Heterodontiformes > Heterodontidae > Heterodontus > Heterodontus francisci. The sequence continues at coordinate 116,019,172 of NC_090383.1, forward strand.
GAAATAGCAATGAGATGATTGGTGGGATAGTCTATTTACCATGGTGTTGGTTGAGTCATAGATGTTGGCCAGGACACCAGGAGGACTCTCCTGCCTTTCTTCAAACAGTGAAATGGAATCCTTTACCATCTGAGCCAAGGCTCTTGTTTAACATCTCATCCAAAAGACAGCACATCTGACAGTGCTGCACTTTCTCAGTACTGCACTGACGAGCCACACTAGCTTATGGGTTCAACACTCTGAAGTGAGGCTTGAACTCAAGCCTTCTGTCTCAGACACGAGGGCGCTGACACTCAGCCTAGGCTGGCACCAGTCCCTACAGTCTTACTCATCTTCAGTATAAAATAAATAAGCCTCTATCCCATCCATCACAAGACATCTCATCTATCTAACTGAAGTGGCCATTTGTGAGGGATTTGATTGATGCTGCTTTGCTAAGATGGGCCTCGCTCTGTCAAACACAGAGCTTAATTGATAAAGAGATTTTCTGCGTTATACAGACAGGGAAGGTCCTAGTTTCAATCCTTGGTCTGTATTGATGTTACGACCAGGTGAGAAAGGGGTCTAGGGGTTCCCTCTCAGCCTTTGCCTGGTTTAACCGTAACAGGGTTTAAGTTTAAAAGCACCGTGTTTTTAGCTCCCCTTCAGTGAATCCTTGTTCACTGCTGTCCAATTGGAAGGCAAAGAAATCAATCAGACAGGTTTTCTTAGATTTAAACAAGAAAAGTGGAATTTTATTAATCTTAAACTGTAATTCAGTTAATGACTACAAATAAGCGACATGTGTGTATGTGATAAACACACACCCAGATAGAGACAGAAAAAGTAGAAAGAATAAAGGAGAAAAGTTTGAGGCAATAGCTGAGATTTATTTCCGGTCCCTTGAGTTTGATGTAGAGTCTTTGGTTGCTGGTAAGTCTTGCCGTTTCATTGGGGCCCAGTGCACGCTTTAAAACTTGTTTCAATGTAGGAGTCTTTTCTCTCTTGAAGTTTAAGTGACTACAGTGGATCCGGAGATTAGTGAGAGAGAGAGGCTCTCTTCTTCCAAGTTCAATCTGCAGTCTGACCTAAGCTGTCCTGTGAGCAGTTCAAAACCAGACCTGGACCTACAGGTTAGTCATGTGACTTGCTGTTTAAACAAACTTCTGCGTTTGTGGATTTTCCACCTTGGTTGACATCCTGGAATGCTGGCTCTCTTACACATTCAATGCCTGGTGATCAAAATCCATTCAGGTTAACTGGATCAGGGAGCAATACTTTTGCCTCTCCAAACACTGTCTCTTAGTATGCAAATGCTTTCCAGCCCCTGCTGATCTCTTTAAACAAGTCATCTCTTCACTCCAGCAACAGTTTAAAATTAATATTCATGTGACGAAATTAATATGCCTCATTCTTGGCAGGTGGGGGTCTTCATGACAATTGATTTATCTAATCTCAAGCTGGCTGGTGGATGCAGATGTTAACCATTGGTCTCAGGGTCCTTGGGCTGAGATGGGAAAAGATCTGCCTGGAGTATGGCTCCATGATTGCTACTGAGTGACTCAGACTGGAAAATTGCTGCTTGTGGATGTTAAATGAGGACAGGGCTCAGTTTGCTTAAGTTGCACACACCACAGCCTACTAATATGTCTGGGTTTCCATGTAAAAAGATGGCCTCTTGGGTGATATACCAGGTCATTGGGGTCTACAGAACCATAAGCGCAACTGTGAGGGGGGTGAAAATGAACGAGTCTGTCCCCCCCAATTTTTTTATGGCCTGAAATCTTTTCACCCCCTCTCAGAGATAGTTACTGGTCATACTATGCTGCAATAGGCTCCGCTAGACACTTATCTGGGGTTGGGTGGGAGGCAGAAGATTAGGCTGTGATGTGCAATAGCTTGGGTGAGTGGTGCTCGAAAATGAAATACATGGACTTAAGAGAAGTGGAGCTCACTTTGTGTGATGTGCAGAGGAGATGGGTGATTGCTGGGTTCTACCATCAATCATAACCAAACCAGGGATATTTGGCAGGTTCAGTTGGGGTAGCGGATGGATAATTAGATAAAAGTATTGAAGCAGAAATTTCCATGTGGAAATCCACGAATATTAAAAATAGAGTGTTGTCCTTTCTAGGCAGTTGACCACAATTCCAGACAAGCTTGAGGACCCATTTGGCCATGTCACTTTGCAGCATTTTAATTTGTCTGTGCTGACCCTCTGATCCACACTTGAACAAATTTTATTCGTCCTCAGCAGCAGCACCCAGCATCACCTTCTCCAAAGCCCTGGGCTTCTCCTGCTTCCTCCATCCGGATTCCATGCTCCATTCCCAGACTTTGCTAAGCTGGTTAGCTTCCTTCCCATTCCTTCCCGCCAGCTCCCAAAAAAACTCCTTCACTCCGAGATGAGCCATTGAAATGCCCACCAGAATTGGTGCACAGCCTCCACATTTCATTAGTCTCCTTCACAGCAAGGAAACTTCTCAGCAGTGGCATTCACCTCCAGACCAAGGTAGCATTCACTGGCTACACTGGGTGCCAGCTTGGCTTGGTTAGGAGCATTCTTGAGGTTCAATCCCCATTACAAGGTTCGAGAACATGATCGAGGCTGACACTCCAGTGCAGTACTGAGGGAGCACTACATTGTCAGAGGTGCAGTTTTACAACTGAAACATTAACTTGAAGCTGCATCTGTCCTCTCACTTGGATGCAAAAGATACCAAGACAGGAATTCAAAGAACACCCGGGACCTCTCCCTGTGTCCTAGCCAACATTTAGCACTCAAACAATACCACGAAAACAGACTAACTAGTTATTCATCTAATTTGCGCTTTGTGAGATCCTGCTGTGCCCAGTGCTGCCAATGTAGCAAGTGTGACAGCATTTTTAAAAAGTAATTCACTGATTGTGAATTCTTTGGGATGTCCCATGGGTGTGATAAATGGAAATGTGTTTGTTCTTACAATGTGACTCTTTATGTTCTGGTCCTTTGGGTTTTAGGTCTGACAAGTAAATAACAGGAATATTGGTGTAAATCATTTATTATTCACCAGGCCAGCCGACAATATCCAGCATGCAAATGCAGCATAACATTTTAAAATGCTATGCAGTAGTTGACATCAATAAGTTTTAATTGTTGTCATAAAATGTCTTAATGTCATGTCCTTTGGTGGCTTTTAAAAAGTCAAATTTAATAAATTCCTGTTGGAAAGCAAGGGGTTTTGCTCATTAACTTCCATTTTGTCACAATCGCTGTCATATGAAACAGTATTCACGTTGTAAAATATTTATTTATACTAGTGGATCTCCCACGGTGTTGCTCCTGGGTAGTCTTGGGATCTGGAGCATGGCTGTGTTACTCAACTGACAAGCTAGCCTTTAAGGCAACAGCTTGAATATTTCCTGTGGGACTCCAGCTAATTGCAGCTGTGCATCGCTGTAGCTGTGGTCAGTAAATTGCCTGTAAATTTCAGGCTCCAGGTTAAAGTATGGACGTCCTGAAAAAATATATTGTTTTGCATCTGTAACACGTTGACTTGGGTTGTCCCAAATGTGATTGATCTACTAGTGAATGTCCTATGCCATTGCCCCAGAAAGTGAGGACAAAGCAAATTTATTTCTGTGTACTAGTGATGCTTGTGGGCATTGATATGGGGATCTGCTGCCTCCAGATCATATAGAGCAGAATAGATAGCTAGTTGGCTGAAGGACAGAAGCAGAGAGCAGTGTTAAAGGGTAGGTGTTCAGAGTGGCAGAAAGTGGGAATCGGAGCTTGAACCAATGTTATTCATAATGTTACGACCCGATGAGGAAGGGACCTCTGGCTCCCCTTTTGCCTCTTTCCTGGTTTGGCCATAACAGGGTTTAATTTTTTAAAGCACAGTGATTTTAGTTTACCACCTCAGCGAGTCTTTGCTCACTGCTCTCTAATTGTAATTGCAAAGGAACCAATCAGACAGGTTTTCATAGGTTAAAATTACTAATGGGTTAAAATTACTAAAATACGTGACGCAACCACACTAGCATGCATACGAGATAAACACAGACACAAATAGATACAGAGGAGGAGAAAGAATTGGGGGGAGGGTTGAAATAGGGTTGGCAATAAATGGAATTCAGTTACTGTTTTTTTTTGATGTAAAGTTCTTGGTTGCAGTTGAGGTCTTGAAGTTCTCGCTGGGGCCTTTTGCACAATTTCAAACTTGCTTCTCTGGTACCAGAAGGCTGAAGATATGCTTTGTCTGTTGTCTTGAAGCATAGAAAATGCCACAGTAGGTTTCCTGGGACTTTGCTGGAGAAAGAGACCGAGAGAGAAGTCTACTCCTTGATGTTTAAGTTTGCAGTCTATTTCCTTTCTGTGTGGCACAATTCAAAAATGCCCCTAGTCTGGCCAGCAAGTAAGTCTTGTGACCATCTCCTTGTTTGAAACAGCAGCTTCTGGGAGGGTTGTTGGATTTCAAAGCTCTCAATCACACTCAATGGCGGGTGGAGTTCTGGCTGTTACACAGACAAAGAATGTTGATTATCACCATTGCCCAGACCAATCTTGTTAATTGAATCAGTGAGCACTCCCATTGTCTCTCTATTCAACTGTCTCTCAGAATGCAAATGTGCAACCATGTTTTCAGCTGTTCAGCTCTGTGGTCTTTTTAAAAAAATTGTGTGCAATGTCCAGTAAAAAAAGGTTCAAGCAGTGTACCATATGATAAAATTAACATGTTTCCATTTGGCAGGTGTGATTTCCGTCACAATAATTTAAGTTGACCGTTTAGACTTTGGAATCAGAAACACACTATTTCTAAATTTTCAGACAACACCAAATTGGTCAATACTAAGGAGGACTGCAACAAATAATAAGTTTTCAGACTGGGCATATAATTGGCAAGTGAATTTAAACCAAAAGTATTCATTTTAGTAAGAAAAATTAGGTCACATATTACTTGGAAAATAAGAATTTGAATAGAGTAGAGAAACAAAAGGACACAAATCAGTAAAAGTTGCGACACACATCAATAAGGCCAAAACAAAAGCAAAGCAAGCAAGAGGATTTGTTTCGAGAGGGATAGAATTGAAAAGTAGAGAGGTTATGCCAAAGTTTTGATGAAGATTGGAGTACTGTGTGCAGTTCTGGTCACCATATTATAAAACTGATATAGAAGTACCGGAGAGGGTGCAAAGAAGATTTACAACATTGTTAGCAGAACTATGAGATTATACCTATCAGGAAAGGATGAACAGGCTAGGTTTGTTTTCTCCTGAAAAGAGAAGGTTGAGCGGTGACCAAATTGAGGTCTTTAAAATTATGAAAGACTTTGAGTAGACACAGGGAGAATGGGCTGAATTTCTTTTTGGCGATGGGGATCCAGTGAGGGTTCAGAAGGCGGGGGATGGGGGGAAGGGAGACCCCACTTCAGCTCTTTATCAGACCTCTGGCTGAATTCAACGGCAGACACGTAGTTAACTGCCCTGCCCTCAGGGGTGCCGTCCCTTTAAGGGACAAAATCCCATCCCAAATGCTGCCAGCAGCTCAGTAGTACCACCAGCACCACTGAGAGCGATGGCCACTGCCGGTACTGCAGGAGGCCTGGAGCACTGCCGATGGAGGAGACCCCGGGACTGAAGTTAGTGGGTTTGGGGTCTCCGGGGTCAGATAGGCAGGCTCCGGTGAGGGATTGACTAGCCAACATTGACTAATTTTCAGCGGAGGCAGGAGGTGGCACTTAAGCGGCTTACTTGACCTCCCAGAGGACTTCCCGACCGGCTTGGTGCCGGCCACAAATAAAATGGCATGTGGGTTGGACAATATTGGGCATGCCACCCGATGCCAGCCCACATCATTTTGTCTTCCGCCAACCCCCCTCCCCCCGCCCCACCCCCACCTCTCTACCAATCACCAAGGGCCAGTTAAAATCCAACCCACTTGGGCAAGAGCAAAACTAGAGGTCGTCGGTATGAGATAGTCACCGAGAAATCAAAATAAGGAATTCAGGAAAAAACCTCTATACCCAGACAATGGTGAGAATGTGGAACTCGCTACCACAGGGATTAGTTGAGGTGAATAGCATAGATACATTTAAGGGGAAGCTGGATAAAGACATGTAGGAGAAAGGAACAGAAGGATATGCAGATAAAGTTAGATGAGGAAGAATGGGAGGAGACCCGAGTGGAGCATAGACACCAGCATGGACTGCTGAGGCTGAATGGCTTGTTTCTGTGCTGTATATTCTATGTAATCTTATGCAAAGCTCCATTCAGTGATAGAAATGCGCAACTGCTGGCATGAAGGGAGGTGGCAGGAACAGCTAGCAGGGAGAAAACCTTGGCAGGCACAAAAACAGGCTGGATAGCTTAAAAACAGGAAAGAAATAGAGAAAAGCCATTTTAAAAGACAGCCCCAACAAGATAGCAAGTTGATGGGAACAGTTTGCAGCATCAGTCTCTGAGAGAAACGCCAATTAGGAAAGTTCAATGCGCCATTTACTTAAACGCAGGAAGGGCTAAACTGAAGCCGAGGAAGAAGAAATGGGTGAGAAGCCATTCCAAAAATGTAACCTGTTGTCTCGGGGGATAGTGAAGAATGTTGGCAGCACCCTGGAGCGGTGAGGCTGTTGGATTAGTGAGCACAGCTATGGGGATCTGCAGTTTCTGGAGCTGCTGAAGCCCCATCTGAGGATAGAATTTGTAACTGCAGCAGTGATTAGGGGTCAGAGTGATGATACTGAGATAAGGGGTGTGCAACATGCATACCAGTCCTTCTCTGGCACTGTTCAGGGTACGTTGAAATCATGCTGGGGGCTGATGGACTGAAGGAGGAATGTGTTAAATAGATGTTTGTGTGAGACAAGTAACAAGAAAGAACTTGCATTTATATAGTGCCTTTTATATCCTCAGGATGTCCCAAGGCACTTTGCAGTTGTTTTGTAGGCAAATGTACCAGTTGACTTCTGCAGAGAAAGATCCCACAGAACAGCAATAAACAAAGGCTGACTAGTTGATTTGTTTTGTTGGCTGAGGAATGATGTTTTGCTAGGACACAAAATGAATTCCCTGTTCTTCTTCAAAACAAAGCACTGCAGGATCTTTAACTGGAACAGGTAGACAGATCCTTGGTTTAAACACCTCATCCCAAAGATGGCACCTCTGACAGTGCTGCACTCCATCAGTATCGGTGGAGCTTGAGTATGTTCTCAAGCCCTATCGCAGAGCTGGAATCATAGAATCATACAGCACAAAAGGAGACCATTCGGCCCATTGTGACCGTGCTGGCTCTTTGGAAGAGCTATCCAATTATTCCCACTTCCCCCTGCTCTTTCCTCATAGCCCTACAAATTTCTTCCTGGGATGAAGGGTTTGTCTTATGAGGAAAGGTTGAGCAGGTTGGGCCTTCACCCACTAGAGTTTAGAAAAATGAGAGGTGACCTTATTGAAACATGTAAGATTCTGAGGGGGCTTGACAGGGTAGAAGCTGAGAAGATGTTTCCCCTCACGGGAGAATCTAGAACTAGGGGGAGCAATTTCAAAATAAATAGTCTCCCATTTAAGATGGAGGTGAGGAGGAATTTCTTCTCTCAGAGGGTTGTTAATTTTTGGAATTCTCTACCTCAGTGGAGGCTGGGTCATTGAATATATTCAAGGCTGAGTTAGATTTTTGATCTACAAGAGAGTCAAAGGTTATGGGGGGGTAGGGGGGGTGGGGGGGAGGTGGTGGGGGGAGACAGGCAGGAAAGTGGAGTTAAGGCCACAATCAGATCAGCCATGATCTTACTGAATTGTGGAGCAGGCTCGAGGGGCCGAATGGCCTACTTCTGCTCCTATTTCTTATGATCTTATGATTAAGTATGTATCCAGTTCCATTGAAACCACAGCTTTCTGACTCAAAGGCAAGAGTGTGAATGCAGAGCCAAACCCATAATTACAATCACAATTATTCCCCTCATATTTCACAGTTACATAAATAAATAAATTTCTGCATATCATGGCTCGCGTTACATAAATAAACAATCCCTTGAATGTTGTCTTCTCAAAGGGTTCAGAAGTTTATATTTTATTTTGTTTTGATACTTTACACAGGAAAACATGAGCCATTTTAACTTTCTCTATGACAGGAACACTGATTACACTTCAAAAATATTTCATTGACTGTAAAGCCCTTTGGGACGTCCGGAGGTCGTGAAAGGTGCTACAGAAATGCAAGTCTGTCTTTCTTTATAAAATGGGCAGTGTAATGGACACCTTTTTGCTTTCATCAGGTCTTTGTTCTCAGGAATTGCTTCAAGTATTTACACTTCAGTTTTGACCCTGTTTTTACCGCACAGTACAGATTTAGACATTTTTTTTTGCTTCTTTGTTACTTTAGCACAAAGGACGACAATAAAATCAGCTTCTTAAAGCTGTACTTCATCTCCCAGTTGTTTCCATAGAGATAATTGAGACTGTACTGGGTGTATGGGCACTCTCTGTATTTGCAAGGTTTGCAGATGGCAGATGAAAAGATTAAAAAGGCAGATTTGCATTTATATAGCATCTTTTACCATCTCAGAACATCCCAAAGTGCGTTACAGTTAGTGAAGTACTTTTGAAATGTAGTTACTGTTGTAATGTAGAAAATGCAGCAGCCAATTTGTGCACAGCAAGCTTCCACAAACAGCAACGTGGTAATGACCAGATAATCTGTTTTTGTGATGTTGATTGAAGGATATATATTGGCCAGGACACCGGGGTAACTACCCTGCCTGACTTCAAAACAGTGGCCATGAATCTTTTACATCCAACTGAGAGGGCAGGTGGGGCTTCAATTTAACGTTGCATCCAAAAGGCCTCCCCCCCACCCCACAGACTTCAACAACATGAGGCCCAGTTAATTTTACTTCTGAAACTTTATCCACATGTTGCTCATCAGCTGCCTGTCAAAACCGCTGGCTGGTTGGTGGCAATGAAATTTCGGGTGGCGGGAGACCGCCAGGCAGCATCTAAGGAATGGCCGTAAATAACGTGGCGTCTGGGTCAGGGAAACCCTTCATATTTCTTGTTGGGTCCAAAGGAGCACTCCGTCCCCTCCAGACCCCACAAGGGATTTGAATCTCTCATAGTCCCAGATCATCTTCCTGGTGCCTTCAACTGTCAGGAAAGTCAAAATGACTTCCCCGTTCAGGTTAGGGTTATAATTGCATTCAGGGCCTGAAGATGTCTCTGCACTCCGATTTGCACTCCTAAAGAAGGGCCCCATTGGCTTCAGTCAGAAGAACAGGTTAAAATAGAAGATGGTGCAATAGGTGCGGGAGATTGGAGGGTATATCACCCAGCTGATTTTAACTGCTGGTTTTCACTGGGAAAGTAGGGTTAAAATTGCTCCTTACTATTCTTGAAGGAGAATCCACAGATCTGTGCACACTCCTGCTGCCAGACATGAAAGCAGTCCTGGGATAGGGACGCCTCTGTTCGTAGTTGCTGTGAAGCTCAGCTGTTTGCCTCGGGAGTGACAGCCTTAACATGCATTAGTGCCAGGACTACATTATCAGAGCCTTTACCAGAGGAAGGTAGAAAGTTGGAGGAGAATTTAAAAATCAAAATGCCTGGCCAGCGATCCAAGTCTGTGCTTCTATGGAAACACAGTCTGGGGAAACAGGTTGTGTTCAGGAAAACAGACGCTAGGAGTCCTAGGACTAGTAAACCTAGAGGTTGTAAGTTTAAGTCCCGCCAGGGCAAATCGTGAAACTAAATTCAATATATTTGATAATTTGTGGGCTGGCACCACATGAAATAACCATGAAAACTGCTGAATTGTTGTAAAAACCCACTGGTTCACTGATGTCCTTCAGGGAAAGAGACCCTGTCACCTTCCTCTGGTCTGGGAGATGTGACTTCAGTCATATGTCATAGCCATCGAGTTGTAACAGCACAGAAGGAAGCTACTTGTATAAGACACTAGTTTGGCCTCAGCTGGAGTATTGTGTCCAGTTCTGGGCACCACACTTAAGGAAAGATGTGAAGGCATTGGAGAGAGTGCAGAAAAAATTCACAAGAATGGTTCCAGGGATGAGGAATTTCAGTTATGAAGATAGACTGGAGAAGTTAGGACTGTTTTCCTTGGAGAAGAGAAGGCTGAGAGATGATTTGATAGAGGTATTCAAAATCATGAGTGGTCTGGACAGAGTAGATTGAGAGAAACTGTTCCCACTCGTGAAAGGATCAAGAACGAGAGGGCACAGATTTAAAGTAATTGGCAAAAGAAGCAATGGCAGCATGAGGAAAATATTTTTCACGCAGCGAGTAGTTCAGATCTGGAATTTACTGCCAGAGAGTGCGATGGAGGCAGGTTCAATCATCGGGTTGTCGAGTCATTTACAGCATAGAAGGAGGCCATTCGGCCCATCGAGTCATTCTAAAGGGAATTAGATAGATACCTGAAAAGGAAGAATGTGCAGGGTTACAGGGAGAAGGTGGGGGAATGCAGACATGGTGGGCTGAATGGCCTCCTTCAGTGCTGTAACAATTCTGTGATTCTGTGAGTCCACACCAACTCGCTATAGAACAGCCTGATCAGTCCCATTCTCCTGAGGGAGTACTGCGGACAGTTTTGGTCTCCACATTTACATTGGAGGTGGTACAGCGAAGGTTCAGTAAATTGGTCCCTGGGATGAGGGGGATGTTCCATGATGAGAGACTAAGTAAATTGGGCCTGTATTCTCTGGAGTTTAGAAGAAAGAGAGCTGATCTCATTGAAATAAACAAGATTCTGAAGGGGATTGACAGGGTAGACACTGAGAGATTGATTCCGTTGGTCGAGGGATCTAAAGCACTGAGGCACAGTCTCAGGATAAGGGGTCGATCATTTAGGACTGAGATAAGGAGCTGCATGAACATAGTGGGTATGTATGAAATTGCTGAAGTCCTTTGTCGTGCTTGCGTGTAACTGTTCTCCAGGTGAGAGGAAGGTGGCTGTGTTGGCAACTTGGAGTTTGAATGTACCTAATGGAAAATTCCATGTTAGATGCTGCCTGCTGCTATGCTTAAAGACAGTTACAGGACAATGTATAATACAATGTACAGCTTTCCTCCTGAGTGCTCTTGGGATCGAGATCTATGAGAATGGAGATGTCAAAAATGCTACATTTTTGTTAATCTCTCTGTGTGCTACTGTAATGTTTTTGTATGACCTTTAACAACTATGACTCTCCTTCATGTCCATATATATCTGTAAAATGATTTTTAAAAAGTTGCATTTTTGCAGCACCTTATCACGTCAGTAAGCTAAAACAACTCAAGTGCTTCACGAGTTGCTCTTAAATGCAGCTACCATAACTATTTCATGTACAGCAAAATCCCAGAATCAGCATCTGTTTTTTGGTGAGCTGCCAACCTTAGACCCTCTCCATCACCAAGACAGCCTGCTCCACATTCGCAATATTGCCCATCTCCACCCCTGCCTCAGCTCATCGGCTGCTGAAACCCTCATTTTGTTAGCCCCAAACCCGACAATTCCAATGCTGTCTCAGCTGGCCCCCACCTTCCAGCCTTCATAAATTTCAGCTCATCCTAAATGCTACTGCCTGTATCCTAACACATACCAAGTCCCGTTCACCCATCACCCCAATGCTCGCTGACCTACATTGGTTCCAGGTCCGGCAATACGTAGAATTTGACATTCTTGTCCTTGTGTTCAGATCACTGCATGGGTTCACTCCTCCCTATCTCTGTAATGTCCTCCAGCCCTACAAACCTCCCAAGATTTCTGCGCTCCTCCAGTTCTGGCATCTTGTACATCACCTCATCACTCCACTATTGGCGGCCATGCTTTCTGGGCTCTAAGTTCTGGAATTCCCTCCTTGAAGCTCTACTCTTCTCATCCTTTAAGACACAATGAAACCTATCTCTTTGACCAAGATTTTGCTCGCATGTCCTAATATCTAATTCGTGTTTGATTACACTCCTGTGAAGCTCCTTGGGACCTTTTACTATGTTGAAGGTGCTATATAAATGCAAACTGATGTTGTTGTTCTCTGAGGGAGGAATGTTAGCTAGGGCACCAGGAGAATTTCTGCTTTCCAAATAGAGATTTGACAACCAACTGAACAGACCAGGAGGAGTAGGAACGGGAATAACATGGGAGGCACAAAAGCAGGACTGAGAGCAGGAGCCGGAGTATAGGAGTGAAAGGAGCAGGAAGAGGAATCGGAGAGAAGCAGGGCTTCTCCCACTCCTTTCCCATTGGTACCCTTCCTATCCCCGCACATCCTAATCAGGCGTGCCTCAGCCCTTTTGGCAGCTTTGTTCTCTTCCTGCTGTTATGACCAGGTACGAAAGAGGTCTAGGGTTCCCTTTCAGCCTTCAACTGGTCATACTGTAACAGGGTTTTATTTTTAAACACACAGTGTTTTTAGCTCCCCCCTCGGTGAATCCTTGTTCACCGCTTTCCAATCGTAAGGCAAAGAAACAAGAACTAACAGGCTTTCTTAGGTTTAAAGAAGAAAGGTGAAATTTTATTAAACTTAAACTTAACCTCTAATTCAGTTAATGCCTACAGATACACGATGTGTCCATGCTAGTATGCACATGTGATACATACATGCAGATAGGGACAGAAAGAAAATAGAAGAAATAAAGTGGAAAAGTTTGAGACAATATCTGAGGAGTTTTTTTGTGTTACAGTTCTTCGAGCTCACTGTAGTCATAGAATCATCGAAAGTTTAAGGTTCAGAAAGAGGCCACTTGGCCCATCGTGTCTGTGCTGGCCGAAAAATGATCCACCTTTTCTAATCCCACCTTCCAGCATTTGGTCCGTAGACCTGCAGCTTACGGCACTTGGGGTGCATATCCAGACTCCTTTTGAATGAGTTGAGGGTCTCTGCCTCAACTACCCTTTCAGGTAGCGAGTTCCAGACCCCCACCACCCTCTGGGTGAAAAAGTTTTCCCTCATCTCCCCTCTAATTTTTCAGCCAATCACTTTAAATCTATGCCCCCTCGTCACTGACCTCTCTGCTAAGGTGAATAGATCCTTCACCTCCACTCTATCCAGGCCCCTCAAAATTTTGTACATTTCAATCAGATCTCCCCTCAGCCTTCTCTGTTCCAAGGAGAACAACCCCAGCCTATCCAATCTTTCCTCATAGCTGCATTTTTCCAGTCCTGGCAACATTCTAGTAAATCTCCTCTGTACCCTATCTAGTGCAATTACATTCTTTCTGTAATGACCAGAACTGCACACTGTACTCAATTTGTGGTCTAACCAGTGAATTATACAGTTCCAGCATAACTTCCCTGCTCTTGTATTCTATACCTTGGCTAATAAAGGAATAAGTGTCCTTTATTGTAGGTAGATCTAACTTTTCGTTGGGCCCAGTATTCTTCTTAAACCTTGTTTTCTCTCTTGGGGTTCATGTGTCTTCATTGGATTTGGAGTTCCATGAGAAAGAGATGGGAGCAGACAGACAGAAGAGGCTATGACGAGCCAGCCAGGAGAGATCTTCTCAGTCCAGGAGCATTCTGCTTTCTGCCCAAACTGTTTGTACAAATTCAAAAAACTCAGGTTGCCCAGCAGGTTAGTCATATGACTATCTGGTTTGACCATGTCCGTTTGTGTACTTGGCCATCTTAGCAGTCAACCTAGAATGGGAGCTCCCCCACCTCCAACGTCTGGTGATCAAACGTCCATTGTGGGTTGAATGTGTCAGGGAATGGTCCCTTGTCCTTTCCGAGCACTGTCTGTTAATATGCAAATATCTTTCCAGCCAAGATCTGGCAATTTTTTAAAGCAAGTCCTTTCTTCACTTCAACAACAGTTTGAAATTTAATGTCCATGTGGCGAAATTACTATGCCTCATGCTTGGGAGGTGGGGGGCTTGCATGACATTGCGCAGACTTTGAAAGATCTGCAGGAGAATGCCAGCCTATGCTTACTGGTGCCCCACATCAATCCTGCAACATTCTGCCACCACCAGCTGCAGTGTGTGTGTGTGTGTGTGATCAACGCGCATTGTTTGACTCCCGTGCACAGAGTCAGGGGCTGCTGGTGAACTGTGCCATCACTGTGCATACCAATCTTTTTGTTTTGCTTTATTTCAGAGCAGCAGGCAGCCACTCTCAGCCCACAGATGACATGCTTCCCATTAATTTCCAAAAGTATCTGAAAGCTTTTAGCAGAAAACATCTGCTGCCCGACTGCAACTGTGAAATGTCAGATCACAGTTGCAGCCAAATTCTCTGCCTCCCCGCAACCCTCCCATCTCCCCGCACCCCCCTCCATCCCTCTCCGGAAAACAAGCCCCCAACATAAAGTAACTTATAGCTCCATCTCAATTAATAATCCACAGATGAGTGATTCCATGAAGACCATGCTTTGTCATCAGTTTCAATGACATGTGCAATTACAGTTCAACTCAATTGCGCACATTAGCTAATATTATCTCGTTAATTAGCCTTGAGTGGCAAAGGTTTTTTTCTCCTCTGGGTTAACTGTAGTTGCTGTAGTTGCTGTCTTACATGGACACGTTGCGCAAACACCATCACAGTGAGCCAGAAGGATGTCTTTCTGGTGTCACAGATCCGGATCTGTATATGTCGTTATTTTGTGGAATTTTGCTACTTGTTTTCATTTTGATGCCATTTCCTCTGTCTTTATGCAATATCACCGATCACACACTCGCACCGGGAGCTGTGCTCAAAAGGGATTATGGATGGGCTCTATGTTGCACCCACTCCCCCATTAAAGATCCCTTAATGCTATTTGTGCCAGCCATGGCTCAGTTGGTGGTATTCTCGCCTCTGAGTCAAAAGATGTCTTTCAGATGAGTCATTAAACTGAGGCCCCATCTGTCCTCTCAGATGGACATAAAATATTCCATTTTGGAGAACAGTAAGGGAGTTCTCCCAGTGTCCTGGCCAATATTTATCCCTCAATCAACATCACAAAAGGAGAAGACCTGATCATTATTACACTGCTGTTTATGGGATCTTGCTGTGGGTGGTTTGGTTGCCGTGTTTCCTGCATTACAACAACGACTACACTTTGTAAGTATTTCATTGTCTGTAAAGCGCTATGGGATGGCCAGTGGTTGTGAAAGGCACTATATAAATGCAAGTCTTTCTTTTCTCTCCACCGGGAGTATTCTGAATGTTCCCTTCTCTCTTGGGATGGAAATCAGAAATTTGGGGGGAATTTTTTTTGGGGGGGGTCTCTGCCGCCAGCTGGAGAGCCGATGGGAGACCCGTGTTGCCTCCTTTCGGGGAAGGCCCGCCATACGCCGAGCCACCGGGGGCCTTTCCTGGGATCAGGACCCCGGGGAGGGGCAAGTCCTGCCCGCTGAGAGCTGCCGGCCAATTAGAGGCTGGCAGCTCTTTTGCTCAGCAGCGCCTAGGGAGGTGGTGGCCGATGCTGGAACGACACCCACCAGAGGCCCAGCATTGCAGAGCGACCCAGGCCAGTGGTAAGTGATGGCGGGAAGGGTCTCGCGGGATGCGGGTTGCAGGGGACGGGGGTTTGGGGGTGGGGGGTAGGCAGCAAGGGCAGGGGTGTGGCTCTGAGTGGGCACCCCTCTTTCCCATTGCCGGGTCCCTTGATCAGGCACTGTGCCTTTGAACGAGGGACCCCAAACCCCCACCCCCAGGAGACCACAAGCAACCCCATACGGGTTTTCATGTTGTGCTCCCCAATGGGCGACAAGTCTGCCTACCACTGAGTTCATACCAGTGGCGGGGGGTAAGAAGACCTTAATTGGGCATTAATTGCACCTTTAAAGACCTCAATTGGCAGCGGGGTGGGAAGGTCGTCCATGGGTCTTTCTGCCACAGACTTAATTGGGGGTGGCAATGTCCCCGCCTGCCACCATCCCGTCCTATTAAATACCCTCCCCATCTCTAAACTCACCATGGAGGAGAACATAAAATACTGCTGTTTGCTCCCGTTTTACTGGTCAGAAAGCAGGGCCACCAGTTTTGGGTGCAGTCTGACCAATCCCTGTGTTACAAGCAGTGTCATTTTGGTGTAGGCTGCTTTTCAGCCCCCTAAACCAGGAGCAAAGTGTTAAGGATGCCCGGGGCCCAATTAAAGGGGAACTGTAATTGTGAAAAAGTCTTTCAAGAGTCTTTTTTGCATTGTTGGAAAGAGCCAGGAAATAACAGTTTCCCTTGTGATGCCGTCAGGTGCAAGCAAAACATTTAACGTAATTGACGGGCTCTTCGTTTGTGTGTGTAAACAACTGAAATAAAGTTTGTCCATTTATCATGAAGGCAGTCTCCTTTAAGAAAACAATCACTGCGAGATCATCGAATCATCGAATGGTTACAGCACAGAAGGATGCCATTCGGCCCATTTTGTCTGTGCTGGCTCTCTGTGACAGCAACTCACCGAGTCCCAATCCCCCACCTTTTGCCCGTCACCCTGCAAATTCTTTCTCTTCAGATAATTATCCAATACTCTTTTGAAGATATTACAACTACTTTTTGTAATCTTGCATTTAGTTTCACCTTTTTTAATTTGTGAATTCTCCATTCAAGGGTCATCTGCAGACTCCCTAGTCCTCCTCATCACTACCTAATGATGCCTGCTGGAAATGCATGCCTATTGACTTTGTACGGTGGCAAGTGAGGTTCAGGCTTGACTGTGCTGCCCCTACATTATTGAATAACCTGCAGACACCTACCACCTGAAGAATGGCTTCATTCGTGAAGTACAGGGAGGTGGGAAATCCAACACGAGCATGAGAAGTGAGGAGACAAAAAGAAATTGGCAGAGAGTAAAATAGGAAGACAAAGAATTGCACGTGGGAGCCCTAAAGTGACTCTCCCCCCAATTTACTCTTCGCTCTTCAGCCTTTCTGTGGCAAAGTGCCTGCCTAAACTCAAAGCCTCCTCATCGGCAGACTGAGATCTAACTGTGTGATTAACCATAAACAAGTCCAGTGTCCTACCAAGCTGTTGCTGATGGTATGTGTGAAAGTATCAGCTTGATCAAGACTGTTTAAGTCAAATAAAGCAAAGAATTTCTATGTGACCTACTCCAGAATCTCAGATATTATACAGATGCATCATCTCTTGCTATCCTGCTTTGTGTTTTAGAATTGCTGGCCAGCGGTGGCTTGGGAGCAGAATCTTTGGGGGAATTTTATGCTGATGGCAGGGGTCTCATGCCAAAATAAACCGGCGCCGAGATCCCCAGGTCGCCCCTTTTCCGGAAGATCCGCCAAATTTAATGCCAGTCAGGCACTTAAGTGGACAGCGGTGGGCCTTCCATAGAATTTAGGACCCTGCCGCCAGAAGTCCAGCCTTGGAGATCTGCCAACCAATCAGAGACCGGCAGCTGCAGCGCCACTGTGGAGGCCGTGGCTGCTGCTGTAGCTGCACCTAATGGAGGCCGAGGAGCGTCACTAGAGCCAGGCCTCAGGTAGGTCAGGGCAGGAAAGGTCTCGTGGGGTGGGGGGCCCCCGCCCCCCACTTCCCAATGCTGGGTCCCTCGTTCAGGCATTAAGCGCCTTTGAACGAGGGATTTCCCCCCCCCACCCCCCAGAGCCAGGAAGCGGCCCACACGGTTTTTCGTGCCGTGCTTCTCGTGCGGCAATAGGGCCGCCCGCCGCGCGGCTCATTGCGGCTGCGGCGCGAAGAGGCCCTTAATTGGGGAAAATTACCCAGTTAAGGGCCTCAATTGACAACGGGGTGGGAAGGCCGTTCACAGGGACAGAAAACAGTGGTTAACGGATATTTTCCAAATTGGAAGGATGTAAACTGTGGTGTCTGCCACAGATCAGTGTCAGGACCATTGCTCTTCTTAATATATATAGTCTGGACTTGGGTCAAGGGGGCACACTATCAAAGTTTGGCACAAAAATAGGGGAATGGTTAACTGTAAAGACAGACTCTAATTTACTTCAGGAGCATAAAGACAGGCTAGGAAATTGTGCGGATAAGTGTGGATAAAAGTCAGGTGATACTTTTTGGGATGAAGAAAATAAAGAGAGAATATATTCATTAAATGGCAAAATTTTAAATGGAGTAAAGGAACACAGAGATTTCGGAGTTCAAATCTTTATCAATGGAAGGTAAAGTTGGATCCTAGATTTTATAAATAGGGTAGAGTACAATAGCAAAGAGGTAATGTTAAACCTATACAAATAGCTGGTTAGGCTGCAATTAGGATATCTTGTCCAGGTTTTGTCTACCTTACTTTGGAAAGGATGGTGAGGCCATGATCAAGGTGCAGAAGAGGGGCGGCACAGTGGCGCAGTGGTTAGCACTGCAGCCTCACAGCTCCAGGGACCCGGGTTCAATTCTGGGTACTGTCTGTGTGGAGTTTGCAAGTTCTCCCTGTGTCTGTGTGGGTTTCCTCCGGGTGCTTCGGTTTCCTCCCACCGCCAAAAGACTTGCAGGTGATAGGTAAATTGGCTGTTCCAAATTGCCCCTAGTGTAGATAGGTGGTAGGGCATATGGGATTGCTGTAGGGTTAGTATAAATGGGTGGTTGTTGGTCAGCACAGACTCGGTGGGCTGAAGGGCCTGTTTCAGCGCTGTATCTGTAAATAAATAAATAAATAAAGGAGATGTGGGGCCTTAGTTATGAGAAGACGCATGAGAAGCTGTTGCTTTTTTTCATTGGAGTGAAGAAGGTTAAGAGGTGTTAGCAAGATATGGCATTCTATCTTTTTCCAATTGTTGATGCATAGTGACTGGTGTGATAAGTACAGAGTCTCCTAAACCCCTTCAATCTCTTAGAAACTCACCCTTGCCGAGTGCACAGTAAACATTTAAGATTATGGAGAGATCGAATGATGTCTTTAAACAGTGAAGCGGAATTATGATAAGTGTTCAACATCCATTTAAAAAAAATTCTGTTGATTTAAAACAAAGCCTATATTTTGGATTAAACAGTGAGTCTCAATGTCATAATTGGAATGCCTCAGCGAAGTTACTGAGCCTCACAGTGTCAGGGAGCTGTATTAACACTGACAGCTGTAATGATAAGACCTCTCGAGCATGATGGGTTCTAATGAGGGTACTCTACTGATTTTAATTATTTTCCCTTGCATCGTTGTGACCTTGTGAGCATTACAAACCAGTGCTATAACCTGGGCTCAGCCATTTGTGTCTTTTTTTGCCTTCTGGAGAAAATGAAAGTGTGTGTGTAGCTGATTGTTTCCACCAAGTGGAAGAGAGCTAACAGACATAGTTACAATTGTAGGGTGCCTATTTGTCGCATCCGTGTACAGTAATCATCCTGCCTTCCTTTCTGGGAAATTTTACCTTCCACTATGGATTTGTCACATCCGTGTCCAGCGACTGAACCTCAAAGGCAAAAGACAGGGAAAACATCCCTTAGGTTGCGCAAGGGGTGTGATCACAAGAACAGAGTAGATGAACAACTAGCTATTGCATAGCTGTATTAAGGTAAAAAAACATTCAAGGTGCTTCACAGAGACATAACAAAATAATGGATGCTGAACAAATAAAAAAGGAGATATTAGGACAGTAGTTTGGTTAAAGAAGTGAGTTTTAAGGAGGGTCTTAAAAGGGGAACACGATCTAGATTCAATTTATAGGCCGTGTTGTCTATTTTTGGTTGTAAATTTTGGTCATTGGGATCCATTTATTTCTTCTCACAACCCACCACAACCTATTTATCAGGTGATATTGTAACAGGGTGGACATGGAGCAATAAGGAAACTTGTTCATTCAGCACTCTTTTATGGCAATGCCTCGTAACCCGTCAATGGCCATGCACCTATCATTGTCTGTTCCACATTGGTTGGACCTGACCTCAGATGTTCACTGAAGTATCAAACTCCATAGCAAACAGGTGAGCCTTTGAGTAGTATTCACAGTAAATTTCACTCCAATGTGTGCACAATCCCGATTTACTCTGGATTCACCATATCAAAGACATTTAGCCAACCAACAATGAATGATTCAGTCAAGGCACATATAGGGACTATGAGCGGGATAAAGTTATAATAGCTTCAGTGCTGCAAAGACCAAGTCAATACATTTGTAGGTATGAATGAGGAAGGCCATTTAGGTCACCCTAAATCAGCCCCACCTCGGCTGATGAATCAGTGCTTCTCCATATTGAACACCAATTGGAAGAAGCACTAAGAGTAGCAGTGGCACAGAATGTACTCTGGGTGGGGGACTTCAATGTCCATGACCAAGAGTGGCTCGATAGAACCACTACTGACCAAGCTGACTGAGTCCTAAAGGACATAGCTGCTAGACTGGGTCTGCAGCAGGTGGTGAGGGAGTCAACAAAAGGGAAGAACTTACTTGACCTCCTCACCAATCTATCTGGCTATGACAGTATTGGTAGGATCAGACGTGATCCACTCGCCTCGCCACCTGCCCCATCTGTGGCAGAGTGTGCTGATCCAGAATTGGACTATTCAGTTACCTAAGGACCCAGAACCCTGGAGTGGAAGAAAGTCATCCTCGTTCCCGAGGGACTGCCTAAGAAGATTGGTAGGAGTGAGCACCGCATAGTCCTTGTGGAGACTAAGTCCCGTCTTCACATTGAGGATACCCTCCATCATGTTGTGTGATACTACCACAGTGCTAAATGGGATAGATTTCCAACAGACCTAACAACTCAAAACTGGGCATCCATGAGACGCTGTGGGCCATCAGCAGCAGCAGAATTGTATCCAACCACAATCTGTAACCTCATGGCCCGGCATATCCTCCCCTCTACCATCAAGCTGGGGAACCAAGCATGGTTCAATGAAGACTGCAGGAGGGCATGCCAGGAGCAGCACCAGGCATACCTAAAAATGAGGTGTCAGCTGGTAAAGCTACAACACAGGACTACTTCCATGCCAAACAACGGAAGCAGCATGCGATAGACAGGGCTAAGCAATCCCACAACCAATGGATCAGATCTGAGCTCTGCAGTCCTGTCACATCCAGTCATGAATGGTGGTGGACAATTAAATAACTGACAGGAGGAATAAAAACAAAACAAAGAATGCTGGAAATACTCAGCAGGTCTGGCAGCATCTGTGGCGAGAGAAACAAAGTTAACATTTCAGGTCAGTGACCTTTCATCAGAACTGACAGGAGGAAGTGACTCCATAAATATCCCCAGCCTCAACAATGGGGAGTCCAGCATATCAATGCAAAAGATAAGGCTGAAGCATTTGCATTTATCTTCAACCAGAAGGGCCGAATGGATGATCCATCTCGGCCTCCTTCTGAGGTCCCCAGCACCACAGATGCCAGTCTTCAGCTAATCCAATTCACTCCACATGTTATCAAGAAACACCTGAAGGCACTGGACACTGCAAAGGCTATGGGCCCTGACAACATTCCGGCAATAGTACTGAAGACCTGTGCTCCAGAACTTGCCACGCCCCTAGCCAAGCTGTTCCAGTACAGCTACAACACTGGCATCTACCTGGCAATGTGGAAAATTGCCCAAGTATGTGCTGTGCACAAAAAGCAAGACAAATCCAACCTGGCCAATTACCACCCCATCAGTCTACTCTCAATCATCAGCAAAGTGATGGAAGGGGCCATCGACAGTGCTATCAAGCAGCACTTGCTCAGCTATAATCTGCTCACTGACACTCAGTTTGGGCTGCGCCAGAGCCACTCAGCTCCTGACCTCATTACAGCCTTGATCCAAACATGGACAAAAGAACTGAACTCCAGAGGTGAGGTGAGAGTGACTGCCCTTGACATCAAGACAGCATTTGATCGAGTATGGCATCAAGGAGCCCGAGCAAAACTGGAGTCAATGGGCATCAGGGGGAAAACACTCTGCTGGTTGGAGTCATACCTAGCACAAAGGAAAATTGTTGTGGTTTTTGGAGGTCAATCATCTCAGTCCCAGGACAGCACTGCAGGAGTTCCTCAGGGTAGTGTCCTAGGCCCAACCATCTTCAGCTGCTTCATCAATGAACTTACCTGCATCATAAGATCAGAAGTGGGGATGTTCGCTGATGTTTGCACAATGTTCAGCACCATTTGCGACTCCTCAGATACTGAACAGCCCATGACCATATGCAGCAAGACCTGGACAATATCCAGGCTTGGGCTTATAAGTGGCAAGTAATATTCACGCTACACAAATGCCAGGCAATGACCATCTCTAAAAAGAGAGAATCTAACCATCTCCCCTTGACGTTCAATGGCATTATCATCACTGAATCCCCCACTATCAACATCCTGGGGATAATATTGACCAGAAAGTGAACAGGACCAGCCACATAAATACTGTGGCTATAAGA
The DNA here is from genome assembly GCF_036365525.1 of Heterodontus francisci. Lineage (NCBI taxonomy): Eukaryota > Metazoa > Chordata > Chondrichthyes > Heterodontiformes > Heterodontidae > Heterodontus > Heterodontus francisci. Next base: position 116,041,353 of record NC_090383.1, read on the forward strand.
GCAGGTCAGAGGCTGGGAATTCTGCAGTGAGTAACTCACCTCCTGTCCCTCGATGTCTGTCCAACATCTACAAGGCACAAGTCAAGAGGGTGATGGAATACCCTGCACTTTCCTGGATGGGTGCAGCTCCAACAACATTCAAGAAGCTTGACACCATTCAGGACAAAGCACTTGATTGGCACCCCATTCACCATTTCAACATTCATTGCCTTCACCATCGACGCACAGTGGCAGCAGTGTGTACCATCTACAAGATGCACTGCAGCAACGCACCAAGGCTCCTTTGACAGCACCTTCCAGATCTACCATTTAGAAGGACAAGGGCAGCAGACGTATGGGAACACCACAACCTGCATGTTCCTCTCCAAGCCATCCTGACTTGGAACTATATCGCCGTTCCTCCACTGTCGCTGGGTCAAAATCCTGGAACTCCATTCCTAACAGCCCTGTGGGTGTTCCTACCTCACAAGGACTGCAGCGGTTCAAGAAGGCGGCTCACCACCACCTTCTCAAGGGTAATTGGAGACGGGCAATAAATGCTGGCCTGGCCAGTGACACCCACATTCTATGAATACATATAAGAAAGACAAATGTTGTAGCAGTTCAAGCTTGTTGAATGGTGGAGCAGGCTTGAAGGGCCAAATGGCCTACTCCAGCTCATATTTCTTTCCTTCTTCATATTCTTTTGTAGGTGGGACTCAGGCATGAGTGACCCATTCTGCTCATGTCACACAGCATGATATCATCCTGAGTACAGTGAAACATAGTTAGGACAATAAGATCCCATCGTGGCGGAAACATTTAGTCAAAATCTTCAAAGAACTGAGTACAGAATCTCCAGAAAGCAATTATTAACCGATCTCTTGTTGTGACAGTGAGCACTGTTTTCCTCCAGGCTTCAGGTTTGTGACATTACAAGCGGCTCGGGTATATTTACTTTGGATTAAGCTCTTTATCCCTCACCCTGGGCACAATAATCGATCGTGCCAGTCAAGAGCTAACAACAGACTTGCAGAATAATGTTTCAGAATGGAGCAGCTGATGACAGGAAGCAGAAGGGGAAGACACAAAGACAGCATACTAGGAGGAATGAGAGGGAGTGAGAGAGCCCATTTGTAATCTGGACATGTGGGTGTTGACATAGAAAGTCAATGAACAAAGGGTTTTTTTGTGCAGTTTAGGTGAATGGAAGTGATCGCTTTTTATCAGCCAGTTTACTCAGCCTTTGGGGACTGAACTTTGCTTTGTCATAGCAGTGAGCTTCTGTTAAATAAATTGGCATTGTAAATAAGGCAGGCTTTCCACAGTTGCGGTGAGGTTAATCTACGTTTTGTTTGCCATTTATGTTTTTTTTTTCAATGAATATTTGCATTTACAAAAGGTTCGTGTTAAGGAATAATTTGTCTCTCCTTTCTCCGTCTGCGCCAGTTTTGCCTTCTCCCTTTATGAAAATGGGGACCTACACCAGAGTACAGTACCACAGGCTATAGTACCCCATCTGAGTGGCACCAGGCTATTTAACTACCCAGGGAATCACCTTTTGATCTTGATCCTGCCTTCAGATCAACATGATCTTATTAAGTAACAGTAAAGGGTTGAGGGACTGAATGGCCTCCTCCTGTTCCTATGGTCACCAGTTTGTAGTTTCCAGAAATGCTTACTGGATAGTATTGCAGGAACTGGGAACCTGGACAGATTTGACTACTCCGCAGCCTATGCTCGCCTACCCTCACTGCCCCCTTTTTCCCAGCACGCCACCTCAGTTTGGTTCAGCCAAATATTGTAGGCATGAGGCAATCCCAGTTCAGGGGCAGTGCAAGAGATTGCTGCAACAATGCAGAAACATAAGAACATAAGAAATAGGAGTAGGAGTAGACAATTCGACCCCTCGAGCCTGCTCCGCCATTCAATATGATCATGGTTGATCAACCTCAGCTCCACTTTCCCAGCCACTCCCCATATCTCTTGATTACCTGAAAGATCAAAAATCTGTCTTTCTCAGCCTTAAATGTATTCAACGACGGAGCATCCACATCCCTCTTGGGTAAAGAATTCCGAAGATTCACAACACTTTGAGTGAAGACATTTCTCCTCATCTCAGTCCTAAATGATCGTCTCTTATCCTGAGAAAGATTAGAAGTATAGTTGATTATTTACCACTTGTCTGGATGGGTGGAGCCACAAGAACACTCAAGAAGATTGACTCTGTCCAGGACAAAGCAGTTTGCTTGGTTGGGGTTCCTGCCATTGATCTAATATCCACCACCTCCTTCACTGGTGGTTGCATTATATATAAGTTATAGGATGCAACTCACTGAATACTTAAATAAAACCTCCCTCCCTGTGACCTCTACCACAGAGAAGGACTAGAGCAACCATGTCATGGAAACTCCATCAGCTCCGAGATCCTCTTCAATTCACACATGATTTGGACATATATCATGTACTCCGACATGCTGTGTCACACAGAGTGATGCTGGTTCATCCCAACGATCTTGGCTTTGGGGCTTTTTTCCCCCAGTTTTCTTCTGAAGACAGATATGGATCTAGGGGTGCTGATAGCCCTTTGGTTCCTCACCCAAATGACCTTTCTTCTTGTGAGCTTTCACTCTCGGCTATTCCAACATGAGTGTATCACAGCTGAATCTGATTCGTCTTCCACTTGCCACCAGAGGAATGGAGGATGTGGGGTGTGGTTACTGAACAATGTGGAGGGCCTCTTGGCTGATTTTACCCTGGTCATTAACCTAGCCGTAACCCACTAATTGTATCAGCCATATTGTGTGATCAGCGCAGACTAAAGATTGAGCCTGGGATCGTCCTGAACCTTTCAGCTCATTCTAATCACTAAATAAACCAGCTGAGCCATCGTGGGTCAGTGTCTTGCCTCAGCCGTGATGTTCAGGATCCAGAGCCAAGAGAGATTGAAAATGGAAAACCTCTGTGTGTAACACTCCCACGTGAATCATATTGGTAGAAACTTTATGGAGCAGTTGCTTGCCTGCCTTCTGTGCAAGTCACAGAGAAGCTTAATAAGTGGAGAGAAAAGAGAAAAGGGAAAAAGAACAATTTGCTCCCTTTTAGTGTAAGTAATGAGTAGTGAAGAGAGTACTGTGCTGATGATTCACATCCACCAGGAATTAAATTGAGCTGAACAGTGAGATTCACACTTCCTATCAGATTTACAGTTATGCTCATAATAGATTAAAGCTTGTAAAAAGCTTCATAATGTATCTTTACAGCACTGTCCTACACTTGTGCTAATTGCCCATCATGCTTGTTTGCACTCAATGCTCTCAGTATCTAGGGACGGCCAATAACTGTGGCTTTACCAGCATTGTCCAAATCCTGGGGGTACATTTCAAAAAGTAACCTGATATCTATAGGTAAGAGATGATTACCACCCATTCATTTTCCCAGGATTTCAGTCTGCAAAGGATGATAGGTTTGCTCCTGCGTGAAGCTCAATTGCAAAATAATCCACATATTAAAAAACATTGCCAATGGATGGTTGATAGATGTAGTGTTTTGTGCAGGGGGAGATGGTGGCACAGTGGTACTGTTGCTGGCTTAATAATGCAGAGGCCTAGATCAATACCCTTGGGATATGGGCTCAAATCTCACTATAGCAGTTGATGGGATTTATATTCAAGTAATTAATAAGTTCAATTCATTAATTAGAAAATCTGAAGTTGAAAGCTAGTCTCAGTAATAGTGTTATGAAAGTATCAGCAATTGTCATAAAAGCTACTGTCCTTTAGGGAAGGAAATCAGTCATCCTGACCTGTTCTACTCTACATGTGACTCTAGACCCACAGCAATGTGGTTGACTCTTAACTGCCCTCTGAAATGGCCAAGCAAGCTACTCAGTTATCAAGGATGGGCAACAAATGTTGGCCCTGCCAATGATGCCCACATCCCATGAAAGAATTAAAAAAAACGGAGCAAGTCAAACCATATCCTTGCTTCAAATTTGACTCGATGATCTGGCACCCTCTATAAATATACATTATGAACTCTATCAAAGAGGAAACAAAAGACTTGCATTTATATAGTACCCATCACGATCTTATGAAAGTCCCAAATCTCTTTACAGTCAATGAAGTACTTTGAATTTATTTTTATTCTTTCTTGGAATGTGGGCGTTACTGGCAAGGCCAGCATTTATTGCCCATCCCTAATTGTCTGTGAGTTAACTTCTTGGACCAATGCAGTCCATTTGGTGCAGGCACACCCACAGTGCTGTTAGGGAGGGAGTTCCAGGATTTTTACCCAGCGACAGTGAAAGAACGGCAAAATATTTCCAAGTCAGGATGGTGTGTGGCTTGGAGGGGAACTTGCAGGCGGTGGTGTTCCCATACATCTGCTGCTATTGTCCTTCTAGGTGGAAGTGGTCGCGGGTTTGGAAGTTGCTGTCGAAGGAGATGTGATGAGTTGCTGCAGTGCATCTTGTATATGGTACACACTGCTGCCACCGTACATTGATAGTGGACAGAGTGAATGTTGAAGGTGGTGGATGGGGTGCTGATCAAGCGGACTGCTTTGTCCTGGATAGTGTCGAACTTCCTGAGTATTGTTGGAGCCACACTCATCCAGGCAAATGGAGAGTATTCCACCACACTCCTGACTTGTGCCTTGTAGATGGTGGACAGGCTTTGGGGAGTCAGGAGGTGGGTTACTTGTTGCAGAATTCCCAGCCATTGACCTGCTCTTATAGCCACGGTATTTATGTGGCTGGTCCAGTTCAGTTTCTGGTTAATGGTAACCTCCAGGATGTTGATAGTGGGGGATTCAGCGATGGTAATGCCGTGAATGTCAAGGGGAGATGGTTGGATTCTCTCTTGTTGGAGACGGTCAACGCCTGGCACTTGTGTGGCACGAACGTTACTTGCCACTTATTAACCTAAGCCTGAATGTTGTCCAGGCCTTTCTGCATGTGGTCACGGACTGCTTCAGTATCTGAGGAGTTGCGAATGGTGCTGAACATTGCACGATCATCAGCGAACATCCCCACTTCTGTCCTTATTCACTTTTGTAATGTAGGAAAGGCTGCAGCCAATTTGTGTGCATCACGCTCCCACAAACAGCAATGGGATTACCAGATAATCTGTTTTAATGAAGTTGGTTGAGGGATAAATATTGGTCAGAACACTGGGGAGCACTCTCCTGCTCTTCTTCAAAATAATGCTGTAGGATACTTTACACCCACTTGCGACGTCAGGCAGGACTTCAGTTTACTATCGCATCTGAAAGATGGCACTTCCAACAGTGCAGCTCGCTTTCAGTACTGTCAACCTGGATTACATGCTCAAGTCTGTGGAGCAGGACTTGCAAACACAGCCGTCTGACTCAAAAGTAAATGTGCTACCCATCGAACCATGGCTGACTCTATCACAGGAGTACAGATGGCCTTTCAGGCCCTTCGTGATCACCCTTGCTGTTTTGTCTTCATGCAACTATCTTTAGGGGTTTCTTAAATGAGCCTAACATCTCAGCTCAACCATCTTGACTTCCCATTTGGCTTCTCTGTGCTCCCATTTGGACTGGAACCAGGAGTTTCATAAAGGGTATGAAACATCTTGATCTGACCTCATCCCCATTCACTGACAGATATTCATCAATGGAGTCAATTAATTAAGCATTAACTGATAGGATTCTTGAAACAAACTTATAACACTGTAATTAAAACATATTCTTGGATCTCCAAGAGCCTCAGGTGTTGACCAGGAGAATAGGCTACTCCTGTTCTTCAAATAATGTGAAGGATCCTTTAATTTCAAGTGGCTCTTGACTGACTGTTGTCAAACCAACTTCCGCCCTCTCAGCCAACATCACTAAAACAGATTATCTGGTCATTATCACATTGTTGTTTGTGGGAGCTTGTTGTGTACAAATTGGCTGCTGTGCTTCTTACATTACAACAGTGACTACACTTCAAAAGTATTTCATTAGCTGTGAACTGTTTTTGGAAGTACTGAGGCCATGAAATATGCTTTATAAATGCAAATTCTTTCTTTCTATTCTAACCTTCCCTGAATAAGAGCCTAAAACCAGGGGCTGAAGTATCCCTGGTCTTCATTATAATATATAAAAAGACTTGCATTTATATAGCACTTTTCATGACCACAGGATGTCCAAAAGTGCTTTACAGCCAATGAAGTACTGTTGAAGTGTAGTCACTGTTGTAATGCAGGAAATGTGGGAGTCAATTTGTGCACAGCAAGCTCCCACAAACACCAGATAATCTGTTTTTATGATGTTGATTGAGGGTTAAGTATTGGCCAGGACTCCTACCCACCTGCTCTTCTTTGAAATAATGACATGGGGTCTTTTACATCCACCTGAGAGGGCAGACGGGACCTTGGTTTAACGTTGCATCTGAAAGACCAATATGTTAATTAGCACGAGGGGACTCAGCAGGTGGATTGCAGCAAGGGCCAAATCATGTTAGAAAGGGTGGAGAGATCAATGTTGGGGCAGGAAAGCACTGTCATTGGCTTCGTTTCAATGTTGCTGCCAGAAAGGTGACCTGTATTAATTAAACACTGATGTTCCCCAGGATACAGCATTGAATTTCTTGACTAAAACCAACTGCATCTGCAATATTTTGCTTTTATTGAATTTCTTCACGTTTGTTTCCATTTGAAGCCAGAAGAGCCCCATGCACTCTATTATCTTATACTGCTTTGTTCCAAACATGGTAAAATATCTGACTGGGAAGTACTTGGATCTCAACTTCTCTTATCCAATTCCCCAAGACTCCAGCCTACATTGTTCGATCAGTACCGGTGGTAACTATACCACAATGCCAATCTAAGTGCAAGAGTGTTTAATTGCAATAATTAAAGTAGATTACTTACTCTATTCCATGTCATGGTTTGAAATGGTAGACACAAATATCTATATGGTCGGCTGAGAGATGATTCCATAACTGAAGCTGCATTCAATAAAAGACCGTTAAGCCAATACTCTGCAGTAGAGTACTCTTTAGGGGCCGCTAAGGATAGGAAAACTTGTCAGCGAACTGATACTGGAATGAAAAAATCAAATACCTCAGAGACACACTTAGACAAACTCTAATCCTGTTATCACTGGATTTACTGATCTCTTCAGCTTTCAGCATTGTTCCTGCAACAAATTACTGCATTGCTGCTAGTATGTCGAGGCACTCTCAACCAATCAAAAAATATACTTCAAGACAAAAAAAAATACACAGCCCTAGAAATATTGCTTGCACCTTCTGTTGCTTAGCAACCTGGGCATAATCTCCCATTGGCTGCTGTTCTTATTTTGTTGGCAGGTAATGAGGAGGAAGGAAGAGTATTCCCTAAAAACAAATTCAAGAAATAAAAACAGATCTGTGAAACATTAGTATGTTTAGACAATGGGACTTAATGTTTAAGCTCTGGGATTCAGTTCAAGTGGATGAGATGAAAATGTTGATGGCATTAACAGACTTAGCTAAACTGGGTTTGCACAAACTCAATCCATCAATCTCAATTGCTGCCATGGGCCCATGGCACGGAACTAAATCCAACTCACTGTCAACTAGTGAATGAACAATTTCAGCCAGAAATGACACAGGATGGTTGGTGTTGAAAATGGATGCGATGTTAATTTCTGCCTGATCGACTGCTTTAGGTGGATGTTAAAAGACCTCATGATACTCAACCAACACTATGAAAATAGCCATTGATGTTGATGAGGTCTAATGGCCTCAAGCTCCATTCCAGAGATTTGAGCACATAACCTGGGCTGTCACTTTGGTGCAGGTGCCATAATTTAAATGAGATGTTAAGTTGAAGCTCTGTGTGCCCTCACATGGCATTATGCCATGAAGAGCAGAAGAGTTTTCCTGGTGTCTTGGCTGATATTTATCCCTCAACCAACATCACTAAAATGGATTACCTGGTCATTTGCCTGATTGATGTTCGTGGGAGCTTGCTGTGTGCAAACTGTTTGTTGCCTTTCCCTACTTTCCAACAGTGGCAAGATTTCAAAAGTACTTCATTGGCTGCAAAGCACTTGGGATGTCACAGAATATGCTATATAGATGTGAGCTCCTTCTCTTTCTTTTACATTCAGTGACTGCATTTGAAATATTACATTATGTATGAAATACTAAATGATGTTTCTGGGAAATCTGATAAGATGTTCTCTCTCTTTCATTCTTATCCAGCAGCATAGGAACCATTGTACTCAGTGGAGTTTCAGTCTATACTTATCTACATGACCTTCAATCCAATTCCTAACCAGCCATTATTCTATTTCCTTTTTGAATAACTTAATCGCACAACGTCAATGGCTTTTGCTGTATATCACCATACATTCACTTTGGGAAGAAATTCTTCAGATCTTCCAGGCAAAATGAAAGCAACATAATATATAAATTGAAAGCAAGACTCTTAAAAAAGAAGCAAATGAATCCAGACATAAGGTAGGGAAGAAGCAAGCATTGCTGACTGTACTCTGTCTAATGACTGTACACAGTAATACACGAGAAACAGGGACAGTTAGCAAATCTTGGTACCTCTGCTCATTGCAATTTAGCTATAAATCACAGGAATCCAACTTTGGATAAAAGGCTTCTTAAAATAAATTGGAAACAGAGAATACCTGTGCGAGGCGTTAATGAAGACTGGCGATTGGTGAGATTGAGTACTGCTCAATTGCACCAAAAGGGAGGACATCAGTGAAAATTGGGACAGAGACATCCATCCAAATTAACATTGCCTCCCACATCAACACCCCCCCCTCCACAAGAACCTCACAATTAATACCATATTACCACTGACATAGAACGACTCCAATTGCAAGGTAAGGTCAAGCCAAATGAAACAGTCACTAATTACAGAAAGCTTCTAAGTGACTCATGAGAGGTGTATTAGACTTAAGAGGTGTTGCAGGACTCCGTACTCGAATCCCGGTTTTTGTTCCCTCTAATCTACATTAATAACCTGGATACTTACACCCGGTGTTAAGCCGGTCTGATTTGGCGATGAAATTAAAATAGGGAGAGCAGTAGAGACGGAGGATGTAGCAAAGGATTCAGATCGGTTATAAAATGGACAGACAAATGGCAAATGCAATTTAACACTGCTAAATGTGAATAACATCTTAAATAGTTTGAGAAAAATGCACATCACAAATATCCAGTGAACCGAATTAGAAACAAAGGGACAGAGGAATAGGAGTAGGCCCAGTTAACCCCTCAAACCTGTTCCACCATTCAATGAGATCTGTGACCTAACTGCATATACCTGCCTTTGTCCCATATTTTTTTATACCTTTGGATAATAAAAATCTATCAATCTCAGATTTAAAATTAACAATTGATCCAGCATCAATTACCATTTGCAGAAGAGAGTTCCAAACTTCCACCACCCTTTGTGTGTAGAAGTGTTTCCTCATTTCACTCCTGAAAGATCTGGCTCTAATTTTTAGACTGTATCCTCTAGTTCTAGAGTCTCCAACCAATGGAAATAGTTCCTCTCTATCTACCCTGTCTGTTCCCTTTAAAACCTTGAAAATTTTAATCAAATCATCCTTTACCTTCTAAAGTCCAGGGACTACAACCTTAATTTCTGTAATCTCTTCTCATGATTTAACCCTTTGAGTCCAGGTATCATTCTGGTAAATCTACGCTGCATTCCCTCCAAGGCCAATATATCCTTCCTAAGAATTGCTCACAGTAGCTCCAGGTGTGGTCTAACCAGGGATTTGTATAGCTGAAGCATGACTTCTGCTCCCTTGTATTCTAGTTCTCGAGATATAAAAGCCAGCAATCCATTAGCCTTTTTGATTATTTTCTGTGCCTGTTCATGACATTTTAATGGCCTGTGTACTTGGACCCCCAAGACTCTTGGGACATCCACTGTTTCTAGCTTTTTATCATTTAGGAAGTACTGTCTTTTATCCTTTTTAGGTCTAAAGTGGGCTTCACGCTTGCCTACATTGAAAACTATTTGGCATAGCTTTGTCCATTCACTTTATCTATTAATATCGCTTTGTAATTTTATGCTTCCATTTACACTGCTTACAATGCCGTCTAGCTTTGTGTCATCGGGAAATTGGAATATGTAGCTTTCTATCCTATTATCTTAAGTCATTAATAAATACAGTGAATAGATTAGACCCCAATGCAGATCCTTGCGGTACATCATGATAAAGTGTTGTTACCCGACCTGAACACGACCAGACCCGCCGACATGTGTCGGGTCGGGTTGGGTCTGGTCTGGTCTGGTCTGGTCTGGTCTCATCTCTCTTCAAGGTCCAGCATTCAGGCTCGGGTCGGGTCGGGTCGGGTCAGCTGGACGTGGACAGTGCTGCCTTGCTCTGGGAAGTAATCTTCAAATGTACATTCAGGACATCAAGGCGGGAAAGGTGCAGTTTCTGCACTCTGCAGTAAAGCCTGGCTACCCGACCAAACCTGACTACATGTGTCAGGTTTGGGTCGGGTCGGGCATTTAAAAAAATTAAAGGACTCAGGCCCGGGTCGGGGTTGGCTGTTGTCGGGTCAGGCCCGGGTCGGTCACTAGTCACATCCCACCAATTAGAGTACCTGCCCATTATCCCTACTTCCTATCTCCTGCCACCCTGCCAATTTCCTAACCAGGGCAATAATTTGCCTTCAATTCCATAGGCTTCAACTTTAGCTAATCGTCTCTTATGAGAGACTTTATCAAATGCCTTCTGGAAATCCATATAAATAAAATCTATAGGCATTCACCTGTCCACTTCTTTAGTCAACTGTTCAAAAATTCATTCAGGTTCATCAGGTGTAACTGACCTTTACAAATCCATGCTGGTTCTCTGATCAACCGAAAATGTTCAAGGTGTTCAGTCACCCTGATAGACTTTACTAATTTCCTGACAACAGATAACAGTTAATTGGTCTACAGTTTCTTGGCTTTTGCTCTCTCACCTTTCTTAAATAGCAGAGAGACATGCACAATTTTCCAATCCAAAAGAATGATTCCTGAATAAAGAAAACTTTGGAAGATTATAGTTAGGTCATCTTCATTTTTTATTCGTTTTTGGGATGTGGGCATCACTGGCTAGGCCAGCATTTATTGCCCATCCCTAAATGTCCTTGAACTGAGTGGCTTGCTAGGCAATTTCAGAGGGCATTTTAAGAGTTAACCACATTCATGTGGGTCTGGAGTCACATGTAGGCCAGACCAGGTAAGGATGACAGATTTCCTTCCCTAAAGGACATGAGTGAACCAGATGAGTTTTTACAATTGACAATGGTTTCATGGTCACCATTAGGCTCGTTTTTTTAATTCCCTGATTAATTGAATTCAAATTTCACCATCTGCCATGGTGGAATTCAAACCCATGCCCCCAGAGCATTAGCCTGGGCTCTGGATTACTAGTCCAGTGACATTACCACTACACCACCACTGTAACTGATGTAGTGATTGGCTCTGGTTAAGAGGGCCTTGCTGACCTGCGTACAGCAACTGTGCACAGCTGGAGTACTGTGTACAGTTCTGGTCACTACACTATAGGAAGGATGTGATTGCACTGGAGAGGGTGCAGAGGAGATTCACCAGGATGCTGCCTGGGCTGGAGCATTTCAGCTGTGAAGAGAGACTGGAAAGGCTAGGGTTGTTTTCCTTAGAGCAGAGAAGGCTGAGGGGGGACCTGATTGAGGTATACAAAATTATGAGGGGCATAGATAGGGTAGATAGGAAGAAACTTTTTCCCTCAGCGCAGGTGTCTATAACCAGGGGGCATAGATTTAAGGTATGGGGCAGGAGGTTTGGAGGGGATTTGAGGAAATGTTTTTTCACCAAGAGGGTGTTTGGAATCTGGAACACACTGCCTGAAGGGGTGGTAGAGGCAGGAACCCTCACAACATTTAAGAAGTATTTAGATGAGCACTTGAAATGCCATAGCATACAAGGCTACGGGCCTTGGAAAATGGGATTAGAATAGATAGGTGCTTGATGGCCAGCACAGACACGATGGGCCGAAGGGTCTGTTTCCGTGCTGTATAACTCTGTGACTCTATGACTGGGAAATGTAGGTGATGTCCCATGGAAGATGCCTGAGACAAGAAGGTGATGCTGACAACCACTGCCAAAGCAATAGCCCACTGCTGAAGCAGGCCATGGGCCCTATTTTGGGAGACTGCACAGATCTGTAATAGGCTGCCTGGTGAAGGACGGCCTCCTGACCCACTGCTCCTCTGAGAGGTGCTGGAAAGTGACTCTAGGCCGGTAGACCCTGCGGGCTGCGCAACCTACCCACCTCAGCTGCTGCTCGCCCTGGTTGGTGTGACTACAGCTACTGATCCTCTTCTTCCAACTGTTCCCTCATCCAGAATAAAGAAGCAAAAATTCTGTCGGTGATAAGCTTGAAATGCTTAGTCAAGGTGAGGAAGGCAAGCAAATCCAAAAGAAGTGACCTCCAAACTCTGAAATACCTTCCTAATCCACTAATTGCAAAAGCACAGAGACCCTATTAATTGAAACAACTGCAGGTGAGTGCCCCTTTAAATAGTTCTTCCAGTCATGTCAGTCAATATAAATCCTGGGAGGTTTTAATGAGCAGGTTGGTCAGTGGCCGTGTTTCCTGTCCCATCCATTAAAATAGCATCAGGTCCTAAAGACATTATGGCACCCAATTTAAGTATTGATCAGGCACCGCCAGTTTCCAGAGGTTGTGTTTCCGACCTCAGTCAGTTGCACTTTTAAAACTACAATCCTAAAGTTCCTGGAAGCAATGGGCCAGTAAGTATATTCCTGCGGTTTTAACCACTTACCTACCGCATTCTCACTGGGTGGGTCGGGTTCAAATCGGATCCCTTGTTATGAAGCTAGTACCCCTTTAAGACATCAACGTCAATCTGATGGAACAGAACCTGATTGTAGAGCTCCTATCAGATTGTTTTCTTCATAGTTCATTGAGTGCCATTGGCAGGGAAGATTCTGCTGTGTGCATTAGTTGTACTGAAATTGTAAACCTATTTGTTATAAGGAAGATAATTGTGACTTTGTTACAAAGGATCAACAGTAGAAGTCTTCTCCCAAGTAGTTTCAATGTTTGTTATAATTGTCAAAATCAACAGGTTTTATTAACAGGCCCTTTTTTCAAATTCAGTTTATAGTACAACAATGTTTCCTTGGAGTAAAAAGGTTTTCTGTTCAAGAGCAGTGAACCCATACACCACTACACTGAGTAAACACCGCTGTCATAGGATATAGGGTCACTCGAGGGTTAATTGAAAGCTTTTTGAGTTATTGGACCTTGAGTAGCCTAAGTGAGTGTTTGCTTTAACCTGTTATCCACCACTAACAGCTCAAGGAATGTCATGCACTCCTGATTATTATTGAATGGCTTTTCTTTGGGATGTGGTGAGTGATGTTATGTGGGGATCTGTGTCAGTGATGTCCAGATGACCCTCTGACTGGGAAGGTACCTATTCACTGGGGCAGGGCACAGGTATTCTTGAGGTGTTTCAAAGTAATTGAACTTTGTGCACAGGTGTGTGGATATGTATATATCTGTGTACATGCATAGTTGTATGTATGTCTATGTGCTTGCATTGGTGTGTGTCTATGTATGTGTGTGTATGCGTGGGCAGGAGAATATGTATGACTTATATACGCTTGAGCAAAACAAGTATATGTTTGTGAGGGCATGGGTATATAAAGGTGTGTGTGGGGGCTTATATGTTATATATTGTTATATTACTTGTAAAGAGCTAGGAACTAATTGTTATGTGTAAGTGTTCCAGGGGCCACATTCACGGCTGCACTGGAGAGTCATGTGATACATAACACGACACTGGTTTAAGCAGTTCCTTATCAGGCAGCATGGAAGCTGAATGAAATAAACAAAGAGCTTCAGCATTTCTAAGTCTAAAGTGTGATTATTTCTAACTTATGGGATCTGGGAGACACAACACTATATGTCTGTATTTGCATCCTTGCATGTGAATATATATGCACTTGTTTCTATACAGCATCAAGGTGAAATTTTAGAACGATCTCAATCATAATAAGAAATTATTTTCTTAAATTGATAATGTAATTCTAATAGTTTCTCTGCCAAGTATATCAGTCCAGTTGCTCCTTCCTGTAGTCTTTCTAATCTATTTTTATGGTGTAGTAACCAAGTCTAACATAGTACTTTAAGTGTGGTCTCAATGATTCCTGTAGACTTGTACTCCACAGTTCTGTATATTCTCTACGCATTGAAATTGATGAGGGTCCTTGGTCCCTTTCTAATTTTCCTTGTGTGAATTCAATTCAACATACCAGAAATCCCAAGGAAACTATTATTGAATCAGGGCAGGAACTCACCAAAAATAACATAAGCAAAATAACAGCAATGAAGAAAATAACGGCACTAAAGAGCAACAAATCCCCAGGACTAGATGGCTTTCATCCCAAGGCTTTCAAGGAAGTAGGTTAGAATGTTGCAGATGTAGTGGTAATGTCACTGGACTAGTAACCCAGAGACCCATCTGGTTCACTAATGTCGTTTAGGGAAGGAAATCTGCCGTCCTTACCTGGTCTGGCCTACGTGTGACTCCAGACCCACAGCAATGTGATTGACTCTTAAATGCCCTCTGAATTGGCCTAGCAAGCCACTCAGTTCAAGGGGCAATTAGGGATGGGCAAAAAACCTAGTCAGTGAAACCCAAATCCCACAATGGAGTAATTTTTTAAAAATGGGCGAAATAGGAGAGTGCTGGGATTTGTAGCATTGGCTGCTTTCCTCACGTACAGGGCATCATTGACTGCATGCCTGTAGCTTTTAGGGCACCTGAGGACAAGCCGGCAGCTCTTCTCAACGTCAGTGTCACTCCACCAATGTCCAACTGGTGCGTGATCACTACCGAAGGATCTGTGCCAGTATCACTGGCAGCTGCCACGATGCTTTCACCCTGAGATATTCATCCATCTGCCCACATTTCCAACCCTCCGGGAAGTCAGAGGATGGCTGCTCGGAGACAAAGGATGCCTCCTCCACAGCTGGCTGGTGATGCCCCTTCACTACCTCAATGTGCCTGAGCAGTACAGGTACGATTGCCAACAGGAGCATTGAACACACCATTGGCATCTTGAAGCAAATGATCCAGTGCCTTGATCAGCCCGGGAACTGATATCCCTGACAAACTGGGTTGTATCACGGAAGAGCACTGCATTCTGTGCAATGTGGTTATGCAACGAGGATTGGAGTTGTAGGAGGCACACCAACAGCAAAAGGCATCATCCCATAAGGAAGAATTGCATGAAGGTAAGGGATAACTGGAAAAAGGAAGGGTAGTACAATGTCTGACAGACGGAGATCAGGGAGCAGACTTCCCTGGTCTGTATGATTAAGTACAAATGCAAACAGTGATTTTATGCAGCGACAGATGAATAAATAGGACAAATTCTACAGATCTCTGCTGCCAGCAGGGAGTCATGCAGTAGCCATGAGGCAGAGAATCAGGTCACTGCAATTTAGCGTCAACTCTCCAACCTTTGGATTGGGCAATTTACACCAATGTTTTATTAAAGATATGTTAATTGCTGAATTCTTTTACACCCACTATGTTCAATTGTTTATGGTTTATGACCCAGCATTTGACCACATAATCTGGGCCAACACTCCAGTGCAGTATCAAGGGAGTGCTGCATTGTCAGAGGTGCCATCTTTTCGGGAATGTGCGATGTTGACAAACTGTTAACCTTTCCAGCTCGATGTAAAAAATTCCTTGGCACTATTTGAAAAGAACAGGGAGTTTTCCCAGTTTCCAGCTCAACATTCATCCTCTAACCAAAACCAAAAACAGATTATCTAATCATTTATTTTGCTGTTTACACGGCTTGTTATACTTGGCTGCCATGTTTTCCTATATAACAAGCACTGACCTTCTAAATTAATTAGATGCAAATGCTGTGACATCCTGAGGACATAGAAGGCCCAATACAAAAGTGAGTCCTTTCTTTTTATCTACTGTAAATGTCTGAAAGGAGAACCATCTTTCTGTTCATGTTCAGTAATGTTGATGGATAGGAATTTGCACAGTTGCTCCCCACAGTGCTTGAGTGCACCTTCCGTTGTGTGGAATCCTGTGTTGGAAGCGACAGTTCATAATATTTACCACTGTATCACAGCGAGACTCAAAGCACTACCTCTTGGGTTCCAGCTGACATTCTACATAAGAAACTAGAACATAAGAATTGGCAGAAAAAGGGTAACAAAATGTTTTAGCCCTCACAAGCCTCGTCCTTTTTAACTTATCGGAACTACCCATCATCTTTAGTTTCTTATCCAGAAATGCATCAGATTGCCTATTAATCCTATTTACACTGTCAGCTTCAATGGCCTTCCCCAGTAACTTATTCCAACACTCTATAGCGCTTTGGGTGAAAGGTTTTCTCCTAACCTCCCTTCTGACTCCTAACAATGTATGTTATATCTTGTGTTTGAACTCTTAATCATGGGGAACAATTTGCCTGGATCAACTTGGAAAAGCAGAAACAACAGGCTTCAAATGAAGCTGACAGGTCTCGAGAGTGAGGGACTGTAGGGATGTCTACTGCCACAAGAGGGAAGAGTGGAAGGAGGAAACATCAATGTCAAGTAGCCGAGAGTCAAACTAGGAACACAAAGAGATTAATAATTCAATCTGAGGAGGACTTCAAAGCTCCACAGTCCTGTACCAAAAAGGTGTTGTGATAGTTTATTTGTTAGTATGTTAAATATAATCATTTAAATATATATATTTATGCTAATATGCATGTCATCACAGGAAGTGATGCAATATCACGTGATTCCGTTCTCATGCACAGTCTGTTAGCACGTGGAAGCTGAAGCAACAATAAGCTTCCGTTAAAGTTCTGTGTTTAAACCTTTATGCCTGCCTTCAGCTTCATTTGTATTAGTCTAGAAAGAGATAATACAACACAGGGATGGGGGCCTGAGGGCTGAGGCCTACTCTACATCGAATGTTCACATCTGTATGTGATTTGCAAGTGCTTTGCATGCTACAATTTGCACACAGACCACGCATAGGGTTCATTAAGGGGCACGATTTTATTTCAATGAGGGGTGGCCCCCATAATGTCACGTGGAGGCCTGAGCAATGCCTGATAGGCTGAGTGCTCATATGAAATGAAAGGGAGGTCTGTTCCTTCCAGGTGGGTCCTTGTTATTAAAGGAATATTTCTGCAATTGCTGTATCTGCCTGCAACTGGCTTTTGCTGCACTATATTGGTTTTGTTGGGCGAAGGAAGCTCGGGAGTTTCTCAGGACCCTGCTAACAGTGACTTAAAGTAGAACTGCAGCTTTTAAATCGCGAGTTGCCATTACGGGATTCACTATGGCCGTACCTCTCTATTTAAAGAGTCTAGCTGAAAGGAACATTACGTGCACTTCATCAATTTTTATTGCAGCAACCAAAAAGTCCTCAGTCCCACTTTAAAAGGCCATTTCCTGGAGGGCCAGAATTATTCCTGACTTTTCAGTCCTGCTGTATACATTGTGGGATCATCAGCAGCACCACTTCAAATCTAATTTACATAGGTTTGATGATTATAACAAAGCTGCTGCCTATCTGTGTGACAGCAATGCACACCCCAATAAAACAAGCTGGAAATTTATGGCCTGTGCCAGTTCAGCCTGGATCTGGCAACATTGATCCCCACTTGATTCACCAGCAAAGCATACATTGGAAATTTGACCTGACAAGCTTAAAGTTCCTGGGACAACCAGGACTTTGTAAACTGTGCACAAAAAAAGACACAATTATAATGTGAAGTTCTGGCCTGTAGAGCATAGACACTGCAGTCATAACTCCCCTGGGCTCTGTAGCAAGTTTGTCAACTTCCTTCTCTCTGCCAGCTGCCAAAATTGTTGCTGGTCTTGAATAGGATCTGTAATCCTTGAAATTCAACAGCGCTCCAAGAGTTCCCATCTTCGGAAGTGAGGCCATGATAGGTGGCAGTGTGGCTCAGTGGGTAGCACCCTTGTGTCTGAGTCAGAAGGGAGTTCAGGTCACACTCCACGGATATAAGCACATATTCAGGCAGACATTTGAGTGCAGTTCTAAGGGAGTGTTGCACTGTCGAAGGTGCCGGCTTTTGGATGAGAAGTTAAACCGGGGCCCCATCTTCCCTCTCAGGAGGATGTAAAAGATCCCATAGCATTATTTCAAGGGAGAGCAGGGGCGTTCTCCCTGATATCCTGGCCAATATTAATCCCTCAAACAACATCACTAAAACAGATTATCTGGTCGTTATCATCGCTGCTTGTGGGATCTTGCTGTGTGCAAATTGGCTGCTGCGTTTCCCACATTACAACAGTAATGCACTTCAAAAATACTTCATTGACTGTGAAACACTTTGGGATGTTCTGACATCATGAAAGGTGCTATATAAAGGCAGTTCTTTCCCTGTTTTAATATTGAGCATCCAATGTGTTCCCAATGAGCAACTTACAATGATATGGAGTTAACAGTTAGACCTGGGCTATGCTAATTTAATACTGCAGAGTGTGAGAATGCAGGTTTCTGTTTATAAATGACAGAGTCTGCTTTGTTTGCACAAGGAACGAGGTGTTTAAGAAGCTTGACCTGTAACATCTGCCTCACTGGGTCCAGTGGCCCTTCCTCATTGAAAAAAAAGACTTGCATTTATATAGCGCCTTGCACAACCACAGGACGTCCCAAAGTGCTTCACAAGTCAATGAAGCTCTGTCACTGTTGTAATGCAGGAAGCAGCCAATTTGCACACAGCAAGATCCCACAAATGTAATGTGATAATGAACAGATCATCTGAGGAGATTTGATAGAGGTGTTCAAAAGCATGAGGGGTCCAGGCAGAGTAACTAGAGAGAAACTGTTCCTATTGGCGGAAAGGTGGAGAACCAGAGAACACAGATTTAAGCTAATTGGAAAAAGAACCAAAGGCGACATGAGGAAAATCTTTCCTACGCAGTGAATGGCTGTGATGTGGAATGCACTACCTGAAAGAGTGGTGGGGACAAATTCGATCATGCTTCTCAAGAGGGAATTAGATAAGCGCCTGAAGGAAAAAAGTTTGCAGGGCTACGGGGAAAGGGTGGAGGAGTGGGACTAGCTAAATTGCTCTCATAGAGAGCCAGCATGGATTCGGAAGGCTGAATGGCCTCCTTCTGTGCTGTAACCATTCTATGATTCTATCTGTTTATGCGATGTTGGTTGAGAGATAAATATTGGCCAGGACACTGACGATAACTCCCCTGCTCGTCTTCAAAATAGTACTATGAGATCTTTTATATTCACCTGAGAGGGCACGCAGGGCCTTACTTTAACTTCTTATCCAACAGACAGCACCACTGACTGTGTAGCATTCCCTCAGTACTGCATTGGAATGGTGGATTTTTGTGCTTAGGTCCTAGAGGGGGACATAAATCCACAACCTTCTAACTTAGAAACAAGAGTGCTGCCATAGAGCCACTTCTGCTTCAGATACTGCTATTTCAGGTTAATTTGGCATCTAGTCACAACCATGTTACATTGTTAAGGAACACAAGAAATAGGAGCAGGAGTAGGCTGTATGGCCCATCAAGCCTGCTCCGCCATTCAATATGATCATGGCTGATCTTAAGCTTCAACTCCACTTTCCTGCCCACTCAGCATATCCCTTGATTCCATGAAAGACCAAAAATCTGTCTATCCCAGCTTAAATATATTCAATGATGGAGCATCCACAACCCTCTGGGGTAGAGAACTCCAAAGATTCACAAGGCTTTGAGTGAAGTAATTTCTCCTCATCTCAGTCTTAAATGATTGGTCTCTTATCCTGAGACTGTGCCCCCGTGTTTTAGATTCCCCGACCAGTGGAAACAATCTCTCAGTGTCTACCCTGTCCAGCCCCTTCAGAATCTTGTGTTTCAATGGGATTGCCTCTCATTCTTCTAAATTCCAGAGAAAATCACCCAATTTACTCAGCCTCTCATCATAGGCCAAGCCACTTAACGCAGAGACCAATTTAGAGAACCTAAGCTATACCACCTCCAATGCAAGTATATCCTCAGGGTAGTGTCCTAGGCCCAACCATCTTCAGTTGCTTCATCAATGACCTTCCTTCAATCATAAGGTCAGAATTAGGGATGTTCGCTAATGATTACACAATGTTCAACACCATTCGTTGACTCCTCACATACTGAAGCAGTCTGTGCAGAAATGCAGCAATATTCAGGCTTGGGCTGCTAAGTGGCAAGTAATATTCGCGCCACACAAGTGCCAGGCAATGACCATCTTCAACAAGAGAGAATTTAACCATTTCCCCTTGATGTTGAATGGCATTACCATCGCTGAATACCCCACTATCAACAACCTACAGGTTACCATTGATCAGAAACTGAACTGGAGTAGCCACATAAATGCTATGGCTACAAGAGCAGGCCATAGGCTAGGAATCCTATGGCGAGTAACTCACCCCTGACTCCCCAAAGCCTGTCCACCATCTACAAGGAACAAGTTAGGAGTGTGATGGAATACTCTCCCTTGCCTGGATGGGTGCACCTCCAACAACACTCAAGAAGCTCGATACCATCCAGAACAAAGCAGCTCGCTTGATTGCGACCTCATCCACCACCTTCAACGTTCACTCCCTCTACCACCATTGCACAGTGGCAGCAGTGTGTACCATCTACAAGATGCACTGCAGCAACGCACCAAGGCTCCTTAGACAGCACCTTCCAAACCCACGACCTCTATCACCAAGTCACACACTATCCTGACTTGGAACTATAGCGCCATTCCTTCACTGTCGATGGGTCAAAATTCTGGAACTCCCTTCCTAACAGCTTTGTGGGTGTACCTACCCCACACAGACTACAGCGGTTCAAGAAGGCGGCTCACCATCACCTTCTCAAGAGCATTCAGGGATGGGCAATAAATGCTGTCCTAGGCAACGATGCCCACATCCCATGAACAAATAGAAAAAAAAATCCTTTCTTAAATGTGGAAATGTGGTCTCAGCAAACCCCTGTACAATTATAGCAATTTCTGTACTCTAATCTCCTTGCAATAAAGGTCAACATGCCATTTGCCTTCCTAATTGCTTGCTGTACCTGCATGTTAGCTTTCTGCGTTCCTTGTACTAGCACACCCAAGTCTCTCTGAAGACTAACAATTACAAGTTCACACTTTTAAAAAAATATTCTGCTTTTCTATTTGTATGACCAAAGTGAATAACGTCACACTTCCCTACATTATACTCCCTCTGCTATCTTGTTGCTATCTCATCCGTGAACATCTTTTTGCCAATGACTATGCTTTCCTGGCCCACATTCAGTCAGACCTGCAATGTACGACAAGGTGGCACAACTCTTCGGACTAAAAATCAGTTTAAAGAAAACTGAAGTCGTGCATCAGCCTGCACCCCAAGAAGAATATAGACCACCAAGCATTGTCATCAAGAGTAGTGAGCTAAATTCCATCAAGCAATTTACTTATTTGGGGAGCGTCATCTCATTTGATGCCACCATAGGCAAGGAAGTGGACAATAGGCTCTCAAAGACAAACAGAACATTCGGCAGACTGTACAAACAAGTGTGGAACAAGCACAGCCTCAGCGCACAGACCAAACTCAAAGTGTACAAAGCCATAGTCCTCACTTCCTTTCTGTATGCCACTGAATCATGGGTCCTATACTGACTTCATGTACGCCTTCTAGAGCCCTTCCATCAGCGCTGCCTCCGCAGCATCCTCAAGATCCGCTGGCAGGACCACATCACAAACACTGAAGTCCTGGAAACAGCCAACATCACCAGCATTGAGGCCATCCTCCTACAAAGCCAACTGCATTGGGTGGGTCAGATTGGCCGGATGGACAACAGTCACCTGCCCAAGATCATGTTGTATGGAGAGCTGACCACTGGTAAAAGGAACAGAGGGGTCCCATGAAAACATTTCAAGGACTCCCTGAAGAAGTCCCTCTCTGTGTGCCACATCGACCATCGCCAGTGGGAAGCACAGGCCATAGATCGTGGTGCCTGGAGATGCTACATCAGGAGGGTTACAGACTCCTTTGAGATTGAATGAAGAACCAGCATGAAAGAGAAAAGGAGGAGAAGGATAGATCCAATTGCCCCCAGCAACAACTACACCTTCACTTGTACCCTCTGTGGGAGAATCTGCCGGTCATGGATAGGCCTGACTAGCCACCAGCGGGCCTGCGACTGATGCCTACAACCTTCCCAAAATCTTCGCCCGCGAAGAAATGTCAAGAATCTTGTTGCCCACTTACTTAACCTGTCTATATCTCTTTGCAGCCTCTCTGTGTTCTCCCCACAGCTTACCTTTCCACATACCTTTGTATCATCAGCAAACTTAGATACATTACTCTCTGTCTCTTCATCTAAGTCATTAATATAAATTGTAAATAGCTGAGGCCACAGCACTGATCCTTGAGCCACTACACTATTTGCTGCCTGCCAACTTGAAAATGCCCCACTTATGCCCACACATTGCTTCCTGTCCATGAGCTAATCCATGCTAATATATTACCCCAACTCCATGAGCCCTTATCTTCCCTATTAATCTTTTGTGTGGCACCTTATCAAATGCCTTTTGGAAATAATGCCAGTAATTAAGCTTATGCCTATGGCTTGAATTGAAGATTATTTTTTAAGGCCCTTAGTTAGAACTACTACCCATCTGAGAAAAAGTTAAGCCATAGGTTTATTAAAAAGGCACCGTGAGTTTGAAAAACTGTGAGAAAAATACTGAGTTTTCTTCCATGGAGGAGTCAGAACAACCAAATGGAAAATTGTGGGCACATGCACCCGAATTCTTCACATGCGCTCCTGCTGGGTGAGCTCTCTCCCCTACTTGCAGCATGAAGTTGAAAAGTATCTCCTATCGTGCATGAGTGGGGTTTCGGTGTGGTTTTACACAAGCTTTTAGCAAATGCTTGCAAGTGAGCAAAAGACAGGCTTCCCAAAGTGTTTTTCTGATGAAGACTTTGGTCCCTTTAAAAGGGAAGGTTTGTTTCTCCAGATGAATCTGTGCCGTGCTGTGTCTCTGATAGTTTTGGATTATGAAAGAAGTATGAGACACTCCTCAGAGCCAGCAAATGGGAAAGCTATGTGGGCTTTCCTGCAATTGAAATTGAATACAATGAAACCCGTTGTTCATCTCCCGAAGGTACAAGTGTTGGCTGGTCGCTGGCAAGATGTCTGTGGAAAATAATTACTTCTGTTAGTTTTGTTTGGAATTTTTTCCTTTTTGTGGAATTTTGTTTTGAAGCTCATGACATCCCCAGCCCCCGGTCAGGGATGCTCTTCTCTGTGTGTGCGAGGTTAAGAAACAATTGGTTTTTACTGTACTGCCATTGGTTTATAAGTCTGGAAATCTTGGCAAGCTGTATCTCTGCATGATTGTTTGTATTAAGTTCCTCTTGTCTGCTGTTTTAAAGGAGAAATTAAGTTGTGAGCTGATGCATTAATTAAAATAGTGGACTAGACTAAGTACTCCCACCTTAATGTATTTTTTTTTTACTCGTTCATGGGAAATGAGCACGACTGATGAGAGCAGTATTTGTTGCCCATCCCTAATTGGTAATGGCAAGCCGCCTTCTTGAACTGCTGCAGTCCATGTGGTTTGGGTACACTCAGAGCGCTGTCAGGGAGGGAGTTCCTAAGTTGTTGACGGGTGGTCCTTTTGTTTTTATTCCTATTCGACTTTTCTTTAGTGGTTTGATACAACTGAGTGTCATTCTAGGCCATTTCAGAGGGCAGTTAAGAGTCAACCACATTGCTGTGGTTCTGGAGTCACATGTAGGCCAGACCAGGTGAGGATGGCACATTTCCTTCCCTAAAGGGCATTAGTGAACCAGAAAAGTTTTTACACCATTACTAGACTAGCTTAATTTTTATACCAGATTTATTAATTAATTGAATTTAAACTCTCCAGTTGCTTTGGTGGGATTTGAACTCACGTCTCTGGAGCATTACTCCAAGCCTCTGGATTATTAGTCTTGGAACTGTATAATCATATATTGCCCTCAGTATATGTATAAGCAAATCTGAAGGTTACATGCATATTACTTTGAACCAGGACCTGAAAGGATGTAAACTAACTCAAAAAGTCATGTCACCATTGTGGTATTGGTGAGGTCATCAAACACGAAACAGAGACATTTCTGAGGAAAACAGAACAGGGACCTGGATTGCAAATGAATTGGGGTCATAAAACAACAGGAGGTTAGTCTTGCCTCATAGTGAGGCACATAGCAAGAATTGACAGTGCTATTCTGTTATGTTATATAATATATACTCAAATATGAGGAAAGACCACCAGACCCATACACATTTGCCAGCCCTCTTACTGGATTTGTCTCTATATCCCTACCTCTCCTTCCCTGCATCTCTGCCCCCAGGGAGAAGCAAGGAGAGATTTGCTGCCAATTCAACAAACCTCTATCAACATTCCTGTCTGACTCCTCAAAGGTGATCAAGCAGTACCCAGGATGTCCCAACCCATGTATCTAATGTCTTCTTGATAGACTGCAAGGAGGGAGTCCTCACTTCAGACATTCCACAGATCAGTTCCTATGAGGACATTAAGAAGGAAAGTTAGGCAGAATTTGTTTTTTTAAATATACGTTCATTCTTGGGATAAGGGCTTCACTGGCAAGGGTGATGCTTATTGCCCATCCCTAGTTGCCCTGAGAAGATGGTGGTGGGCCTTTCAGAGGCAGTTAAGAGTTAACCACATTGGTGTGGGACTGGAGTCACATATAGACCAGACTGGGTAAGGACACCTTTCCTCCAAAATTAGTGTGCAGAGAAGGCCATTGAGGGGGGCGGTCTAACGGGGTGATTAGATTAGTATCTGGAGAGGGCTACGATAGAGGGATTTAGTGAATAGGTGGAGTTGGCCCATGTAAAAGAGGTGGGTTTGTTGGACCTATTAACCTTTTACTGTTCTCAAAATAAAATTATTTAAACCCTTTCTTTACTTATTTCAACATAAATCACCCACAGGCCTTTCTATATAATCTGTTTCTGATTGCACTTGCCTTCTTTTTCATGCGGCTGTCTCCTTCTGTCCTTACGTAGAGGGTCATTGCAGCATGGAATGCTTTGCTAGTCGCATGGAGTGAATAAAGCAGAAATCATAATATCATTTAAAGCAAAACAGGGTAAATATTCAAAGCAGAGGAAGATTCAGGACCATGGGGAGAGAGCAGGGCAATGGGATTAGTTTGGAATTGTCCTAGCACAGACACGATGGGCCGAATGACTCCCTCCTGTGCTGTAAACTACTATGACGCATATCTTGTCACACCATGTTCCTCCTACAGTTGTTGTGGGTGACCTGCTCCCGGCTCTTGGCCAATCCTGCTCTTCGATTGGTCACTATGAAATGTGAAACAGTTAAGACCAGTGCCAAACTTTTGGACGGTCCTTCCCCCTTCTTCACACTGGTGTGGTTGAGATGAAGAATTCAATGATGAGGGAAGAATAAAACCTACGTTTACCATTTCCATGGTATCTTGCGTCACTGCACCTCCGCATTTCAGCTATATTAATGTGAAACTTGACAAATTGGGTGATTCCATTGTAGATTTAAAAGTCAATTTTCTTTCCTTCCTTTAAGGTTTTCTCTCCGTCCTCTCTGGAGAAGTGTCTCCAATTACATCTTGAATCACTTTGAGATTGCTTCCATGGCCTTGTCCTGCACAGTTCTGACGAGAGGTTATCAACCTGAAACATGAACTCTGTTTCTTCACAAATGCCACCAGACCTGCTGAGTATTTCCAGCATTTTCTGTTTTTAGTTCGATTAGGTAGGTTGGTCCTAGCAGTGGGATGTCTATCAGTGCTCTGTAAGCTGTGCGGTTTTAGTCAAGTAAAGTCTGGCAATCCCCTCTGCATGCACTTCAGGCTCTCTGAGCCTTGAATTTTTACAGCCTTTTACTGAATTGAATATGTTTCTTCAGGGAGAGAGAGTGTTTTCCACATTAGGATAGAAACTCTGTGTAAATTTGTCTGTTATTTTATTTGAATGTGTTTCTATGCTAATGCAAAACAACTCCAATCCCAGTGTGATGCCTTGAGACAAGGGAAGATCAACAACAATAATTGAGGAATAGTGTCATAGTGGTTATGCGACAGGACTAGTAACCCAGAGGCTTGCACTAATGATCCACAGACAGGAGATTAAATCCCAATTCATGAAACTATTGGATTATTGTAAAAACTCATCTGGTTCACTTATGTTCCTTAGGGAAGGAAATCTGCCATCCTTACCTGGTCTGGCCTACATTGTGACAGCAATGTGGTTGACTCTCAACTGCCCTCTGAAATGGCCTAGGAAGCCACTCATCTGTATTCAGGAAGGTGGCTCACCAGCACCTTCTCATGGGCAATTAGGGAGGATTAGTAAATCCTGGTTTTCCCAACAATGCCAGCATCCTGTGAATGCATTAAAGAAAAAAGATTTGAAGCGACTCTCCTCCATTACCTCAACCCAAGTTTCCTATCATTGGTTTGATGCTACCAATGACTAGCCTGAAGTATGGAATGGCTCACTTGGAAAAATCAGAGGCATACATCAATATCTCACCATTTTATGGCGCAGCCACCAACACAATGCAGTAGCAGTCCGCTTGTAGCGCAGCTTTCATTTAAATATGGGGCCTACTTATATTGCAAGCAGTTGAAGCACCTCAGCCTGCTTTGATAATTTTTTTTTTTGGAAAAATCTTATCGAATTCTTTACATAATCAGAGTGTGCCCAAGTTAAATATCCGGGAAACATTCATGCTTTTCTTCTCCCTCCCAAGGAAACTGTTTTTCTCAGTTGCTATGGAAACCCAGAGCCTCTCCATTAGATGGATCAGCGCACAGTTGCTTCAATGCAACACTTACAGTCGAGTTCCCATGAGCATTTCTCCTCAACCTGTCATTTTAATTCTGATAACTATATCAGCTGAAGCTAAGAAATAACAATGGATGGCTTGCCTCATTAGCTGATGCCTGCTGCTCACACTGTGTACTAGTCCTGTTGTGACTCGTTTACCAATGGCTCATGGGGAGATGTAACAACATTCCCACACAAGCTTTCCATTATCTTTCCCTGCATGGCTTTCTTTTTCCTCTTTCCTTTTTGTCATCTCGCAAAAAAACACAAACATGTTGCATGAAGCTGGTAGTATACTGGGGATAGGAAGATCAGCAAAAAAAACAATTTCAGGGTTGAGATTCTCTGAGGACATTCCAGAAACCCTCACTAAAATCTAAATTAGTTATTCCATTTTACTTTCTTTTTAATTCATTCTTGGGATGTGGGCGTCGCTGGCTAGGCCAGCATTTATTGCTCATCCCTAATTGCCCTTGAGAAGGTGGTGGTGAGCTGCCTTCTTGAACCATTGCAGTCCATGTGGGGTAAGTACACCCACAGTGCTGTTAGGGAGGGAGTTCCAGGATTTTGACCCAGCGACAGTGAAGGAACAGCAATAAACCTCCAAGTCCGGAAGGTGTGTGGCTCGGAGGGGAACTTGCAGGTGGTGGTGTTCCCATGCATTTGCTGCCGGTGTTCTTCTAGGTGATAGAGGTCGTGGGCTTGGAAGATGCTGTCTGAGGAACCTTTGTGTGGTACTGCAATGCATCTTGTAGATGGTACACACTGCTGCCACTGGTGGAGGGAGTGAATGTTTGTAGATGAGGTGCCAATCAAGCGGGCTGCTTTATCCTGGATGGTGTCGAGCTTCTTGAATGTTGTTGGAGCTGCACCCATCCAGGTATTGGAGAGTATTCCATCACACACCTTACTTGTGCCTTGTCGATGATGGACAGGCTTTGGGGAGTCAGGAGGTAAGTTACTCGCCGTAGGATTCCTAGCCTCTGACTTGCTCTCGTAGCCACGGTATTTATGTGGTTGGTCCAGTTCAGTTTCTGATCAATGGTAACTCTCAGGCTGTTGATAGTGGGGGATTCAATGATTGTAATGCCATTGAATGCCAAGGGCAGTTGGTTAGATTCTGTCTTGTTGGAGATGGCCATTGTCCAGTTTGCAGTAAGATGCCGAATGAAAAGTTGTTTCAAACCAGTTGGTTTTCTTTATCATTGGATAATGATTATTGGAGACCCTAACAACAGAAAAATGCTTGTAAAGTCAGATATTAACACAATGGGGCCAACAATATCAGATATGATGTTGAAAAAATTGGGCCTAGGACATTGCCTTGAGGAGCTGCTGCAGCGATGTCCCAGGGCTGAAATGACTGTCCTCCAACAACCACAATCGTCTTCCTTTGTACTAGGTATAACTCCATCCAGTAGAATTTTTCCCCTGATTCCTATTGACTTCATATTTTGCGAGGCCTTCTTGATGCTACACTCGGTCAAATGCTGCCTTGATGTCAAGGGCAGTCACCTTCACCTTATCTTTGGAATTCAGCTCCTTCGTCCATGCTCTACCAAGACTGTAATAAGGTCTGGATCTGAGTGGTTCTGGCGGAACCCAAACTGAGAGTCAGTGAGGTGAGTAAGTGCCGTTTGAAGATGACTGGCAGAAATACCAGAGGTGACATGAGGAAACATTTTTTTATGCAATGTTAGGATTTGCCTGATAGGGTGGCGGATACAGATTCAATAGCAGCCTTCGAAAGGGTATTAGATAAATAGTTGATGGAGAAAGAAATTGCAGGGATGTGGGGAAAGAGCGGGCAAGTGGGAGTAAATGGATTGCTCTTTGAAAGAGCCAGCACAGACTCGATGGGCTGAATGACTCCCTTCTGTGCTGTACTATTGTATGATTCTATAATTCTGCAGTGCACTGGCCGCTGGTGCTTTGCATTATCAAGCATTGAGGCCTGAGGCCTACTCAGCACCTAATGTGTTCTGTGTTTGAACAAAGTGGACCTGAAGCAATGCCAGTAACCCGAGCCTGTGCACTAACCACATACAAGGCTCATTATAGAGATTATTAGAGTATCCTTCAATTTGTTCAAATGATGCCCAAATCTCAAAACTGTCAAACTCAGTGGCTGCTACAAATGAGGGGAGGCCCAGACTAATTTAAACTTTTTTTTAACCTGGGTGACCCTTTCTTTTCAATGAGGGCAACTCTGCATTCTCCTTCCCACCTTTTTTGGCTTTCAAGCACCAGTTATTGAAAATAATTGCGGTGCTGGTGCCTCTGCAACCTCAGTGCTCACCCAGCCTATTAAGGGAATGCCACAAAATTGTCTTAATTAGCTGCCCTTGCATTATGACCCCCAATGGGTCTTTTGGAATATTGTATATCTACTTACTGGTATTACATGCTTCAGGATCAAGCTGTATTTACACAGTATTACATAGATTTACAGCACAGAAACAGGCCATTCGGCCCAACAGGTCCATGCCAGTGTCTATGCCTCCTCCCACCCTACTCCTTCTAACCCAATCAACTTATCGTTCTATTTCTTTCCCCATCACCTGTTTATCTAGCTTTCATTTAAATGCAATTATACTATTCGCGCCATCTACTCCCTGTGGTAATGAGCTTCACACTGTGATTCTATGATTCTGTGATTCTGACCACTCTCTGGGTAAAGAAGTTTCTTCTGAATTCCCTATTGGATTTATTACTGATTATCTTATATTTATGTCTCTTAGTTCTGGTCTCCCCTGCAAGTGGAAAGATCTTCGCTACGTTTACCCTATCAAACCCTTTCGTAATCTCAAAGACTATCAAGTCACCCTCAGCCTTTTCTTTTCTAGAGAAAAGGACCCTAGCCTATTTAATCTTTCCTGATAGGTATAACCCCTCAATTCTAGTATAATTCTGGTAAATCTTTCTTTCACTTTCTCCCGTGCTTCTATATTCGTTTTATAATATGGAGACTAGAAATGCTCGCAGTATGCCAAGTGTGGTCTCACTTTTGCCTGTGCAAGCTGCTGGTATGTTTTCATAGATCTGACAACCCTATCTCTCCTTCCACATATTTTTCCTGTGGAATTGGTGGAGTTAAAAGAGGAAAGGCTTGCATTTATATAGAACCTTTCACAACAACCCAAAGCACTTCACAGCCAATGAAGTTATTTTTGAAGTGTAGTCATCGTTGTAATGTAGGAAACATGACAGCCAGTGTGCGCACAGCAAGCTCCCACAAACAGCAATGTAATAATGACCAGATAATCTTCTTTTAGTGATGTTGGTTGATGGGTAAATATTGGGTAGGACCCAAGGAAGAACATGCTTGCTCTGCCATTGGATCATTTGCAGTCAGGCCTCAGCTTAACAACACTTCTGAAAGACGTCATCTCTGACAGTGCAGCAGTCCCTCAGCACTGCACTTGGAGAGCGTCAGCTGTGATTTTATTGTTATGGTTCTGGATTGGGACTTCAATCCTCAACCGTCTGGGGTTAGAGTGCTATCCACTGAGCCACAGCTGACATAGTTAGACTTTCGAATGTATGTCTCTAGGAAGGGGCTCCAGATATATATAAACTGTAAAGCAATGTACCATATTCAAATTGATCTCCCCATCCTTTCCTTCAGCACTCCCACAAGTCCATTTAGCATTATTTGGTGGCATACTTGAAAGCATTGACCAGTGTTGTCATTACTCTACCTTCTGGGGGGGTTGACTCAAGCTTTAGTTTTACTGTGAGGAAGCGTGTTGCCTCTACACCAGGCCTCCTGTCTGTAGGAGCAGTCGCATTGCTTACTCTGTGTAAAAGAGGATGAACCCTGTTTCTTGCACAGTGTTTCTAGCCCTGTCTTTCATGCTCATCTGGAAATCATTACTGCTGTTTCCAATTCATTATTGTTCAAATCTGCTAATGGCAGATGTAAGCTGGCTTATTACAGGAGCAAAACGGCTTGTACAAAGGCTGTGCCATTAATGTTTGCTGCTAACGATGATGCATTTTTACTCTCCAAAATGATAGCAGATGGGTCTCAGAATCACACCCAAGGACTTTGTGTGTACGTGGGCCACACTACAGAGAATTGCTGGAACAAACAAACAGCAGTGCTTCTCTCTCTCTCACTCTCTATCTATCATTTTAGCATTCTCTCAATCTGTTACTCTCTCCTGCTCTTTTCTGTCACACTCACTTATTCTCCCATTGACATTATTTTACTACTAAAGAACTGCCGGTATCTGGAACACTCAACCTGAAAAGGTGGTAGAAGCTGATTCCATAAATAATTTTAAAAGGAGTTAGACAGGTACTTGGGGATAAGGAACTTACAGGGTTGTGGACAAAAAGCAAGCGTGTGTGACTAAGCACGACTGCTCTTTCAGAGAACCAGCAGGAGCAAGAAGGGCCAAATGGCCTCCTTCTGTGTTGTAAGTTTCTATGATTCTATGATTAACTCATTTAAATTCAAAAGATTGATATTAATCAAAAAAATCCAGTCTGTCACCTCTCTTATTCAATATCAGATTGTAACTCCTCGTGGGAACAATGTGGGCCAGGGGTGATTAAGCTGGTGGAGGGGGTTTGTGCCATATTCATGATGTGTTCCCATTCTCCTCATCTGAACCTGTTTGAATTCAGGTATGGAAAGGCTGCTTGTCCAAGAGAACGGGGCCTAATTTAAATGGTGACGTTACATCATGATAATGGTGTGGTGACAAGAAAACCATTTTAACTAGGGCCCAATTTAGGCCCACACAATCTCAAACTCGCCAGCAGATGCCACATAATATATAAGAACATAAGAGATAGGAGCTGGAGTAAGACATTAGGTCCTTTGAGCTTGCTCCACCATTTATCAAGATCATGGCTGATCTCCCTCAACTCCTATAAGTTCTATTACTTCTGCAAGTGTATAAAAAGCAAGAGAGTAGCTAAAGTAATAATTTGTTCCTTAGAGGATGAGACTGGAGAATTAATAACGAGAAATAAGGTAATGGCAGAGGCTTTAAACAAATATTGTGTATTTGTCTTCAGGGAAGAAGGCACAAAAACTATCCCAAGAATAGTTGAAAATAAAGGGGAAAAAGGGATAGAGGAATTTAAAACAATCACAATTACTGGAGCAAAAGTACTAGGAAAACTAATGGGCTAAAAGCTGCCAAGTCCTCTGGACCAGATGCCCTGCATCCTAGGGTCTTAAAAGAAGTGGCTGCAGAGATTTTTTTTTTATCCATTCATGGGATGTAGGTGTCATTGGCCAGGTCAGCATTTATTGCCCATTCTTAATTGCCCTTGAGAAGGTGGTGGTGAGCTGCCTTCTTGAACTGCTGCAGTCCATTTGGGGTAGGTACACCCACAGTGCTGTTAGGAAGGAAGTTCCAGGATTTTGACCCAGCGACAGTGAAGGAACGGTGATATAGTTCCAAGTCAGGATGGTGTGCGACTTAGAGGGGAACCTGCAGGTGGTGGTGTTCCCATGTATTTGCTGCCCTTGTCCTTCTAGTTGGTAGGGGTCGTGGGTTTGGAAGGTGCTGTCTAAGGAGCCTTGGTGCATTGCTGCAGTGCACCTTGTGGATGGTACACACTGCTGCCACTGTGCGTTGGTGGTGGAGAGAGTGAATGTTTGTGGATGAGGTACCAATCAAGCGGGCTGCTTTGTCCTGGATGGTGTCGAGCTTCTTGAGTGTTGTTGGAGCTGCACCCACCCAGGCAAGTGGAGAGTATTCCATCACACTCCTGATTTGTGCCTTGTAGATGGTGGACAGGCTTTGGGGAGTCAGGAGGTGAGTTACTCACCTCAGGATTCCTAGCCTCTGACCTGCTCTTGTAGCCACGGTATTTATATGGCCACTTCGGTTCAGTTTCTGGTCAATGGTAGCCCCTAGGATGTTGATAGTGGGGGATTCAGTGATGGTAATGCCATTGAATGTCAAGGGGAGATGGTTAGATTCTCTCTTGTTGGAGATGGTCATTGCCTGGCACTTGTGTGGCATGAATGTTACTTGCCACTTATCAGCCCAAGTCTGGATATTGTCCAGGTCTTGCTGCATTTCTACACGGACTGCTTCAGTGTCCGAGGAGTCACAAATGGTGCTGAACATTGTGCAATCATCAGCAAACATCCCCACTTCTGAACTTATGATTGAAGGAAGGTCATTGATGAAGCAGCTGAAGATGGTTGGGCCCAGGACACTACCCTGAGGAACTCCTGCAGTGATGTCCTGGAGCTCAGATGATTGACCTCCAACAACCACAACCATCTTCCTTTGTGCTAGGTATGACTCCAGCCAGTGGAGGGTTTCCCCCCTGATTCCCATTGACCTCAGTTTAGCTAGGGCTCCTTGATGCCATACTCGGTCAAATGCTGCCTTGATGTCAAGGGCAGTCACTCTCACTTCACCTCTTGAGTTCAGCTCTTTTGTCCATGTTTGAACCAAGGCTGTAATGAGGTCAGGAGCTGAGTGGCGCTGGCGGAACCCAAACTGAGCGTTATTGATCAGGTTATTGCTAAGCAAGTGCTGCTTGATGGCATTGTTGATGACACCTTCCATCACTTTACTGATACTGGATGCATTGGTTGTAATCCTCTGAATTTTCCTAGATTCTGGAAATGTCCCAGCGGATTGGAAAACTGTAAATGTAACACCTCAGTTCAAGAAAGGAGGGAAATGGAAAGCTGGAAACAATACGTCAGTTAGCCGAACATCTGTCATTGGGAAAATGCTGGAATCCATTACTAAGGAAATAGTAGCAGGGTATTTAGAAAATCATAATACACTCAAGCAGGGTCAGCATGTTTTTGTGAAAGGAAAATCTTGTTTGACAAATTTATTAGAGTTCTTTGAAGATGTAACAAGCAGAGTGGATAAAGGGGAACCAATAGATGTAGTGTATTTGGATTTCCAAAAGCTATTTGAAAAGGTACCACATAAAAGGTTGCTGCACAAGAGCTTATGGGGGCCTCAACAATTTACAATCTATATTAGTGACTTGGATGAAGGGACTGCGTGTATTGTAGCCAAATTTGCTGATGACACAAAGATAGGTAGGAAAGCAAGTTGTGAGGAGGGCACAAAGTGTCTGCAAAGGGATATAGATAGGTTAATTGAGCAGGAAAAAAAATTGTAGATGGAGTATAATGTAGGAAAATGTGATGTTGTCAACTTTGGTGGGAATAGAAAAATAGAATATTATTTATATGGAGAGATACTGCAGAATGCCGCAGTACAGAGGGATCTGGGTGTCCTTGTACATGAATCACAAAAGATTAGCATGCAGATACAGCAAGTAATTAGGAAGGCAAATGGAATGTTGCAATTTATTGCAAAGGGGATGGAGTATAAAAGTAGGGAAGTCTTGCTACAACTGTATGGGGTATTGGTGAGACAACACCCAGAGTATTTAAGGAGGGATATACTTGCATTGGAAGCAGTTCAGAGAAGGTTCACTAGGCTGATTACTGGGGTGAAAGGGTTGTCGTATGAGGAAAGGTTGAGCAGGTTCAGCCCATATTCATTGGAGATTAGAAGTGTGAGAGATGATCTTATTGAAATGTATAAGATTCTGAGACGGCTTGACAGGGTAGATGCTGAGAGGCTGTTTCCCCATGTGGGGGAATCTAGAACTAGGGGGCACAGTTTCAAAATAAAGAGTCTCCCTTTTATGATGGAGAGAGGAGTAATTTCTTCTCTCAGAGGGTCGTTAATCTTTGGAATTGTCCACCCCAGAGAGCAGTGGAGGCTGGGTCATTGAATATATTCAAGGCTGAGTTAGACAGATTTTTGAACTATAGGGGAGTAAAGGGTAATGGGGGGCAGGCAGGAATGTGGTTAAGGCCACAATCAGATCATCCATGATCTTATTGAATGGCGGAGTAGGCTCAAGGGGCCTAATGGCCTACTCCTGCTCCTATTTCTTATTATCTTATGTTTATATGTTCCACCTGCCCTCACTATCCCCGTATACTTTAATTCCCTTAATACCCAAAACTCTATCAACCTCTATCCTGAATATATTCAATGATTGAATATCCACAGCTCTCTGGGGCAGAGAATTCCAAAGATTCAAAACCCTTTGAGTAAAAAAAATTCTCATCTCAGTCTTAAATGACTGACCCCTTATTCTGAAGCTGTGACCTGTTCTAGATTCCCCAGGCGGGGGAAACATTTTTTCAGCACCTACCCTGTCAAGCCCCTTAAGAATTTTATATGTTTCATTTAGATCGTCCCTCATTCTTTTAAACGGCAAGGACTATAGGCCTACACTATAGGAAGCCCAGATAAATTCTTTTTTTTTTACTTTGGATAGATTACTTATAGGTCAGGAAGCGTTCCAACCTTATTCCCTCTCCTGAAAAAGGAGTTTCCCAATCCTGCTCCACTCCAATTCCTGACTAACCTTGCCGGGTTCGTTTCCTTACCTCCCCAGCATTGGCCTGATGTCCCACGAATTTCAACTCCCTCCTGCCAATTTCAGGCTGGGAATTAGTAATGGAACATGGTAATGAGGCTGGGAGTTAAAATGTCCAGGCCTTATGTTCCAGGGCCAGACAAATTGCCACTTGCTTCAGTACCCTGATTCCCACTCCAAGTTACAATCGTAGCTTCTACCTCTCTCTTTTTCCTCTCTCTGATTCTGTTTCATTCACTCTCTTTTGCTTGCTCACTCACCTGATCATTCACATCTCACACAGTCCACGCCTCGCAATCACACCAGTTCTTACACACTCTTCTTCAGAAAGAGACATTTCAATTCTCACTCATTAATTGGACTGGATTCAGAGTTCCAGAGCTAAAACTGCAGTGTTCAAACCAAGTGCAACAGTCAACTTCATTAACATATAACATATTCCAGGCACAGAATGTTGCAGGTTAACTGATGATCCTCAGGCTTTTGAATACATTAAGGAGGTGACTCATCGAGTTCCAGAGATTTCCATTGTCAAAATGGTAATTAACCCCAGACTTCCACTCTTGGGAACACACTTCATAAACCCCTCCACTTCCCTCTCCTCCTTTACTACTCACCTCTCCTAATTTCTGCTCTTTTAACTCAACATCTATTTTCCTCATGTACCTCTGAGTGTCCTGAGATGTTTTGTTATATTAAAGGTGCTATATAAATGCAAGTTGTTGTTGTAGATTTGGGGGATGTCCATAGGGTAAAGGCCGGCTCGGGTGTGCAAATGAAACCCGACCCAAGCCCGACAGAACCACATCCGACCCCGAGCCCGACCCGACCTGAGTCTTTCCATTTTTTTCCCGCACCTGACCCGACCATCAGTTAACCTACCTTCCGTTTTTCACTTTGTTGCTGATCTGCACAAGCTTAAAAAAACTGTAACAAAATCACCTTTCTGGTCCAAAAATTAAATTAACATTGGAGCCACTTACCTGAGGTTGTGATAGAGTGTGACCCGGCC
The DNA here is from genome assembly GCF_036365525.1 of Heterodontus francisci. Taxonomy (NCBI): domain Eukaryota; kingdom Metazoa; phylum Chordata; class Chondrichthyes; order Heterodontiformes; family Heterodontidae; genus Heterodontus; species Heterodontus francisci. The sequence goes on from NC_090383.1 coordinate 116,077,636, forward strand.
CGACCCGAACCCAACACGTCGTTGGGTCCCGTCGGGTAGCCGGCCTTTACCATAGGGAATCCCGTAGTTTTGAGGTCCTGAGAAAGATTGAGTTGGTGTGGCAAATCTTGATTTCGATATAGTGAGGACATAGGAAGGCAGAAGAGTGGGTACAGTGACATATTTGGGTCTTAAGAGGAATGAGAGAGGAAAGTTTAAAGGAACAATGACCATAGTATTACCGATAAAGTAAATTATTGTTACGACCGAGGCTGGAGGTCTCCCTCTAGTCCCACTACTCCACTGGTTACAACATATATTTAATATTTTTTTAACCAGTTATGGATATGGCCACTTATATACTTTTATCTATTTGTTTCAGAATACAAATCCACTAACCAGGTTTCTTTAATAAACAAAAAAATTATTAATTCATTATAAAACAAGACTCATTCAATAAAGATAAAAATCTTATTTACACACAGGTTGAAATATGAAAGTATAAATATATTCCCTTCTAAATAACCCAACACACAAACAGACACACAGACACACCAGTTAAAGGAAAAATAAAGAAGATTTCTCTGCGGGGATGATCTTTACAAAAACAAACTACTTTGGCCAAATACTTGTTAATTCTTGAAGAAAAAGGATAAGTTATGGAACGTTCCAGATGACATTCGGTCTGGTGTCCGGGTACACATAGAAGGGTGCCACGAGACACATGCGGTGATCACTGGGATCTTTTCAGAAGCAGTTCGTTCAGGAGATGTCGAGAGGAAGTCTTGCAGAAGCTTCTCAGGAGAAATGTTGCATCAGTGTCTCCTGCTCTCACACTGGATACTCAGGGTTTCTCAAAGAGGTGGAACAGGCTGAGTTGGTTACTTCTCTCTCTCAGTAGGCTGAAATCCGCACTGAACTCCAAACTATATCCAAAAACAAAAACAAAACTCCTGAGCCATAAACCCAAACATGTGACTTCTCTAAGTCCAAACAGTTCCATAGTCCATAAGGCTCCGGCTGTTTACTTAGCTTAAGATGTGACTTCCAGTAAGTGTTTTTAAACAAAGTTCCACGTGTCCTTCCAGTGACCATTTAAAAAAAAGGTCTAGCATCTCCTCAGGTACTTTCTACAGTCTTTTAAACACGTCCTCAAAAATATTAATAATAGAGGCACCTTTGTAACATTATGTTTTGCTCAGCTGGCTGCCTATGCAGAAACACATCGCCATGCTTAAGACTCTCTGCATATGAGGAAACCACACATAGAGAGCCTCTGTTATCCTGGTATAGAGTGCACACTCTCTCCTTGAAGGGATGTTTTCCTGAGACCAAACAGCTTAGGTAGAGGTTGGTAACAGTCAAGTCTTCAGGATCCTCTGATATCTGTTGGGGTAACTGGCCACTTTAGCAATGCAGAAAGTCAGAAAACTTCCTGCTTTTCCAGTTGGGAACAACGGGCCTGCAGGTTATCTGGAGCTGATTAGGAAGAAGCCCAGTTACGGGTCTATCCCTCTAAATCCCCAAGTCATGAGCTAGGCTGACTTCTAAATCACCAACAAGGCCTTAGAATGCTGCAGACCTGCCTGCTTCCAATCTTCTATCCTCAATCCTACCAACGTGACTACAAAGGAGACTCCAGTTATCTTTTCTCTTACCCTTCCTTCAGGGAGATAGCAACTAGTTGGCCAATAGGTCACTTACAAGGGCTTGAGCCCACACCCAGCTTATAGCGAATACCAGGGATTCCTTATGAGCAGTGTGGTGAGCAGCACAACTCACCATCCTCTGGGCTACAGCATGGATACATGATATACTCCATTAAACTGGTAGTTCCACCAATTGGAGGTTCAGAGATTCAGCAGCAAATACTTGGCTCCTTACAAACTATCATAGGAAGCAATGAGCCCTGGATATGTGAGCATATGTTCCAATGTCAAGCTTTTAGGTAATGCCTTCCAACAGCCACCAAGCCAAGCCTAAGCGTTTCGGTACAAGCTATATGGCTTAGCATTCGGAGTGGTAGGAGAAGTAAGAAACACAAATCATGGTGTGACCTTGCTATAATTGGGTGTCCTAAAATGAACATGGTATCTAACCAGTGCCTTGGACAAATTAATCACGTCTTGCTTTATGCTCTGAATTTATCAAACCCATAATATGTTTGGCTGGTTTTATGGCAGTTTGGGAAAGAGGTTAATAAGACATACGGGATCCTGGGCTTTATAAATAGAGGCATAGAGTACAAAAACAAGGAGGTTATGGTGAACCTTTATAAAACACTGGCTCAGGCTCAACTGGAGTATTGTGTCCAATTCTGGGCACCACCCTTTCGGAAGGATGTGAAGGCATTGGAGAGGCTGCAGAAAGGATTTATAAGAATGGTTCTCGGGATGAGAAGCCTCAGTTATGTGGCTAGATTAGCGATGCTAGGGTTGTTCTCCTTGGAGAAGGATGAGAAGAGATTTGATAGAGGTTTCAAAATCATGAGGGGTCTGGATAGAATAGGTAGACAGAAACTGTTCCCATGGGCAGCACAGTGGCGCAGTGATTAGCACCGCAGCCTCACAGCTCCAGTGACCCGGGTTCAATTCTGGGTACTGCCTGTGTGGAGTTTGCAAGTTCTCCCTGTATTTGCGTGGGTTTCCTCCGGGTGCTCCAGTTTCCTCCCACATGGCAAAGACTTGCAGGTTGATAGGTAAATTGGCCATTATAAATTGCCCCTAGTGTAGGTAGGTGGTAGGGAAATATAGGGACAGGTGGGGATGTGGTAGGAATATGGGATTAGTGTAGCATTAGTATAAATGGGTGGTTGATGGTCGGCACAGACTCGGTGGGCCGAAGGGCCTGTTTCAGTGCTGTATCTCTAAAACTAAAACTAAATTAGCGGAAGGATCCAGAACCAGAGGACATGCTGTATGATAAATGGCAAAAGAACCAGAGGCGACATGAGGAAAACCTTTTTTGCGCAGCGAGTTGTTAGGATCTGGAATGCACTGCCTGAGAGTGTGGTGGAGGCAAATTCGGTCATGCTTTTCAAAAGGGAATTGGATAATTATCTGAAGAGAAAAGATTTGCAGGGTTATGGGAAAAGGCAGGGGAGTGGGACTAGCTGAATTGCTGTTGCAGAGAACCAGCACAGACATGATGGGCCGAATAGCCTCTTCATGTGCTGTAACCATTCTGTGATTCTATGTCAAAGGGATAGACAGGATTGGCAGAAAGAAAGAGAAAGGTTGCAGATCAGAGGTGATTGAAATGAAATCTAGAAATCAGATTGGAAGGAAGGATTCATTAGCACATGTTGGAGCTGTAAGTTGCTGGTCTGGCAGTGGTCGGGGTATAGAAGTCCCCCTGCTGTGCTCCACATTGGGAGTTCCAGGTCTCAGCTGTGCTTCCAAACAAAAGCCAGAGTAGTTGCCCACAAGAATGCAGGGTGAAGGGAAAGAGCAAGGCAAAATGGAGCGCAAGCCACACCAGGCTGATCTTGGACCTCGCCCACTGAGCAGTGGTGTAGGATCTTGGGAATTAATCTCCATTCCACCCACACATTCAGGGAGGACACAGGAGAAATGATCAAGAACAAATCTAAAGTAAATATTAAGAAGAAAGGCTTCACACCATGCTTTTGTTAGGTCTCTGTCCCCACTTCCCCGTGGCCTGATGGAGTCCTCCAGGCTAGAAGTTCTCAAAGTCAATTCCCAGCCTAATCCTATCTTCCAACTCTTTGTCCATAACCCTGTAGTTTACAGCACTTTAAATGCATCGCCAAGTGTTATTTAAATGTGATGAGGGTTTCTGCACATCATGCCATGATACAAGATTGAGTACAGCTGTGATGCCCTCTACAGAAGAATGGACATTTACTCCCTGGGCTCAATTGGACAGCATACTAAAGGACTACTGGAGAATCCATGTTAATTTTCTCTCCTCCCTAAACTTGGCTGAGATCAGATAACTTAACACCAATCAAGAATCAAACCTCAGTGCTGCAGTAGGTAATGCCTTTATCCATTATCCCATGGATGGTGGATGTGTGATGGAATATAGATATAATAGGCTTAATTAGGTAGAATTTAGGTATAGTTAATATATTATACGTTTTAGAATTAAAGATTGAATAAATGGTCAGTTTTCAAGACTCACTGACTTTCCCCTTTAAGAAGGTAGAGTTAAAATTTCAAGGTTTTTCAAGGTCGCTGTTACAATAGAATGTGAACCAGAAACAACTTTTAAGTTGGGAAATCGACTTCAATGTTTCTGTTGCTGGGATAAACACACATTGAAATATCCTGTGTGACATCAGTAAGAGGTAGAAATAAACTTAACTGATAGTGTTGGTTGGTGATGTAGACAGATCAGCTCAAAAGGTTGTTACAAGGCACCATAAAAACACAATTATAGATAATAAAACAATAAATGGAATAGTGCTTACAGGAACTAGAGGTCAAGTAAACACAATTATAAACAGGTTAACCAGAAAAATGCTCACAACTTCAAGAGCATGGGAATTCCAGCAAAACATTAAGTGGAGATGTTAGTTAATGATACTTCCAAATATGGATTTCAAGAGCGGAAAAACACACGCATAAAGCTAATACCTATATCCTAAAAGGTCAGATGATACCTTAGAAAAAGTATAAACATGAGAGGTTCTGAAGCAAAAATTAGAAGCGTTGAATTCCTCAACAATACTTCTCACCCTATGACTTACTCAGGGAATTTGAGGTAAAAGTTTGCTTTAAATTTTGATGGATGTTCTAAGATATTTTGCTGCAACATTAACAAGGTTAAACTTTTGGATTCTATATTAGAAATAAGATTATGTGTTAAATCTCTCAGTAATATTTGATATTGTGATATACTTATCCACTTAAAACTGTATTGCAACTTAAATTATTTAATAGAGTAAATATATAAATGTTAAGTTAATAAATCGTCTCTACAACTACAAGAACCCCCTCTCTGTGTCTCTTTAAGTGGAGAGATACATATTGAAGAGAGTTTCCCAGCCCCTTCTAATATTTGGGATATTTATGACTTAGCCATAATTATTTTAAAAATAGGCTATCCAAACGATGGTAATATTCTCTGTTAGTTTTCTTTCTTTGACAGAAAGCTAGTTCAATTCTTTGGACCCAAATAAGTGTCGATAAGAATTTGTCTGGTTTGAACTTAATTAAGGGAGATTCATTGGGATGTACGCCTGATTCGGTTTAGTCCCGATAAGGGGTTAACGTCATAAATCATTTCAGATGGAGTTTTGATGGTGGGGGGATTAATAATTTTGTTAATATTTGAAACACAAGTCAACACAAGGTGGTTCCTTTAGGAGTGGAGGGAAAAAGGCTGGATTAAAGTCAGAGATTTTTCTTCCCTATTATGGCATGGAACTCACTATGTAACTCCCTGCAGCCTCTGTAATCTTGAATGACAGCTTTTATTTTTATCAATAATTGGCGATAAGGAGAACTGTTGTGCAAACCATTGCTTCTCAGCAAGGAAGGACATATTCAATGCAAAACAATTCTGCAGCTAAAGAGAAGCTGGATAAACACATGAAAGAGAAAGGAATAGAAAGATATGTTGATTAGGGTAAAATGAAAAAGGGTGAGAGGAGGCTCGTGTGGAGTATAAACACTGGAATGGACTTGTTGGGCTGAATGACCTCTTTCTGTGCTGTACATTCTATGTAAATCTGCTCCCCGTCAGATGGGAACTGAAATACCCGAATACTCTATCTACTTTGATCAACCAGTTGAAGGGCAAATGACTGCATTCTGAAGTTAAATAGTTCAGTGGAGAAAGCAAGTGCACCTTGGTCTGGTCCTGATTAATTTTACAGTCTGGCTAAGGTCCAAAATGGCTGATAAAATCCAGAAAACTCATCTGAGTAAAACACAGAAAGAGAGATGTCATCCGCTAACATGGCCAGATTAGTGGCTGGGTTTGAATAAGCATAACTGGACTGCATACAAAAGAATTGAAAGAAATTATACACAACAGCTAAGCCTTCTCAAGCCTTTTCACAATAAAATTAAATCACGTGGCAGGCCAGTGAACAGGATTATTGTATCTGTATCTGTCTTTCCATGTTTCATCAGTCTGCTAACCCAGTAAAAAGGGAAAAAGTAAGTTACTGAAATGGAGGCTGGGCTGTTGTTCTTGACCGATGACAGGGACAAGCAACAAAAATCATTTCGGGGATCAGGAATCTATGTTGTGAGGAAAAGGTTAAGGAAGTTGGGTTGGTTTTATCTGTGAGACTCAATCTACTCAAAGTCTTCAGGATTGTAAATTGCAAAGCTCATCCTGGCAAATTGTTGATTATGGCAAAAGGTGCATGCAATTACTGGAGGGAAAAGAGAGGAAGTTACGCATAAGATCGAAAGTCTGGGACAATGTTTCTCCCAAAGGATATTAGTGGACGGAAATATTGCAACCAGTGTGTGTAGAATCGGCAAACCTTGACTGCGCAGTATGTTACTAGGCTAGGGTCAAGACACGGATATGTTCTGAAGAGAGAAAGTTTGAGGAATTTGCTGAGAAAATGGCTATCGTGGGTTAATCGATTCAGAGCAGACAGGGATGAACAATACAAAGGGCCTTGCCTGTGTCATCCACATTTAAAGAGCAAATTAACAAGAAACACACCATCCTGACTTGGAACTATATTGCCGTTCCTTCACTGTCGCTGGGTCAAAATCCTGGAACTCCCTTCCTAACAGCACTGTGGGTGTACCTACCCCAAACGGACTGCAGCTGTTCAAGAAGGCAGCTCACCACCACCTTCTCAAGGACAATTAGGGATGGGCAATAAATGCTGGCACAGCCAGTGACGCCCACATCCTATGAATGAATTTAAAAAAAACACTCCTTCTTGATCTTCTCTTGTACCTAACTGGCGATTGGTGTTGTTCTACACCACAGATTTGGGTTGACCCTCCCCTTTGATTGCTCAATATCATAATTAAATACCTCTTTTCTCACTGTCTCATTTTGTCAAACTCAGCAGTAGGGGCGGCACAGTGGCGCAGTGGTTAGCACCGCAGCCTCACAGCTCCAGGGACCCGGGTTCGATTCTGGGTCCTGCCTGTGCGGAGTTTGCAAATTCTCCCTGTGTCTGCGTGGGTTTCCTCTGGGTGCTCCAGTTTCCTCCCACATGCCAAAGACTTGCAGGTTGATAGGTTAATTGGCCATTATAAATTGTCACTAGTATAGGTAGGTGGTAGGGCAATATAGGGACAGGTGGGGATGTGGTAGGAAAATGGGATTAGTGTAGGATTAGTATAAATAGGTGGTTGATGGTCGGCACAGACTCGGTGGGCCGAAGGGCCTGTTTCAGTGCTGTATCTCTAAACTAAACTAAACATATTTGATCACAATTTCTTTAATTCTCTTTTTATGTATTTCGCCACTTACACTGCAAGCTTAACAGGATCATTGTAAGTGTGGTTATTGACTTTGGTCCTAAACTATTCAGCATTAGTTATTGAACGTTCAACCTTTTCAACGGCACATTAACCCATTTAAAATGAATGGGTTAACACTTCCATTAAAATAGCAGCTAGAGAAATTTCATACCAAAGCGCTGATATTGCCCAGCATGATTTCATGGCCTTACATATATTGTCACTTTCATATTGTCAGTAAACCCTTTCTGTAGCCCTGAAGCCTTCCTGACAAATTTCCCATTTCAAACTGGCACTTTTGAAACCTATCAGCCGTGACAGCTGCTCACTGGTCACAGCAAACAGCTTTGAAGTGGAGAATCATCCTGAGCAAAGCAAACTATCAGAGGAGAAAATCCAACAGATGTAACTGGGCTACTTCTGTTTATCTATTATTCAAGTCAGGCCTATCAATGCAACACATCCCATTTCCACAATTGAGCGACATATACACTCAAATGTATTCACTTTACTGAACCTGGTCTTGGATCACTCAAACACTTGAGAAATGTGCTTCTACCTAGCCTGCCTCTTAGCTGGATGCAGGAAGCTAAGCTGCTCAGAACTGGAGTTTTACGACAGTGAGTGCTCCACGTGTCAAAGTTTAGTGAAATAATCAGTGCCTATTCAGTGGCCTCTTGGCAGGCATTGCTTTTAAGATCACTATCTACAAAAGTCAAGGAACAAGCTGTTAGAACTCAAGAACCCAGGTTTTTATTCTATGGAGCTCAATAAACTCTGATGTGGTTGATTGCTACTTCATAACAATTTTAATTTAGTCCTGGAAAAATGTGGATCATATTGGAGGAACAATACTGCATTATTTTGCTCACTTCCTCAGCAAAACCATGAGGCACAAGATGGTTGCAATGTGAATGGACTGTTGAGTCTTTATATTAATCGCTAAGTTGACTTACTATGCTAGTTTCAGGAAAAAAATCATGACGGGTACATTACAGCCTGCCGGACTGAACATTGAGTTCAATAATTTCAAAGTATGACGAGGTCCCTCTTTTTACTTTTAGTTATTTTTTCTTTTTTATTATTTTTTATTTGTTTATTTTATTTTAGTTTGTTTCATCTTTCATTTTTTCCATGTGTCTACCCACTGTTTTTTCATGTTTGTGCTTTGGGCCAGAGCTGTTCATTTTTCTGTCAATTAACACCCTCTCCTCACTAACGTTTTGTCTCTCAGCACACCATTAACATACCATTTGCCTTTACTCCATGACCTTCTGGTCAGTTATTCTCTGTGACCCTCTGTCCTATCAACACCTTGCCTTTTGTTATCTCTTGCCCCACCCCCGCTTTATTTGCTTAAAACCTATTACATCTGTAACCTTTGCCAGTTCTGATGAAGGGTCACTGACCTGAAACATTAACTCTGCTTCTCTCTCCACAGATGCTACCAGACCGGCTGAATATTTCCAGCATTTTTTGTTTTTATTTCAGATTTCCAGCATCTGCAGTAGTTTGCTTTTATTTTCATGATGGGTACATGTTTGTTTGGGAACCATTACCATTCTAGAAGAATTTTTAATTTTAATTGAGTGTTAGGATGCTGGTGACACTGTCAAGACTGGCATTTATACTTTCAGACATGAAAGGCCAGTGTTTAGTCTAATCCACTTTTTTTATCCTGTAATTTTTTTTTCTTTGCCTCCTTGGCCTTTTAAAAAAATATTGTTTTTGGGATGTAACCGATTCTGACAAGGCTGACATTTATTGCCTATCGGTAGTTGCCCTCTCCTTAAGCCTTCTCCTTGAACCACGACAGTCTGTGAAGTGATGGTGTCCTCAGATTATTATTAGCTAAAGAATTCTAGGATATTGACCCAGTAACGATGAAGGAACTGTGATATATTCCCATCAGGATTGTGTGCAGTGTTGATCAGTTGGGAAATTTGGAAGGGATGCTGTTCCGAAGACATTGCTGTTCTTGTCCTTCTCAGTGGTAGAGGTCACGGGGAGGGAAATCCTGTTGGGGCTCGACCCTCTGATGTGGCCTTGTAGGATGGTGGAGAGGCTTTAAGGGGTTAGGAGATGAGGCACGCATTGCAGAGTATCCACCCTCTGCGCTACTCATGTGGCCACAGGGTTGGGATAGCTGGAGAACTGTTGCAGTGAGATCCATGCTGTATCCACTCGGCATATTTATTTTATTTAGAGATACAGCACTGAAACAGGCCCTTCGGCCCACCAAGTCTGTGCCGACCATCAACCACCCATTAATACTTCTTCTTTTCTTTCTTTTGGGCCTCCTTATCTCGAGAGACAATGGATACGCGCCTGGAGGTGGTCAGTGGTTTGTGAAGCAGCGCCTGGAGTGGCTATAAAGGCCAATTCTGGAGTGACAGGCTCTTCCACAGGTGCTGCAGAGAAATTTGTTTGTTGGGGCTGTTGCACAGTTGGCTCTCCCCTTGCGCCTCTGTCTTTTTTCCTGCCAACTACTAAGTCTCTTCGACTCGCCACAATTTAGCCCTGTCTTTATGGCTGCCCGCCAGCTCTGGCGAATGCTGGCAACTGACTCCCACGACTTGTGATCAATGTCACACGATTTCATGTCGCGTTTGCAGACGTCTTTATAACGGAGACATGGACGGCCGGTGGGTCTGATACCAGTGGCAAGCTCGCTGTACAATGTGTCTTTGGGGATCCTGCCATCTTCCATGCGGCTCACATGGCCAAGCCATTAATACTAATCCTACACTAATCCCATATTCCTACCACATCCCCTACCACCTACCTATACTAGGGGCAATTTATAATGGCCAATTTACCTCTCAACCTGCAAGTCTTTTGGCTGTGGGAGGAAACCAGAGCACCCGGAGGAAACCCACGCAGACACAGGGAGAACTTGCAAACTCCACACAGGCAGTACCCAGAATTGAACCTGGGTCGCTGGAGCTGTGAGGCTGCGGTGCTAACCACTGCGCCACTGTGCCGCCCATGATTACTCGATCAATGCTTTGCTATCAGGAGAAGGTCCAGACAGAGAAATTAAAAGGTTATGTGGCATACAAAGGAAAGTTAATTTGTTAACTTGCATGTATGCTGTGTTTGATGTTATTGTAACACTTTACAATGAGCTTCACAGAATGAATAACATTCACTCACCTCTGGTTCAAGGGTCTAGCCTCACAGTTGGGCTTGTGTGAACAGACTGGGCTGAAATGTCACTGCAGTGCTGAGTGTTGCATAGCACTGTTGGAGGTGCCATGCTTTGGATGTGATAAATAGGGATTATGTCTGTCTATTTAGGTTGACGTTAAAGATCACTTTGCACGATTCATAGAAAATCAGGGAATTGTTCTGACAATAGCTCATCGAGCTGAAACATTAGCTCTGTTTTTCTCTCTCCACAGATCTGTCTGACCTGCTGAGTATTTCTAGTTTTTATTTTCTGTTTGCATTTCAGCGGTCCTGAGTGCCCTGATCAGCATTCCTCCCACAGCGAACATTGCCAAAACAGAGTATCTGGCCCATAAACGCCACTGCTGTTTGTGGGAGCTTACTGTGTACAAAGTAGCTGCCACAATTCCTTGCATCACAATAGCGATTGTACTTCCAAAAGTACGGCTTTGGTTGTGAAATGCTTTGGGATGTTATGAAAGGTGCTGAAAGTACTTCTTTCAAGTACTTCAAGAGTTTAATTTATTCACTTGGTGTGGGAGAACAGTTAGAAAAGGCCGTATGTTAATTTAATGTTAGCATCATGCACTTCAGCACAATTTACAACATCAATTGGTGTGCATGGAAAGAGTTTTGCAAAACTCTCTTTTGTAAAGGGGCTGCCTTTCTAACATATTAAATTAAACCTGCCAGTTGTCTGACTAATTCCAATACTCCGTTAGAACTTCCTGAAGGGCAGCAGTATCCTGCAAATGTTGAGTTTTTCTACACAGAAGACGAATCATCAGCTAACAGCCTGACCAAGAGGTGATATCAGCTCTAATGTCATTCATGTACAGCAAGAACATAAGGGGACTTAGCACTGTGCGCTGCAGGAACCAGATTCTACATACACCTTTCCTGATGACTCTGTATTTATCACCACCTTTTGTGACCTCTTTTTGTCAGCCAGGCTGTTAGATACCCCTACTGCTTTGGCTCCACTACCAGACAAAATAAAGAAGGAAACAGGTGAAGGACTTTGCTGAAGTATAGTGTCAAAGTCTTCATTGCCTGCATAACAGATTATATACTCAGTGTCGTATGTACTTTAATGGATTCAGGTGTCAAAGGTGAAAATGGTGCTTTTACACCAATGCAACTTGTGCTTTTATAATGCCTTTAATGTAAAAAAAAATGCTCCAAGTAAGGATATATCAGGACAGGTGGCCAAAAGCTTGTAAGTTTTATGGAATGTCTTAAAGGAGGAGGGAGCAGTGGAGTTGGAAAAGTTTAGGAAGGGAATTGCAGACCTTGGGGCCAAGACAACTGAAGGCATGGCTGCCAATGAGGGGGGGGGGGGGGGGCACGATGAAAATTGAGGATGCACCAGAAGCCAGAATTGGAGGAACGCGGAGTTCTTGGAGGGTTGTAGGAATGGATGAGATTATAGAGACAGGGAGGGGTGAAGTCATGGAGGTATTTGAACATAAGGATGAGAATTTTAAATTTGCTTTTAACATGGAATCCTGCCCTGAGAAGCTAACTGTTATCTACTTCTCTCCTGCTTTTACACATAGGGCAGAGGAGCAGACTCCTGGAGGTGTGGTGGGATACTTATTAATACATAGAGCAAACATGCAGGACCAATCCCTCACTCTATTCACATTGCAGAAGCCAGTCATCTTATCCCAACAATGACATTGTTGTTGCATGTTTTCCTGAGCAAACATTGCAGTTAATCCCCAACCCTGGGGTTGCTTACCCGATGAAGTGTAAACAATGGATGGAGACCAAGACAACTGTAGCCAGCTACACTCCTAAACAGGAACTTTAACTTTGGGAGATACTGTAAAATGGGAGATAACATGCACCATTTTCCTTTCCATGAAAGTCAATTAGGTTGATAAAGAAAGGCTATTTGGACAAATCCTGTATGCCACCAGCTAAACTTGCTTTAGGACTTAGTTGGGTTAGAGAAAGATGGAAAAGACTAAGATGTTCTATGCCACTTCTCAGCATTGTATCAATTGAACTAAATGTCTAAACAAACTAAGTTAGGTGTCAATTGTGGCTCAGTGGGTGGCAGTCTTACCTGTGAGCTACAAGGTTTTGGGTTCAAGTCCCACTCTGGTGCTCCAGTGCAGTAATAAAGTGATGCTGTACTGTTGGAGGTGCTGTCGTTTGGCTTAGACATTAAACTGAGACCTTCCCTGTTCTCTCCGGTGAGTATAAAAGATCCCTTGGCATTATTTTGAAGAAGAGCAAGAGGAGTTTCTTTGGTATCCTGGCCAATATTTATCCCTCATCACTAAAACAGATTATCTGGGCAATATCACATTGCTTTTTGTGGGATCTTGCTGTGTGTAAATTGGCTGCAACGTTTCCTACATTACAACAGTGGCTATATTACAAAAAGTGCTTCACTGGCTGTAAAGTGCTTGGTGATTGTGAAAGGTGCTGATATAAATGCAAGTTTTTAATAAATGAATGAGATCATAACTATTGCATTCAGTTTGCTAGCTCTGTCTGTTTTTGCAAAGATATTTCATTACTTGCTGCCTACATGGGCATCCCTATAAACATCCCTCTGTATTTGTGGGTTTTGGAAAGAGGAGCAGGCTTGGCATCAGATGATAGACAGGTGCATTTGCACCTTAGATGATCCATTAGGATCCTTCTTTATGGTACTGGACAATGAGACCTGAGCACAGTTGAAGAGATTTTCATGTACAGACATAATTCTGAAAGAAATGTTTTCACAGAACTGTCCACAGTCCTGAATCTGGACCTGGAAACTGCTTCCACAAAGGAAGTGTCTCTGTCAGCACTTTTAAAATTCTTTCATAGGTGTGCGTGTCGTTGGCAAGGCCAGCATTTGTTACCCATCGCTAATTGCCCTTGAGAAGGTGGTGGTGAGCTGCCTTCTTGAACTGCTGCAGTCCATCTGGTGTATGTAGGTACACCCGCAGTGCTGTTAGGGAGGGAGTTCCAGAATTCTGATCCAGTGACAGTGAAGGAACAGCGATCTATTTCCAAGTCAGGATAGTGCGTGACTTGGAGGGGAACTTGCAGGTGATGATGTTCCCATGCATCTGCTGTTCCTTGTCCTTCTAGATGGAAGAGGTCGTGGGTTTGGAAAGTCCTGTCGAAGAAGACGTCATGAGTTGCTGCAGTGCATCTTGTAGATGGTACACACTGCTGCCACTGTGCATTGGTGGTGGAGGAAGTGGATGTTTAAGGTGGAGGATGAGGTGCCAATCAAGCGGGCTGCTGGATGGTGTCGAACTTCCTGAGTGTTGTTGGAGCTGCACTCAGCCAGGCAAGTGGAGAGTATTCCATCACACTCCTGACTTGTGCCTTGTAGATGGTGGATAGGCTTTGGGGAGACAGGAGGTGGGTTACTCATCACAGAATTCCCAGTCTCTGACTTGCTCTTGTAGCCACAGTATGTGGCTGTTCCAGTTCAATTTCTGGTCAATGATATCCCCCAGGTTGTTGATAGTGGGGGATTTAGCAA